>NC_048580.1:14417593-14780093 GCF_013265735.2 Oncorhynchus mykiss | reverse complement strand
AATAAAAAAGTATGGATAAGAATAGGAAATAAAAGTAACAAGTAATTGAAGAGCAGCAGTAAAATAACTATAGCGAGACTATATACAGGGGGTACCGGTACAGAGTCAATGTGCGGGGGCACCGGTTAGTTGAGGTAATATGTACATGTAGGTAGAGTTACTAAAGTGACTATGCATAGATAGTAACAGGGAGTAGCAGCGGTGTAAAAGAGGGGGGGGGGGGGGGGGCAATGCAAATAGTCTGGGTAGCCATTTGATTAGATGTTCAGGAGTCTTCTGGTTTGGGGGTAGAATCTGTTAAGAAGCCTCATGGACCTAGACTTGGTGCTCCGGTATTGCTGCCGTGCGGTAGCAGAGAGAACAGTCTATGACTAGGGTGGCTGGAGTCTTTGACAATTCTTAGGGCCTTCCTAAGACACCGCCTGGTATAGAGGTCCTGGATGGCAGGAATCTTGGCCCCACTACCCTCTGTAGTGCCTTGCGGTCTGAGGCCGAGCAGAGCAGATGCAACTAGTCAGGATGCTCTCGATGGTGCAACTGTAGAACCTTTTGAGGATCTGAGGACCCATGCCAAATCTTTTCAGTCTCCTGAGGGGGAATAGGTTTTGTCGTGCCCTCTTCACGACTATCTTGGTGTGCTTGGACCATGTTAGTTTGTTGGTGAATGGGGGTGTGCTCGGTCCTCTTTTTCCGGTAGTCCATAATCTTCTTCTTTGTCTTGATCACGTTGAGGGTGAGGTTGTTGTTCTGGCACCACCTGTGGGAATGAGGGAATGCCCTGATAGTAGTTGTAGGTTTTTATATAGTACCCCATGACAAATCTGTGAGTGAATTTTCCCATTGGAAACTACTGCAATGTGGGTTAGATTGAATTGAGCCCCTAATCTTCATTTTCAAGGTGATGATTGCACTTTTCACCCCCATACTCAACTGGCGGACCGCGGTCTGTATTATACTGTCAGGATTCAAACTCACACAACAAGTGGCAATAGATGTCGGGAACGCGGTTGCCTTAACACTGTGAGCTAACTTTCCAGAGCTGTATTTCCTTGCAATGCACATAATGGTATTATTATTAGAGGGTGCCAGTGGACTTTTGGTAAGTATGCTTTAGTGAAAAAGTGTTGAAGGATCAGGTACAACTACATTTACCCACCCCCAAAATAATATGAGCAATTCCTCCAACCTGCAACTTCTCAACAGAATGCATTTTTTTAAATTTGAAGGGCTTGGGCAAAGGCTTAAACTGGGGTTGGGAGTTACCCTTTAAGGGAACTAATGGGGTGGCAGGGTACTCTAGTGGTTAGAGCGTTGGACTAGTAACAGAAGAGATCAAATGCCTGAGCCGACAAGGTACAAATCTGTCTTACTGTCCCTGAACAAGGCAGTTAACCCACTGTTCCTAAGCCGTCATTGAAATTAACAATTTGTTCTTAACTGACTTGCCTAGTTAAATAAAGGTAAAATAAAAATTACTGAATGTCCTCAGGATGTCCCCTGTTTTCTGGGTTGTCACATTTACTACTGTAACATAAATAATGATATCAAAATTCTACAATTCAAAGATTTACTTATAAGATTCTCAGTTCAAAGAGTTGTGCATCTGTTAAACTCTGCCCATTGACTTTTTAGAAACCAATCAGATTTGTTCTGCTCTAAACCAATCAGATTCTTTCTGCCCTTAGAACAAGGTTGACTACACTTTATGTCACCTGCACAGCTCTAAGCCCATGCATGTTTAAGCAGCACGTGCCCGCCGCCTAAACCCTGGGTGCCACTGGCATCCATCAATAGCACTGTGATAAATCCGTGTTGACCTTTGGTTTGAATGGCTCTGAAAGAACATGCTACGGAGGAGCCTGTTTGACCCGGTGCTAAGTGTTCCCCTGGGGAGGCCCTGGTGGATGTATGGGCCGTTTATGAACTGGCTGGGAGAATTCATTAGCACCGCTCTCCTCTCCTCTCCGCTCTCACCCTGCCTTTACAACCCAGTGTGGGTCACACTACCTTTGATGACTCAGAGGCTGCCTCCAAAATGGCACCCTATGTCCTATATAGCGCACTACTTTTGCCTTGAGCTCTATGGGCCCTGGTCAGAAGTAGTGCACTACATAGGGAATAGGTTGACATTTGGGACACACATAGAGACCCAAGCGTACTAAAGTCATCGGCAGAGGTGACAGTTTAGCCGTAGCATAATGACAGGACCTCTGCTCAAGTCATATGACGGTACCAATTGGTAAGACTGCTATTCCAGTTTCATCTGGGGTAATGTGGCCATCCAGTTGTGGTTCAAACAAACCAAGATCATCTGACTCACAGTTTATGTTAATAATGTGTTTCTGTTCTCTTTTTAAAAAAATGGCTAACTCTGTTTCAAACCCTTTGGCTGATTAAATGTGTGTCAGCATTCTGCTTAATATTGGAGTGCCATATGCCTTCAATTCTACATTTAAAAAAAGAGGCAGAGCCAAATTATAATGACGACCATACCATTTAACTACAAAACCAATAGAGGCCTTATTGAAGTCCTCAATTTAGGACCCGTAATAAGCAGAACCATAATGGTCTTTGTAGAATTAGCATCATAATTATAGGCTCTTAATATCAGACTGCCTGTCAGTTAAGGACTAAAAGGAACTCATCTACCCGGAAAATGAATGCATTTATTTTCTATTCAATAGTGTATGATAAAGCTATTAAAGGATGATTGTATCTTTCACTGAAATAACAGTAGCATTATTGCCTCAGGCAGATAGGTACTGTACAAGGTACAGACGTATATGTTTGCTGAGATATACTGCCAGGTTTAGCGTAACATTAGAAATGGAATGCTGAAGATAAGATAGTAATATCAGGTGAAGGGTGAACCTCAGCTCTTCAGTGATAGACAGGCAATAACAAACAAACCAAGCACCACATGAGCTTTCAGAGGTGCTTATTAGACTACTACAGAATAGTAAAGTAATGTACTATTGATTGATTAATGGAGAAGAGATCTTAAATAGATAAGCCTTGTTAGGCCAGGAAAGGGTAACATACAACAGCAGATGAAAGTGTGTAGATTCCTTGCATAGTGAGCATGAGAGCTGACCATATCAGGGTCTGCATTGGAGCATTGTTGTCAGTACTAATAGCAGCAGTAGTAGTGACAGTGTTGCTCTGCAGGAGATGTATGGGCTGCCGTTCTGTTCTTCACCCTGCCAACGCTAACTGGGGAAACAAATTCATGCAGCCCTCTCCTGCCTCCTCCTCCCCCTCTCATCTCCTCCTCCTCAACCTTCTCCTCGTCATCCTCCTCTCCCCCCTCCTCGTGGTCTCCCTCCTCCCTCTTCCTCCCCCTCCTCCCTCCTCGTTATCTTCTCCCTCCTCCTCAACCCCCTCCCCCTCCCTCCTCGTTGTCCTCCTCCTCCCCTCCCCCCCTCCTCGTCATCATCCTCTGCTCCTCCCCTCCTCTTTTCTCGTTGTCCTCCTGCTCCCCTCCTCCCTTGTTGTCGTCCTCCTCCTCCTCAGAATCAGTTAGTTAATTCAGCTCCAAGGAGGAAGACAGAGAGAGGAGGAAATATCTTCTCAGGCATTATAGGGTTTATTAAAGCTGTGGCGGAGGGGTTGCTTGCAAGCCAGATCATAATTGTGAGAACCCCACATTCTTTCCTAATTACTGCCGTTGTAATTGGAATTTCGAGATCTCCACTTCGACCATTTTCCTTTTTTAGGCCGGAATGAGAGAGGGGAGTAGCGAGAGAGACAGAGTGGAAGAGGGATGGATGGGAGGAAGGGAAGAGATTAATTGTCTGTTGACCAAGGATTGGCTTTCGGCTTTTAGTTCCCTGTCATGCATTTTTACTTAGCGAGGCCCTTTGTGTCTTCGTATTTAAATGATAGAATTAAGAGCATGGCCGAGCGGTGGCAGGGAGATGAGATGAGGTGGGAACCGTTGTTGTGTTGTGTTGCCATCAATCCGTTCTGCTGCACCTACCTTTTCCCTCACCTGCTTTGGTGATTTGCAACTTGAAATAGAGATGTATTTCACACACATCAGTCACGCTGGCTTTGTGGAGTTCATTGACTGTCCACTGGACAATTATGGAACAATGGGGTTACAGTGGTGATATGAACATTGTGTCTATTGTCTCATCAATTTTGGCCTAATATTTTCCAGTTTATTGCTACTGTACGATTCAATACTCAGAGATAATGATGTCTCGTCTTCATGCTATAGTGAAATGAAGGGGAGCTCTGTGTTATCTTGCAGTTTAACACCATCACCATCTTGATTTCTCTCTCTCTCTGCCCTTATGGAAAAAATACATGAATTTCACATGATCACATGTGATCTCGTGTGATCTCATGTGATCTCGTGATTTCATGTGAAGTTAATGTGATAACATGTAAAGGAACATGTGAAAACATGAGAAGCAACATGTGATAACATAAAACTACACATGACAACATGTGAGCACGTGAGAACATGATATCATGTGAAATTTATGTCAAATAAATGTGACAAGGTCCTAAGGACATTATTAGGACATTGTGTCATGGTCCCCTGGAGGTTTTTGGCTAGATGCAGTGAAAATACAGTAAATCTACAACAAGTTACTGTATATTTACAGGTAAATTAAAGTTAAAGGACAGTATGCTGCTGTATGTTGATTACTTGGGACTTCATTTTAACTCACAACCTCTTGGCTGCTAGCTACCTGAAGTTCCTGCTCAGCCACCAGGTCTATGGACATCATTTGCTATATATTTATTGCTAAGAATACATTTCTGCACTTTGCTTTAAGTTGCTGTTAAGGTAAAGTAAATACAGTATATACAGTACAACAACTTAAATGTTATTTCTATAAAATGACAATATGCTGCTGTATTCTGATTTCCATTACTGTAAAATCTTGTATAATATTGTACTGCGAACAAACCTGGGACCTAGCCTTAAATGGTATTTGAACAAATAACCCCTTGCTCGCTACCAATCTGTAATGTCCTGCTACAGTGCAGCTACACCACCAGATATGTGAGTGTAAAGAGATATGGCCACAGACTTATTGGCAAGAATGCATTCCTGCACTTTGCAGGTGCCCAGAACCAAGTCAATAATTGTACAATTATCACCACCAATGTAAAACTAGCCGTGCTTAAGGACACTTGACGTAGAGTATACAATCATTCTTCAGGGATTTGAACTTGGTTGGGAGTGCATTGACATTTCTGCAGTGCCACCAGGTTCATAACTTTTGATTGGAACACACAATGAGTATACCAAACGTTAGGAACATCTTTCAAATATTAAGTGCACCCCGTTTTGCCCTCAACTGCCCCAATTCATCAGGGCTTGGACTCTACAGGGAGGCTGGACCATGTTGACTCTAATGCTTCCCACAGTTGTGTCAAGTTAGCTGTCCTTTGGGTGATGGACCATTCTTGATACACACAGGAAACTGTTGAGCGTGAAAAACCGAGCAGCGTTGCAGTACTTGACACAAACCGGTGCACCTGGCACCTACTACCATACCCCGTTCGAATACACTTAAATATTTCGACTTGCACTTTCGCTCTCTGAATGACCCGCATGCACAATCCATGTCTCAGTTGTCTCCAGGCTTAAAAATACTTCTTTAACCTGTCCCCTCCCCTTCATCTACACTGATTTGAAGTGGACTTAACAAGTGACATCAATAAGGGATCATCGCTTTCACCTGGATTAACCTGGTCAGTCTATGTCATGGAACATTCAGGTGTTCCTAATGCTTTGTACACTCAGTGTACATTAAAAGTTGTTTCCACAATTTGTGTTTGTGCTATAAGTGCATCTAAACTAGTGTCCCATAAGTTTAAATGCAATTGCAAGTGAGGCGTGCCAAATTGACTTGCAGGATGGGACAAAAAGTACCCAAGTGCATTGCGATTCACAGTGTATATATATAGCTAAACACTATTATTGTAGAAATTTACTGTCAAATTACCAAAACAATTCTGCAAAATGAACAGCTGTGGCTGATGGTGTAGTTTCATTTCATCACATGTTGAACCACATGATTTCACAAGTGGAAAATCATGATTTCACATGACATGTGAAAACATGTCTTTTTGGAGTACTTCACGTGATAGCGGGTTTTTGGAACACTTCACGTGATAACGGGTTTTTGGAGTACTTCACGTGACAACAGGTTTTTGGAGTACTTCACGTGACAACGGGTTTTTGGAGTACTTCACGTGATAACGGGTTTTTGGAGTACTTCACGTGACAATGGGTTTTTGGAGTACTTCACGTGATAACGGGTTTTTGGAACACTTCACGTGATACCAGGTTTTTGGAGTACTTCACGTGATAACGGGTTTTTGGAGTACTTCACGTGACAATGGGTTTTTGGAGTACTTCACGTGAAAACGGGTTTTTGGAACACTTCACGTGATAGCGGGTTTTTGGAACACTTCACATGATAACGGGTTTTTGGAGTACTTCACGTGATAACGGGTTTTTGGAGTACTTCACATGACAACGAGTTTTTGGAACACTTCACGTGACAATGGGTTTTTGGAACACTTCACGTGACAACGAGTTTTTGGAACACTTCACGTGATAACGGGTTTTTGGAGTACTTCACGTGACAACGGGTTTTTGGAGTACTTCACGTGACAATGGGTTTTTGGAGTACTTCACGTGATAACGGGTTTTTGGAGTACTTCACGTGATAACGGGTTTTTGGAACACTTCACGAGATAACGGGTTTTTGGAACACTTCACGTGATAACGGGTTTTTGGAGTACTTCACGTGATAATGGGTTTTTGGAACACTTCACGTGATAACGGGTTTTTGGAGTACTTCACGTGATAACGGGTTTTTGGAGTACTTCACGTGATAACGGGTTTTTGGAACACTTCACGAGATAACGGGTTTTTGGAACACTTCACGTGATAACGGGTTTTTGGAGTACTTCACGTGATAACGGGTTTTTGGAGTGGAATAATTACTGTGTAATTGAACATGCCATGTAGTCATGGATATAAGTTGAAGACACTGTATGGTAAACGCGCTGTGTGTGTATCATAGAGTACTTTTTGTGAGATCTCATGTGAACATTATAATCAACATTATAATCCACATGTGAAAAGTTATGCGATCCCACGTGAAAATCTACTTCTGACACTATATGTGGTATATCGTCACGTAAAGTGTTCCAAAAGCGCATGGTTTCATGTCATTTTCCACGTGTGAAATCATGTGATTTTTCCATAAAGGTGTCTTTGTCCTCTCAGAAGACATCAGAGGTTACAGTGTAAACACACTCACACCACTGTTTTACTGTGGCGGGCTGCTTAACAAAGCATGCTAATCATATTCCCTGCTTGTAACACACTGTCTGGCCCTGAAAGTTGGGGCAACACAGGGTAGAGTACTATTTGACAAGTAGGTGGGCAGGTAGCCTAGCGGTTAGAACGTTGGGCCATTAACTGAAAGGTTGCTGTTTTGAATACCTGAGCCGACAAGGTAAAAAATGTGTTGATGTGTCCTTGAGCAAGGCACTTAACCCTAATGTGCTCAAGGGGTGCTGTAATACTATGGCTGACCCTGAATAAAACAAAGGGTCCACTTTGCTGTTCCTATCTGGTGTATACTTCCTTGCTTGCCTCCTTGTTTATGTAACTGGTGGGAACTGAATCCCAGTGTCCCACTCGGGAACCAACATCTTAACGATTACACCAAGAGCACAGGAGGTTGGTGGCACCTTAATTGGGGAGGACAGGCTTGTGGAAATGACTGGAGCGGAATTAGTGAAATGTAAACAAATACATCAAACACATAGTTTCCAGGTGTTGGACAACATTCCATTTGCTCCTTTCCGGGCATTATTATGAGTCGTTTTCCCCTCAGCCGCCCCCTGTGACCAAGAGGAAATTCTCCCTTGGGCCCAGGGCGACACTAATTTGAAGTCACAGGCAGGGCCACCACATCACACCCGAGTGAAACCAAGTCACCCTGTGCTACATTTATCGGTAAAGTAGGTGAGTCTAGTTTCCTCCGATTGGCCACCCTGTCAGAAACTCTATGGGCAGTTCCTATCTTAGGATAGTGTGTGTAACTAGAGTTTTCATTTTAAATCATGCATTGACGTCAATAAGATATACAGTAGGTGCAGTATTATGTGCCAAGCACACACATTGCATATTTTGATTCAGATATGCATTAGACAGACACCTTAGGGGCTCCTCAACTGTATTAGGTGCATCCATCCGACTCAAGGTCTGTACCTACCTGCTCTATACTTTCTCTCTGAAAGGATATTTTGTTGTGATTAACGGGTTTCCATGGTAGCTTACTATTGAGACGTAAACTCCCATTGGCTTTGGTTCTCCTATACCTGGGCTTTGAGCAAAGCTAAGAAGAGCAGAGACTGTGTGGGCTGGTCTTTGTGAATTCAGGCTCCCACCACTGCACACACATGCTGGCCTACAATGTGATTAAAGCAGCGAGAGCCGCCAGGACCGTGGCAATAATCACATTACTACCACCTATCATCGCCAGACAGCTGTCATTCAAATGCTCAATTACATTCTGTGTGTGATTACCGTGGCTTCCACTCCCTTAGCCTGGTCATGTGACCAGACTCCAGAGACCTCCTCCAGAAAGCAAAATTATTATTTTTTCTGCTATCTCCGTGTGTAGTTATGATTGGACAAAAAAAATAAAAATAAAAGGAAAGACAATTATAAAGAGAAGCTTGTTTGTATTGCTTTTCCTGGTGGACATGTACACAGTAATTGGAAAATGTTTTTTTGTTTTTTTACAAATGCTGTCAAACTGTGCAGGATTTGATATGTACTTAATCCTGTGTTTCAGGGATATCATGTTCCGTATGGTTGTTTCATATAAACCAGATTGATATTATATCATAGCTAAGAATGGCAAATGGATCCTCTCTTTAAAGATTAATCGTCTGCATGAAATCTCTTGAGATACAATGTTTTTTTGTTTTTTTGTTTTTTTACAGTTCATTCACTTCCAGTTCTGGATTCAATTACATTAGTCATTTTCTGTACCTATCCTCCATTGTGCTTGGAACTCCAAAAGTATCTATAATATCCATTAAATATTACTGAGAGATAACTATCATTATATTAAACCTGAGAAGATTGAACCTGAGATGAATTTTGTGGGCACTAAAGGTCCTATCAAGAATGCTGAGTTCTATGCACTGAGATTAAATAGATATTAAAGGGTTACTTTTGGATTTTGGCAATTAAATACCTTTATCTATTTACCCAGAGTCAGATTAACTTGTGGATACCATTTTTATGTCTCTGCGTGCAGTTTGAAGGAAGTTGCTCACTAGCATTAGCACAATTGCTAACTGCGTAAGCACAATGCCTGGAAGTCTATGATAACAGCTAGCCTGCTACTATTACCAAAGACTTCCAATCATTGTGCTAACGGTAGTTAGCATTGGCTTGAGAAACTGCCTATAACTTCCTACATACTGGACACGGAGATATAAAAATGGTATCCGCGGGTTCATATACATGAAGATGAAGATAAAGGGCTTCATTGTCAAAATCCTGAAGAATCCCTTTAATGGCTCAGTTTATAGCCTCTGTCTCTCTTTGCTAGCTGTACAAAACACCTGCTCCTCTCCCAAGTACCCCTCTTAAGTTATGGAACCTCTGTTAATTGTCATTCGTCTTCAAATCTACCATGAGAAACTAGTCATTAGAAAACCTAAGACTTAAAAGAAACTTTAAAGTCCATGAACACAAAGTAGAATTCTGCGCTGCCGCCATTGTTCACAGAGCCATGGGCACATGTAGGACATTGTTTCTGGTTATTTTGTGTGTGGGTGGTGCTTATGCAGGAGTGTACAGTGCACTTCAGCCACAAGAAAAAGCTGTCCTGAATGACCATTAATGTTCATTCAATTAGCCTAACGAGCATTAAGGGGGACCTTGGCAATGGAGTGGGCCATACATTGTCAGCTATGCAGTAGCTAGGGCATTGTGGACTAAGTATAGTCTTCATATCCTATATTCAATGTGTTATTATACCAGGAATAAAGAGAGTAGCCTTCGTGTGAAGCAAACATGTATACAGTACATTCGGAAAGTATTGAGACCCCTTGGATTTTTCCACATTTTATTACATTAGAGCCTTGTTCTAAAATGTGTTAAAGTCATTTTTTCCCTCATCAATCTACACACAATACTCCATAATGACAAAGAAAAAACCCAGTGTATTAAATACAAAATTTAAAAAACAGTAATACCTGATTACCATAAGTATTCAGACCCTTTGCTATGAGACTCGAAATTGAGTTCAGGTGAATCCCGTTTCCATTGATGATCCTTGAGATGTTTCTTCAACTTGATTGGAGTCCACCTGTGGTAAATTCAATTGATTTCACATGATTTGTAAAGACACACACCTGTCTATATAATGTCCCACAGTTGACAGTGCATGTCAGAGCAAAAACCAAGCCATGAGGTCAAAGGAATTGTCCGTAGAGCTCTGAGACAGGATTGTGTCAAGATATAGATCTGGGGAAGGGTACCAAAAAAATGTCCGCAGCATTGAAGGTCCCCAAGTACACAGTGGCCTCCATCATTGTTAAATGGAAGACGTTTGGAACCACCAAGACTCTTCCTAGAGCTGGCCACCCAGCCAAACTGAGCAATCTGGGAAGAAGGACACGATGGTCACTCTGACAGAGCTCTAGAGTTCCTCTGTGGAGATGGGAGAACCTTCCAGAAGGACATCCATCTCAGGCCTTTCTGGTAGAGTGGCCAGATGGAAGCCACTCCTCAGTAAAAGGAGAAAAGCACAGAGAGATCCTTGTTGGAAAACCTGCTCCAGAGCGCTCAGGACCTCCAACAGGATAACGACCCTAAGCACACAGCCAGGACAATGCAGGAGTGGGTTCTGGACAAGTCTCTGAATGTCCTTGAGTGGACCAGCCATAGCCTGGACCGATCTAACATCTCTGGAGAGATTTGAAAATAGCTGTGCCGTGACTCTCCCTATCCAACCTGACAGAGCTTGAGAAGATCTGCAGAGAAGAATGGGATAAACTCCTCAAATACAGGTGTGCCAAGCTTGTACCGTCATACCCAAGAAGATTTGATGCTGTAATCGCTGTCAAAGGGGCTTCAACAAAGTACTGAGTAAAGGGTCTGAATTCTTACAGTATTTTTTTATTTAAAAAATTATACATTTGCAAAATAATCTAAACACCTGTTTTTGCTTTGTCATTATGGGGTATTGTGTGTAGATTGATGAGGGGGAAAAAACAATTTAATACATTTTAGAACATGGCTGTAACGTAAGAAAATATGGAAAAGGTCAATGGCTCTGAATACTTTCCAAATGCACTCTACGTGCATTCCATGACACGTTGAAATATACTGGGACCATTGCAATACCCAAAAGGCCATGCAAGTGAATTCAAATAGACCAAATGGAGTGCAAAATTCTGTTTTGGTATGGTCCTTTTCATGTGGAGTTTGTATATGCGCATGTGCGTGTTTTATCTTGTTCATCTGGATCGTTCTGCTTGACCAACATCCTTATATTACAAACCTCTACACCAGGGATCATTGACTAGATTCAGCTCCGGGATTATTATTTTTTCTTGAGTGGATGGTCGGGGGCCGGAATGAAATTGCAAGAAATTTGTAGACTGCAAATTGACCGCAAGAAGCCCCCAAAAGATATAAAATGTACTTAAACATAATCCTTTTAAATCTGGCTTAAGTTTGTATACGTGATCTCTATTGTGCATGGGAATACTTGGAAACAGATTTCCAAACATTTAAATCACTTGGAGCTGATTTCCTGGTGTTTTTACAGTCTTATGTTCAACAATGAGCTCAATTTTGAGTCTCATAGCAAAGGGTCTGAATAATTATGTAAGTAAGAGATTTTTTTTATTTTTTATAAATTTGCAGAAATTTCTAAAAACCTGTTTTTGCTTTGTCATTAAGGGGTATTGTGTGTAGATTGATGAGGGGAAAAAACGATTTTAATCAATTTTAGAATAAGGCTGTAAGGTAACAAAATGTGGAAAAGGGTAAGAGGTCTGAATACTTTCTAAATGCACTGCCTTCAGAAAGTATTCACACCCCTTGACTTTTTCACATTTTGTTGTATTACAGCCTGAATTTAAAAGGGATTAAAAATTGATTTTGTGTCACTGATCTACACACAATGCCCCATAACGTCAAAGTGGAATTGTTTTTACAAATGTTTACAAATGTTATACAAAATCAAAAGCTGAGTCAATAACTATTCAACCCTTTTGTTATGGCAAGCCAACAGAAGTTCAGGAGTAAAGTCACATAGTAAGTTGCATGGACTCACTCTGTGTGCAATAGTAGTGTTTAACATGATTTTTAAATTACTACCCCGCCTCTTTACCCCAGACATACAATTATCTGTAAGCTCTCTTAGTCAAGCAATACATTTCAAGCACAGATTCAACCACAAAGACCAGGGAGGTTTTCCAATGGTTCGCAAAGAAGGGCACCTATTGGTAGATGGGTAAAAAAAGCAGACATTAAATATCCCTTTTAGCATGGTGCAGTTACTAATTATATTGAGGATGGTGTATCAATTCAACCAGTCACTGCAAAGATACAGGCCCCCATTCCTAACTCATTTGCCAGAGAGGAAGGAAACTCACCATGAGTCCAATGGTTTTTAAAACAGTTAGAGTTTAATGGCTGTGATATGAGATAACAGAGGATGGATCAACAACATTGTAGTTACTCCACATTATTAACAGAGTGAAAAGAATGAAGTCTGTACAAAATATTCCAAAACTTGCTAGAAGGCACAAAATAATGTGGCAAAGAAATTAACTTTCTGTCGTGAATAAAAAGAGTTATGGTTGGGGAAATTTAAAACACATCACCGAGTAGCACTCTTCATATTTTTAAGCATGGTGGTGGCTGCATGATGTTATGGGTATGCTTGTCATCGGCAAGGGAGTTTTTTGGGGATAAAAATAAACTGAATAGAGCTAAGCACAGCCATAATCGTAGAGGAAAACTTGGTTCAGTCTGCTTTCCAACAGACACTGGGAGACAAACTCACCTTTCAGCAGGACAATTACCTAAAACACAAGGCCAAATCTACACTGGTGTTGCTTACCAAGACAACATTGAATGTTCCTGAGTGGCTTAGGTACAGTTTTGACTTAAATCGGTTTGAAAATCTATGGCAAGACTTGAAAATGGCTGTCTATCAACAACAGAATAAACAGGGTTTGAACAAATTTTTTTACATTAATGGGAAAAATATTGTACAATGTGTAAAGCTCTTAGAGATCTACCAACAAAGACTCACAGCTGTAATCGCTGCCAAATGTGATTTTAACATTTGTTGACTCAGAAGGTTGAATACTTACATAAATTAAACAAGATATATTACTATTTCTTCCACTTTGATATAACAAAGATTTAAAATTACAATTAAATCCCTTTTAATCCCACTTTGTGGGGTGTGTGTAACGTGAATGCTGAGAGTCGGGAAGCAGCCTACAGACACGAAACAACGGAACAAAAAACAATTACGCCTGGGGAAGGAACCAAAGGGAGTGACAGATATAGGGAAGGTAATCAGGAAGGTGATGAAGTCCAGGTGAGTCTGATGAGGCACTGGTGAGCGTAACAATGGTGACAGGTGTGTGTAATAATGAGCTGCCTGGTGACCTAGCGAGCTAGAGAGGGAGTATACACGACAGTGTGAATACTTTCAGAAGGCACTGTAGGCCTATACAGATGTAGGATCTTAATTTGATCACGCTTTTGTTGCTGAGAATTTTCCTGCACATCAGGAAATGCCAACTTGTAGTGTATTCAAGGTTTAAAAAGGCTTCAAAAGTTTGTAATTTCCCTAATGAAAATGTGTCAACCTCTACAGAAAATATCCATTAATTATAATCCACATAATAAGTTACATTTCCTTTTGCTGCAGGATTATTTTCCTGCTGTAGCAAACTGGCTCAAATGAAGATCTGTGAGACTGAGTGAATGCATTATATAAATAGAGAGAGGGCATATACAGACTGCAACCTTGAGTGCTAATTTAATACATTGTTGTTAATGGCATCCGTTTGTTGACTGAAGGATAACTCCGTGCTATGAGAGGGCCTGGGGGAGATTGTTGTAGATACCTCGCCTTTTGCACCTTGTATAACTTCAAGACTATTTAACAGCATTGTTTCAGCCACTCCATGCTGTATTTCTTCTGTAATATGTGTGTGGATTTGGATTATTCTGGAAATTGAGTTAGGCAACCTTGTTTTGCAATTCACTCCCACAGTGCTCTCTACCCGGCTCCGCTGACATCACTCCCATCTAATTAGAATTAGGTGGCGTTTTGTTTGGCCTTTAATGAGAGTGGTGGTTAATGGATAGCACTAGTTCAACGCAGTAATGGGACTCAGGAAGAGTCCTGCCCAGTCACACATATGGACCAAATTTGAAAGCCCTGTGTTTAAGGGACAGAGTTAGCCTGTGGGATTGGTTTGCTTTTGTTCACCTCTTTGAGTACGACTTAATTCGACTGCTTTTCCCACAGTAACCTAATGGTTTCTATGGAGTCCGCTTGACAAGTGTACTAGCTATTTTGGGGAATCTGTTTACTCTATATTATTTATTTAATTATTTAGCACTTTGTGTGCATCAGAGATAATAATGATCTGTACTGTGCCTGACTTTTGCCAGACGAGTAAGTGTTTTGTTCAAAGTTAATTTGAACAGGTTTTGGGGTCAACTGAGGATGGCTCTCTGTAGTAGTGGATAGCATACCCGTTATCATCTGTCCAGGAAGTGTTCCCATTTTGAAAAATATAATGTGTCTGAAAGTAGTACTCTGCCTACCCAACATGCCCAGAGAGTAAATCAAGTGCACCTATAGGCCTATCGCTAGCCAATCAGATAGCTCAAAGCTATTTCAAAGCTTTTATTGACATGACTAGAGAGAGACTCAACAAATACAGCAAAGAACTTATGTTTTTAAGTCCATATTATGGCAAGAACATCTCAAATAAGCAAAGAGAAACAACAGTCCATCATTACTTTAAGACATGAAGGTCAGTCAATCTGGAACATTTCAAGAACTTTGAAAGTTTCTTCAAGTGCAGTGGCAAAAATCATCAAGCGCTATGATGAAACTGGCTCTCATGAGGACCGCCACAGGAAAGGAAGACCCAGAGTTACCTCTGCTGCGGAGGATAAGTTCATTAGAGTTACCAGCCTCAGAAATTGCAGCCTAAATAAATGCTTTACAGAGTTCAAGAGTTCAAGTAACAGACATATCTCAACTGTTCAGAGGAGACTGAAACCGGCCTTCATGGTTGAATTGTTCAGAGGAGACTGCGTGAATCAGGCCTTCGTGGTTGAATTGCTGCAAAGAAACCACTACTAAAGGACACCAATAAGAAGAAGAGCCTTGCTTAGGACATTAGACTGGTGGAAATTTGTCCTTTGATCTGATGAGTCCAAATTTGAGATTTTTGGTTCCAAACGCTGTCTTTGTGAGATGCAGAGTAGGTGAACGAATGATCTCCGCAAGTGTGGCTCCCACCGTGAAGCATGGAGGAGGAGGTGTGATGGTTTAGGAGTGCTCTGACACTGTCAGTAATTTATTTAGAATTCAAGGCACACTTATCCAGCATGGCTCCCACAGCATTCTGCAGTGATACACCATCCCAACTGGTTTGTGCTTAGTGGGACTCTCATTTGTTTTACAACAGGACAATGACCCAAAACACACCTCCAGGCTGTGTAATGGCTATTTGATCAAGAAGGAGAGTGATGGAGTGTTGCATCAGATATACCTGGCCTCCAAAATCACCCAACCTCACCCAAATTGAGATGATTTGGGATGAGTTGGACCCCAGAATGAAGGAAAAGCAACCAACGAGTGCTCAACATATGTGCGAACTCCTTCAAGACTGTTTGAAAAGCATTCTAGGTGAATCTGGTTGAGAGAATGCCAAGAGTGTGCAAAGTTGTCATCAAGGCAAAGGGTGACTACTTTTAGAAATATAAATGATTGTTCAACACTTTTTTGGTTACTACTATGCCTGATTCCATATGTGTTATTTCATAGTTCATAGTTCTAATAATAGTCTTCACTATTATTCTACAATGTTGAAAATTGAAAAAAAATAATGAAAAACCCTTGTATGAGTAGGTGTGTCCAATCCTTTGACTGGTACTGTATATATATATACATACAGTCATGGCAAAAAGTTTTGAGAATGACACAAATATTAATTTTAACAACGTCTGCTGCCTCAGTTTGTATGATGGCAATTTGCATATACTCCAGACTGTTATGAAGAGTGATAAGATGAATTGCAATTAATTGCAAAGTCCCTCTTTGCCATGCAAATGAACTGAATCCCCAAAAAACATTTCCACTGCATTTCAGCCCTGCCACAAAAAGACCAGCTGACATCATGTCAGTGATTATCTCGTTAACACAGGTGTGAGTGTTGATGAGGACAAGGCTAGAGATCACTCTGTCATGCTGATTGAGTTCGAACAACAGACTGGAAGCTTCAAAAGGAGGGTGGTGCTTGGAATCATTGTTCATCCTCTGTCAACCTTGGTTACCTGCAAGGAAACACGTGCCGTCATCATTGCTTTGCACAAAAAGGGCTTCACAGGCAAGGACATTGCTGTCAGTAAGATTGCACCTAAATCAACCATTTATCGGATCATCAAGAGAGCGGTTCAATTGTTGTGAAGAAGACTTCAGGGCGCCCAAGAAAGTTCAGCAAGCGCCAGGACCGTCTCCTAAAGTTGATTCAGCTGCGGGATCGGGACACCACCAGTACAGAGTTTGCTCAAGAATGGCAGCAGGAAGGTGAGAGTGCATCTGCATGCACAGTGAGGCAACTCATTTTGGAGGATGGCCTAGTGTCAAGAAGGGCAGAAAAGAAGCCACTTCTCTCCAGGAAAAACATCAGGGACAGACTGATATTCTGCAAAAGGTACAGGGATTGGACTGCAGAGGACTGGGGTGAAGTAATTTTCTCTGATGAATCCCCTTTCCGATTGTTTGGGGCATCCGGAAAAAAGCTTGTCCGGAGAAGACAAGGTGAGCACTACCATCAGTCCTGTGTCATGCCAACACTAAAGCATCCTGAGACCATTCATGTGTGGGGTTGCTTCTCAGCCAACGGAGTTGGCTCACTCACAATTTTGCCTAAGAACACAACCATGAATAAAGAGAGCAACTTCTCCCAACCATCCAGGAACAGTTTGGTGATGAACAATGCCTTTTCCAGCATGATGGAGCACCTTGCCATAAGGCAAAAGTGATAACTAAGTGGCTCAGGGAACAAAACATCGATATTTTGGGTCCATGGCCAGGAAACTCCCCAGACCTTAATCCCATTGAGAACTTGTGGTCAATCCTCAAGAGGCGGGTGGACAAACAAAAACCCACAAATTCTGACAAACTCCAAGCATTAATTATGCAAGAATGGGCTGCCATCAGTCAGGTTGTGGCCCAGAGGTTAATTGACAGCATGCCAGAACGGATTGCAAAAGGTCTTGAGAAAGAACGGTCAACACTGCAAATATTGACTCTTTGCATCAACTTCATGTAAATGTCAATAAAAGCCTTTGACACTTATGAAATGCTTGTAATTATACTTCAGTATTCCATAGTAACATCTGACAAAAATATCTAAAGACACTGAAGCAGCAAACGTTGTGGAAATTAATATTTGTGTCATTCTCAAAACTTTTGGCCACTATATATATATATATTCTTATTTTTATTCTTATCTTAAATTTTTACTGGACTGATGACCTGCATCTGATGGTCTGTCTGAGGGGAGGCAGGGAGCAGCAGTGAGCCTACAGTATATATATATATATTATGCCCGCTCAGCTGTGCCTCACAAGTAGTACAACAAATTATCTATTACCATTGTGATCCTTATACCTAAACATTTAAATATAATTTCAAAATGGTCTGAGAAGAACAACATTGCATGGCAATTCAAACGCAGCCAATATGCAGTGATAATGTATTGCACAAACTTGATTGCTACAGAACAGTTTAATTGGATAATGTTCCATAGGCTTACTTTTTTTAAAGTCATGTTTTAAAAAAAATCTGCCCAGTAGAGCTTAGCTTGCTTTTTGACTCAGAAAGTGATCTTCACTCAGAAAAGATTAGTGACCACTGATCTAGCCCATAGCTCAGTGAGTATACGAGGTAATGACTATGCTTAAGGACCTCTCCTCTGATATTTTCCCTCTGCTCTCCAGTCAAATCCCAATCATTCACAGTTAAGCCATAGGACCTTGATTACACAGAAAACAAATATTTTCCATTCTTCTGAATTAAAAAAATATGTTTCTGCAACTTAAATAAGTACTCCAGATGATGATTCTGAAAATCATGTGGAGTGGATTCTATACCAGGATAAAATGAGCAGAAAATATTATTTTCAAACCCAATCTCTATATCATTTAGTGGGTGAAAGAAAATAGAATAGTATTTTCTCCCACGGTTATGAAGCTCTATGTGTGAGGTGGAGTTCAGCTTACTAACACAGTGGCAGGTGTGTTGTGTTGCAAAAAAATACAGGTTATATTTGTCAAGCTACTTGGGGTTGACTGATGTATTTAATACAAGTAAACTCAATGAGGAGTATTTCCCAATCCCATGAGCCAGATTTGGAGACCAAGGCTTCATTAATTACAATGATATGGATGGAGAGGCATTGTATTACATTCAAGTCACATACTGTACACAATCCTTACATGGTCTTGTGTCACCTCATATCTTACATCTTACATAATCAAATATATAAGAGTAATCTACTTGTATCATCTCCCGAGTGACACAGCGGTCTAAAGGCACTGCATCTCAGTGCTAGAGGCATCACTACAGACCCTGGTTTGATTCCAGAATGTATCATAACCAGCTGTGATTGGGAGTCCCATAGGGCGGCGCACAATTGGCCCAGCGTCGTCCGGGTTAGGGTTTGGCTGGGATAGGCCGTCATTGTAAATAAGAATTTGTTCTTAACTGACTTGCCTAGTTAAATTAACTAAAAAATAAATCTGCTCACAAGACACTTCTCACTCTGGCTATTATTTTATCCATGTGCCAAGCGGTGAGACACGTAACGACAGTTAGCTCCCTCAGTGCATGCCACGCCACGGTGTTCACAGGAAGTGAGGTGTGAACGCGACGGCACATCTTCCTGTCTTGTGTTAATACATGGGCCCCTCAGCTGGTCTGGCTTTGATGTAGCTACTGGAGAACAATGTTCTATCTAGATTGACAATATGGCACAATATTAATCACAGGATCCCTGCTGTCGGTGCCAGTATGCTTCAATGTGTGGGGGTGAATAGGCATGGTCACTCACCGACACACACACAGACACACATCCTATGTTTACTTAAATAGTGTGTCATTCAAACTAAGCTTGATTCTGATTGGTCAACATGGGGGACCCTGTGGAGAGTAGAATATGTTGAGAATATATGCCATACACTGGCTCTTATCCCTTGGATTATGGAGTGTAATTTCAGTTGGGTCCACAGAGAAGCAGGTAATTATGATAGTGTTGTTGTACAAGACCTTGAGGAGCTTTAAACCAGGGCAAGGCTAACTCAGAGAAGTATTCATGCTTAATTCCAGCATGCCATTATTCAAAATGTATTCAGTGTGTAAAGGTATTTCAACATGAGATAAGGAGAAGAACGTGTAGATATGGAGAGGAAGTGTCAAGCGTGGTGATACTATTGTTTATGCTAGTGGTGATGTTCTTGCTCTTGTTTACACTAGCTCTTTGTGTAGAGCTATGGAGGTGGACATACAGATGTAGGATCTTAATTTGAGCCGGTTTGCAACAGCAGTAAAATAATCCTGCAGCAACAGCAAATGTGAATTATTATGTGGATTATAATTATTGGATATTTTTGTAGGGATCGATGCATTTGTCATAAGTGAAAAATTAAGTGAAATTCCCCAGCAACAGGTTGATCAAATTAAGATCCTACCTCTGTACTTCACACCTAGTCATTGAACACATACGTCATTGACATCCACACTGGTTAAAGCAAATCAATAGCCATTCGAGGTCCATCGGCGGGAGTCGGGTATCATTAACCTAGTTTATACAAATCAAAGGACCTTTTCTCCAAACCCATCCACCTCTGTAAATCAAAGCGGAAAGCCTAAACGATAGGAGTCACACAGAATGCTTCTGTTTGCTCTGACAAGAGTACAGTTGTCAAGTCCTGCATCCTTACCCTGGTGAATTAAAATGTCTCGTCCCATCAAGGATCGGAAGGGAGAATAGATGGCCTGTATGTTACACAATCTGTCCCTGTCACATTTGGGGGAGCCTTGATGTCTCTATGGCTTGCGTACACCTGCCACCTGACATGGAGCGATTCACTGCCGACACACACACACAGGATGGTGACGTGAGGCCACCATGTTGTGGTTCTCTCTCCCTCCACCTTATTTCAATCCGATGATCAGTGCTATTTCTTCTTGGTGTAATCGCCCTCTCATCCGTATGATTGTCTGTCGATGTGCTCTTGTCCATAAACTCACTGGCTCCGTGACACTATGGATGACTCTGTCTCTTAGGGCTTTCATCTTGATGGAAACATACTGGGGGGGGATGAGGCAGTCGTCTGTTGACCGGTGCTTTAGTGCGGCAGGTAGACTAGCGGTTAGGAGCGGTCGGACAGTTAAGCAAAGGTTGCTGGTTCAAATCCAAGAGCTCATTAAGTGAAAACAATCTGTTGATGTGCGCTTGAGCAAGGTGTGTAACTCTAGGGTAGATGTCCATAATGGCTGACCCATGGCTCTCAGGGAAAGTGGGAGATGCAAAAAAAAAAAAAACACATTTCCAATGCACTTTTTACACGTGTGAAATAGGACAAACGTAAGCACCCACGTTATTATTATTGTGTGTACGCCTCCTATCGTGTGCTGCAGTTGAGATTTCACTCACACACCCGGTCAGAGTCTCACTGCAGGCTTTATCATGCAGGCCAAGGCTGCCGACGACCTGGAGTAATTCCCAGAAGAGATGATGAAGGAAGGGTAGAGCACACCCTAGCTACAATGAGTCCTTTCTGGGGCCTTTGGTAGTCGGTGTGTGTGTGTGTGTGTGTGTGTGTGTGTGTGTGTGTGTGTGTGTGTGTGTGTGTGTGTGTGTGTGTGTGTGTCCTTGTGCCTGTGCGTATTCAGCAAAATTCAACAATGTATGCACATAATGATGTTAGTGATATGATCAAGGCTGGGTTCATTTCAATATTGTTTTGACTGCATTTGTCTGTCTGTGTGTGTGTGTGTGTGTGTCATGTCATTCCCCAATGTGTGTGTACAGTATATGTGCGTTTGCTTGCATGCATGTGTGCATTGTCTGTGTGTATTTGTGTTCTGTCACGTGTTGTATGCCAATAGGTCAGCTGCAGGGGTGTATATTTCTGTCTGTGGAAACTTGGCACCTGCCTCTCAGTGGTTTGGATAATACATTCACACTGTAGGAGGACCGACAGAAAATATACATTTTTTGAGAGCAAGGAAATATGTGTCACCAAGACGCAATCCGTTGGTCCGTATTCCAGAACTCGTTCCAGGTACCGGCATCCATGTGGCGGCATCCATGGCAAGTGATAATTACATCTTAACCACAAGAAATGCCTGTTTCTGCTAGGACTGACATTACCATTATTTTCCTTCCCATTTGTTTGACTGACTTTACATTTCTGTCCTTTCTAATCCAAAATGGCTGGCTTTATCTGAGCATGACGGATCTTTCTTATCTAATATCTTCATCAAATTCAATTTCAAATAAAATACAATTGTATTTGTCACGTGCTTCGTAGACAACAGGTGTAGACTAACAGTGAAATGCTTACTTAGGGGTCCATTTCCAAAATGTAAAGATTACTTTTTTTATTTTTTATAAATAGAAATAGTGAAACGAGGAAAAAAATATACCGTGAATAACAAATAAAAAATAAAGAGTAAAAATAACATGGCTATATATATGGAGTAGAAAATAACATGGCTATATATATGGAGTAGAAAATAACATGGCTATATATATGGAGTAGAAAATAACATGGCTATATATATGGAGTAGAAAATAACATGGCTATATATATGGAGTAGAAAATAACATGGCTATATATATGGAGTAGATAATAACATGGCTATATATATGGAGTAGAAAATAACATGGCTATATATATGGAGTAGAAAATAACATGGCTATATATAGAGTAGAAAATAACATGGCTATATATATGGAGTAGATAATAACATGGCTATATATATGGAGTAGAAAATAACATGGCTATATATATGGAGTAGAAAATAACATGGCTATATATAGGGGAGTATAAAATAACATGGCTATATATAGAGGAGTAGAAAATAACATGGCTATATATAGAGGAGTAGAAAATAACATGGCTATATATAGGGAGTAGAAAATAACATGGCTATATATAGAGGAGTAGAAAATAACATGGCTATATATAGGGAGTAGAAAATAACATGGCTATATACAGGGAGTAGAAAATAACATGGCTATATATAGAGGAGTAGAAAATAACATGGCTATATATATGGAGTAGAAAATAACATGGCTATATATATGGAGTAGAAAATAACATGGCTATATATAGGGGAGTATAAAATAACATGGCTATATATAGAGGAGTAGAAAATAACATGGCTATATATAGAGGAGTAGAAAATAACATGGCTATATATAGGGAGTAGAAAATAACATGGCTATATATAGAGGAGTAGAAAATAACATGGCTATATATAGGGAGTAGAAAATAACATGGCTATATACAGGGAGTAGAAAATAACATGGCTATATATAGAGGAGTAGAAAATAACATGGCTATATATAGGGAGTAGAAAATAACATGGCTATATATAGGGAGTAGAAAATAACATGGCTATATATAGAGGAGTAGAAAATAACATGGCTATATATAGGGAGTAGAAAATAACATGGCTATATATAGGGAGTAGAAAATAACATGGCTATATATAGAGGAGTAGAAAATAACATGGCTATATATAGGGAGTAGAAAATAACATGGCTATATATAGGGAGTAGAAAATAACATGGCTAAATATATGGAGTAGAAAATAACATGGCTATATATAGAGGAGTAGAAAATAACATGGCTATATATAGGGAGTAGAAAATAACATGGCTATATACAGGGAGTAGAAAATAACATGGCTATATACAGGGAGTAGAAAATAACATGGCTATATATATGGAGTAGAAAATAACATGGCTATATATATGGAGTAGAAAATAACATGGCTATATATAGGGAGTAGAAAATAACATGGCTATATATATGGAGTAGAAAATAACATAGCAATATATTTGTTATTTTACCTTCGTTTAACTAGGCAAGTCAGTTAAGAACAAATCCTTATTTACAGTGACGGCCTAGGAACAGGGTGTTAACTGCCATGTTCAGGGGCAGAACGACAGATTTTTTTTTTACCTTGTCAGCTCAGGGATTCAATCCAGCAACCTTTCGGTTACTGGCCCAACATGGCTCTATACAGGGAGTAGAACATTTCTTGGTTATATACAGGGAGTAGATAATAACATGGCTATATATAGGGAATAGATAATAACATGGCTATATATAGGGAGTAGATAATAACATGGCTATATATAGGGAATAGATAATAACATGGCTATATATAGAGAGTAGATAATAACATGGCTATATATAGGGAGTAGATAATAACATGGCTATATATAGGGAATAGATAATAACATGGCTATATATAGGGAGTAGATAATAACATGGCTATATACAGGGAGTAGAAAATAACATGGCTATATATAGGGATTACCAGTACCATACATTAATGTGCAGGGGTACGAGGTAATTGAGGAAGTTAAATACTGTTTATATGATATAGCACATAAACAAACAGTGAGCAATGGCTGTGGAAACTGCTGAGGGGGAAAAGACTGACAGACCTGTAAGCACATAGCCTGCGCGCACGTACGTATGCACACGCGCACGCACACACACACACACACACACACACACACACACACACACACACACACACACACACACACACACACACACACACACACACACACACATACACACACAGTGGACAATGAAAGGGTAGAGGTACAGACTGCTAAGGTTGCTGAGTCAATGGCTATTGTATTGTATGGGGGAGGTGAGTGACAGACAGTATAGTACAGTACAGGAAGAGCAATGGCTAGCGATGAGCTATTGATAGCTCCTCCCTCCCGGCTTACTGCACCGTTGTTAGGGTGAGTCGTGCTTCCTCTCCTGAGTTCCAATAGTTTCCTTCCTCTCTGTGTCCTATGTGTTCTGCATGCTGATGAGGCTTCTCTTCTTGAACCTCTCTCTCTCTCTCATTACTCCTTTGCTCACTCTCTCTCTCTCCCTCTCTCTCTCTCTCTCTCTCTCTCTCTCTCTCTCTCTCCCATTCTCTCTCTCTGTGTGTGTGTTGGAAGGATGTGGACTCAGCTCCGTCCTGGCCGGGGCATAGCTCCAAAGCCACTGACCAAAGGGTGTCTGTGTCAGCTCATCCCTCCCATCTAGTCCCTCTTAATGAACTCTCTCTGTCAGTCATGAGATCTGATTATACATCCTTGTGGGTTCCATAGCACCCATTTTATTCAAGATGTTATCTCCATAAGCAATTTAATTAGATAGGGCCTAGTTATCGGATTGGAGTGTACATGAGTAGGTGTGTGTGTGTGTGTGTGTGTGTGTGTGTGTGTGAGAGACAGCATGTCCCTGTTTTCCCTCTTTGCACATGGATAACTTCATGTACCTATGTGACCTTGGTGGTGGAACTCACAGTCAAGGGAGGTGTGTGCGGGTGCATGCTCCTGTGTGTGTGCGCGCCGGTATTGTTGTATGTGCGGAGTGTGCGCTTGCATGCATGTGTGTGTGTGCAGAGTGTGTGAGACGACTGTTCATGGTTGCGGCAAGCCCTCTGGGTGTGTAGCCTGAGAATAATTCATGTGGAAATTCATCCTTTCATATGCCAGCGGGCCGGCCTCTTAAGCCTGCCAGCCATGAAATAAAGATGATTGGGGAAAGCGTAATTAGACCCTGATCTCGGATTGATGTCAGGCTGCCTGTATTGCAGTGTGGAGCCTGCAGGTTGAAGGATGGCGGATGGACAGACAGACATACGGACAGATAGCAAGGTCAGGGTTCCACACCTATTTGGGTGTTACCTACTTGTGCATACCCGCAGGGTATGTGTGACGTGGGGATAGAAGGGACAAGGTTGGTGGGCGCCGTATTCAGATAAGATGTCAAACCTCGGCTATGTGTGTGCCTATATATAACACCTTCAATTCGAGGAGATGCCTCAGTGCACATTTCATTGCAGCGACACACAGCATGCCCACCTGTAGTGGGTTACACACTTACTCACAGGTCTTTCTGCAGCCGTATGTTAGTCTGGAGATTTCAAATGAATGGCTTGGCATTAGACTGAAATGGAAAGCTAATGGATGATGGCTGGGCTAGGCTATACCGTCCCATTCCCCTAGAATCATATAGTGTATCTAGTGAAAGTAATTAATCCACACTGGAATAAGCTGATTCCGTCAGCATGTTTTACTTTGCAGCCCATTAATATTACATCAATCAGAAATGATTTGATTATCCCCGCCCTACCCCACACTCGATGCACCACACCACAGGCAATCGCATGGAAACCCTGCTGTGAGTTGTAGATCCATTTTCTATTAGTCTATTTTGCTTAAATATGCAGCATTACGTTGTTTACTATCAGCATGGCGAACCTTTCATCAGTATAGCCTTCAGTCCCTGTGTTTGATATGTAGACAGACCTGTGATTGCCTTTATGCTTTCACCTAATTCACCGTCCCCGCGCTCTGCTGTTGACTTGGGACGCAGACAGCGCTGCTGCACCCAAATTGATGGCAGAACGAGCTCACATTGATTGGCTGTGTGTGCGTCCAGCTTATCCCGCCTCCCCTAGCTATTAAACGAGTGCTTCATCTCGCCGTGCCTCTATATAAAGAGTGACAGCTTTGTCATGACAACTGAGGAGCCAGTGTTCCACTGTTGGAAGCATCTTCCAGAGCATTCCGACATTGCTGCCAACAGAAATCTCCTTGCCCCATTCACTTCTCCACAGTGATGAAGAAATAAGACTAGATCCTAGCCAATTTCCAGGGTTAAACAACTCCTTGGAGGGGACAGTTTTAAAAAAAAATACTTATGATAATTTTGTCCAAATGCCATGTACGTGTGCAATATTCTAATCTAGTTATACCTTAAAAGTTGGCTAACGGACTGTGTTGGAAAAACGGCATGTTAGGGTGATATTCCATACTGTAACATATTTGTATAAGACACCTGTGCGTAAGATTTGTCACCGTGGCCTTCGACAGGCTTCTCTTTCAATCTGGGCATGGAATTGCTTTTCACAGCTAATTGCAAAGGAGGAAAAAGTGTGTCTCTTTGAGGCACAGTGGGGCTCTCCTTTGTTCTAGAAGAAGCTAGACCTCATCCCTGGGGTCCCCGGGAGCACCAGATTAACATTGGAACATACCATGTCAGGATTTTGATCAGGGTGCTAATTTGTTTAGTGGAGATGACATCTCAGGCTTCCAGGCAGGCAGGACGTCACCGAACAGAGTTGAAGCCCTCTCCAAACCCAGGAAAAGTTTCTGCGTTTCCGATTAGAAGATGCTCAGACGCAGAGCATGTTACCCTCGCTGCTATTCTCCGGCTACAACGATAAAACTGTCTCCTTGAGTTTTTAATTGAATTTCAGCTAATCTGACAATTAAAACAATGTGGAAGGTTATGCTTGGAACTGGAAGAAAAGGAATTACGCAGGTGGTGCCGCTGCGGACGGTAATGTTAACACATTTCAAACAGAACCGTTTTTTTTTTTATCACAATCAACCGGAATTAAAAGTCTCTTTTCACTGAAAGCACACCCAGGTGACAAACTCTTAATGAAGAAAATTAGAGGCTTGGCTGCTCTGAGGGCTGTCATTTTCCTTTCCTGTTTCCTGGCACTCATTCACTCACTCCCTATCTCCCTCGTTCAGGGGCAGACTGGCGACGGGTAAATATTTTGCCAAGTGGGCCTGTCTAACTTGGGTTATTAGTGCAAAATGTTAATTATCTGGCTAATAATGAGGGCCTTGAGGGAAAAAAAATGGGCCAATGAGTTAGAAATGCCAGTCCGCCCCTGCCCTCGTTCCCTCTCTGCCACTGTGGAGACCAAGGAGGCCAGTGAGTGGACCTAGTAAGTGGTCCTTTGATTTAGAGAATTCTATTCCCACTCAGTTTACAAGGCCACTGTCCTTTTCAAACAGAGACTGAGGGTTGTGGAGGTGTAGAGAGAGAAAGAGAGAGAGAGAGAGAGAGAGAGAGAGAGAGAGATGGATGTAAGGCTAGGTCATTCATTATATCTCCTCTCATTGTAATCTAGCTGCTCTCATTCCACGGGTCAGGTGTGATGCCCGGAATATGACAAGGATGGGTTGCATGATTATTGAATGGTGTATGGTACACTCTTAGAAAAAAAAGTGCTATCTAGCATCTAAAAGGGTTCTTTCGGCTAGTCCCCATAGCTGAACCCTTCGAAGAACTCTTTTTGGTTCCAGGTAGAATGCTTTTTGGTTCCATGTAGAATCCTTTCCACGGGAATTCCACATGGAACCCGAATGACCCTAATGGGACAGCTGAATAACTCTTTTGGAACTCTTCGATTCTAAGAGTGTTTGTACGAGTGACACTTCAATATCCTGGCTGTATTCCCATGGAGAAGAAGGTGTTAAGCATGCACTCGTCTCCGTGCTTGTCACCAGCAGAGCTGTTACACCATGAAGAAGTGTGGCGCGTTGTGTCAACCAGCAAATTCGATTGTTCTGTCGACCTGCAGTAGCTTCATTTAGACAAACCAATTGGAAAACAATAGTCCATTATGGAAAGATCATTGATGATTTAATTGCATGCGGGTGTCATTTGTCAACGTGGCAATCACGGTCGCTCTCATCTTTTGGATATGTCATCTTTGTTTGTTGTGGTATTATTGCTCGCATATCACCACATGAGGGTATTCCACTTAAGCCTCGTAGAAATCATTTCTAACTTCTACTGGGCTCCCGTAGTGCTCTGCTTGTTTGTGATCCCTGTACAGTTGTCAGTTTAGCCACACATCACAGACTTGTAACTGTTTCATCAGTATGGTGCTGACTTGATTTGACAGAATCCACTTGATATTTTTTCCATTTCTTGTCCAAAGCCCTGTCTATTACTGGTCAAGCCTGGTCCTCAAAGGCAACATATACGATTAGAACTATAGAAATGTACTTACTTTTGATTCCTATTTAAATAACCGTTTCACTAAACATCCCACTAGGGATGGAAATGAAAAATGTACCCAACTAGCCCACTGGCTAGTGATATGTTGTGGCAGAGATTTTGGACCCGGGCTAGTAGAAATTGCTGTCTACTAGCCATGCTGGCCTCTGCCCAAAATCCTTGGTTCCATCCCTGCATACCACACAGTTGAAGATCAATGTGATTTATTTACATTTTAATATACTACTATTTATATTATGTATGACTTTAAATCATATTGTTTTACAGCTGCTGTTAATAGAATTTGCATTCGGCTGCCATTTTCCATTTTTCGACAAATGTTCGCCAGCCGTGGAATGTATTTAACATCCCAAATCACATTGTTGAATGTGTCAAACAGTGTGTGTGTGTGTGTGTGTGTGTTTGTGTGTGTGTGTGTGTGTGTGTGCGCACACTTGCGTGTTTGTTCCTGCAGTGTTCTAGACTCTGTGTGTCCGTACACCCCTCTGCCCCCTCTGTGGCCTGTCAGTACTATCACTGCTGGCCATCCTCTGTCCCTCACACCCCACACAGGCCACATCTGCAGCTTAGCCCAACAATGCATAATTGCAATCATAGGATTAACAATGATGGTGTCGCATTCACTTACTGTTGTTTTGAACAGCCTTCAGCATTCCCCGTATACCACCGCCATCACACACACACACACACACTCACGCATGCACACACGCATGCAAACACACCCACGTGCATTCACACACACACACACGTGCACGCACACACACACACACACACACACACACACACACACACACACACACACACACACACACACACACACACACACACACACACACACACACACACACACCCTTAAACCCCACAAACTATTTATGGCCCTAGGAGAATTATCTTGTCTGTCTCTGCTAATGTGGTCACTGAGAAGAGAGATTGAGAAACAGAGAGAGAGGGGGAGAGACAAAGTAGGAAATCTCATGGATATTCAAGGGCATTTTCCTGGGCCCATTAGTGGCTGCAGAATGGAGGTGCTGATATGACAAGGGTCTTGGTGAATGTTAAACAAGCAGTGGGTCTTAGCGGGCCTCGACCCTTACTGCAGGCTGAGGGGGTTCCAGGAAGGTGTCATTTGCTTTGCCTGTTTAAATTTCAGCATGATTGATTTGGACAGTGTTAAAGGGACAGTGTTAAAGGCACAGTGTTAAAGGCACAGTGTTAAAGGGACTCTCTCCCAGGACAGTGTTAATCCATCAATGTCACGCAGCCTACTTCCTGTGGGTTTTCATCCAGTTTGTTTCATACCAGGACAAAGCAACATCCTGATGTTCTTTTTTTCACATGGAGAAGGTGGATCCATGTCCCCAGCCATGCTACAAGTCAAAACAAGCCAACCTCATGGTAATATTTGACGGCGACGGTTCTCTGCTGTAATGAAACGTTGACAGAACTATTCTCATCGTCGTGTTGCACATGATGACTGTTGGATTCATTTATTTACCCTGGGGGGAAACTGAATATCTCCTTTGTAACCTCTTCATCGGAGGTACTGTACGGGACAGTTTGGTTGATCTTAAAGATCCTATGAGACCCATTTGTAAGTCATTCTGTCACTATACCATACCTTCTATTATTGAATTAATATAATGGGCCACGATAAAGCTTTCCATCACTGCAGAGCTGTATTTCATTACAGAGGCATTTTTAATGGAGACTTTTTAGGACAGCCTTTGGCTGTGTTGTCATGTCTTTCCAGGCATTACTCAAAGACAGAATTCATTTAGGGGAGATTACACGGGTTGGGTCATGGAGCAGCCAGGGGCCATGCTCATACCGAATCACCCTTCTTCCGCTCTAATGTAGTCTCACAGGCTAGGGTCACTTCTAGAGCTACTACCATGGGATCTAGCCTAGCCCTGTTCTTCAGGGAGCAGTTGTCCTGGTGTCAGGAACAGCCCAGGAGCCAAAATGGCTGATGTGGGAGCCACACCTGACAAACACACTACTGTAAGCAATCCTCTTCCTCAGGGACCTTTCACAGTGTCAAGACACTAGAACAGCCCTTGAACCAAAATGGCTGATGTGGGAACCACACCTGACAGACACACTGCTGTGTCTCCTCTACCGACAGACATGTGTGTCGCCTCTTTAACGAATGTGAGAATTCTCCTGGTCACACAGATAGTGTGCTAGTGAATGTGACTGAAAGTTTTTGTTATTACACTGCTAAGTGCTACCTGAGTGAGTCAGTAGTAGATACTGATGGGACTGGGGGGGGGGGGGGGGGGGGGGGAGAACAGTGGCACATAGTGTCAATGGCGCATCGTCTCACTGATCCTGGATCAGTCATGATCATCAAGGTAGACTGTTAAGTATTTAGTCATCAACAGTAATGACAAATAGAACGTTAATGACTCACAGGTTTGTTATGTGTATTCTGCTCACTTGTCTTAATTGCTGTCAAATATGAGCATTACTGGATCTCTATTGAAATGCGATAGTTCACCTTAGCACTCACTCACTTATTCTTGTTGCGCCGGCTGACGCATAGGGCATCAGAGCTCATGTTAGCGTTCTGATGAAACAGTTTGGACTCCTATCTGAGCTATGTTCCCGAATGGAGCGTTGTCAAGCTAATCACATGGTTGTTTATGGTCCGACGTCCATTACTGTTGTAATAAGTCAATATATCTACATCTCAGTTTTCATGAAGTTAATTTCAATGCACTTGGTGTTCTTCGTTACGATTCAGTAAATGACACACTCAACACAAATTTAGATCGAAATTGTGTGGGATCATAATTAACATAAATTGCCATGTAAAATGTATGTAACAAAAAAGCTGTAAAGAGGTGGGTGGGTTAATGAAACATTTCTAAATAAATACAAATATATTTTTAAGTATCTTCGGAAAGTATCCAGACCCCTTTTCCACATTTTCTACGTTACAGCCTTATTCTAAAATAGATTAAATAATTTTTCCCCCTCATCAATCTACACACAATACCCAATAATGACAAAGTAATACACAGCGTTGTATGAGATCTTCAGTTTCTTGGCAATTTCTCGCATGGAATAGCTTTCATTTCTCAGAACAAGAATAGACTGATGAGTTTCAGAAGAAAGTTCTTTGTTTCCGGCCATTTTGAGTCTGTAATCGAACCCACAAATGCTGATGCTCCAGATACTCAACTCGTCTAAAGAAGGCCAGTTTTATTGCTTCTTTAATGAGAACAACAGATTTCAGTTGTGCTAACATTATTGCAAGAGGATTTTCTAATGATCAATTAGCCTTTTAAAATTGTAAACTTGGATTAGCTAACACAACATGCCATTGGAACACAGGAGTGATGGTTGCTGATAATGGGCCTCTGTACGCCTATGTAGATATTCCATAAAAAAAATCTGTCGGTTCCAGCTACAATAGTCATTTACAACATTAACAATGTCTACACTGTATTTCTGATCAATTTTATGTTATTTTAATGGACAAAAAAAAAATGCTTTTCTTTCAAAAACAAGGACATTTCTAAGTGACTCCAAACTTTTGAACAGTAGTGTATGTTTTGTGCTGAAGAACAGTTTCCACAAAGGAGTTGGACTGAAACTTTTGTTTGTTTCCTTGGTCAGTAGTTGAGAATATAATACACCTTTAAATTCTTGTGGCTGTTGACAAGAAGATCAAAGCGTTTGGCAGATTGCAACACCTTTACTGAGATATTCTATTTTTCTGTGATCTCTAGCAGATGAAGATACAGATCACATGCTGTTGTGTTTCTGTGGTATTAGATACAAGAATAACAGAAATAACAGAGAAAATAACCAACACATGATGCGAGCAGTGAGTGAATAGGGAATCTTTATTCCTGCACTATTTTTAAAAAAGAAGCCATTTTGCATAGATTAGATTATATTAGAAGTTAAATAGCCACATGTACAGGGTTGCAGGTGTAATTATAGGGTACAGTAAAAAATCTACACTTTAACAATGGTAAATTACCATTGGGGTGGAGGCAGGGCAATTTTCCCTCTACTTTTTGGGGCACTGAGTAAATTTCAGTCTGCTGAGTTTAAACTTGAATGTTGTGAAAATTCTGTGCAACTTCCGGCGCGTGTTGACTGTGAACACTGAGGCTGTACCCACTTTAAGTTACAGTTTTAACAGTGGCCAATTAGGGTACTGTGGCTATTTGATCATAATGTAGGTCTACCAGAGTGGTCCTACCATCAAAAACAATGGAGAAAATGCATCCCATAACATTTTAACATGGAAATAGATGTTCTATCATTCAGCCTACAGTAGCAGCCAATGTGTGGTGTTCAATGCCTACATGCTGTGAGACTTAGCTTATTCAAGACAGTCTCAAAACACAACACTGCCCCTTTAAGACATAAAAAAGCTCTTTACCTGACTCGCTTTTCAAAGATGGCTAGAAATGTACACAATCTGTGCTCTTGTTGGAAGCAACCACTCTTACTTTGATCTCAAAAGAAGCGCATCTACTGGCAATCGCTCATACTGTAGCCTAACACAAGTCTAGTTCAAAGCGAATGGCACAGATCCATATATGGCAATGCCTATTTGCATATGGACCTACTGCAGCTCTGATTGGTTATGTTATGTACACTGGTCTGTGTAGAGTCCTGGCTGTCAATTCATTAGATTCCTACACCAATTCACTCTGCCTACAAGAAAAGCTTTTGCACAGTTAGTTTTGCATACTAAATCTTGCATAGCAGAAGGGGAGTATGTAGTTGACTAGGGCTGGAAACCTGCAATGTTTAGTATGAGCTTGAGGCAAGGCACCATCCATCAGTGCCATCTTACCTACAATAAGCATAAACTGTTATTCAAAGCTACTTACAGTGAGTGCATCCGTTTTTATATTGATAGCCCTAGCGAGAGCATAACCCACTACTCTGGTGTTGAAAACGCCATGCTGTACAAACTGAGCCACATACAGTGGGATCACATTAACAGTGCCTTCAGAAAGTATTTGCACATTTTTGTTGTGTTACAAAGTGGGATTGTCAGCGATCTATACAAAATGCTCTGTAATGTCAAAGTGGAAGAAAAATTATAATATTTAAAAAAAAATAAATACATAATGAAACATAAAACACAAATATATCTTGATTAGATATGTATTCAAACCCCTGAGTCAATGCATATTAGAATCGCCTTTGGCAGCAATTACAGCTGTGACTCTTTCTGGGTAAGTCTCCAAGAGTTTTTCACACCTGGATGGACAACTATTTTCATAGATTTTTAAGCCGGTTTAAATCAAAACTGTAACTTGGCCACTTAGGAACATGAACTGTTTTCTTGGTAAGTAACTACAGTGTCGATTTGGCCTTGTGTTTTAGGTTATTATCCTGCTGAAAGGTGAATTCATCTCCCAGTGTCTGGTGGAAAGCAGACTGAACCTGTTTTTCCTCTAGGTTTTTACCTGCGCTTATCTCCATTCCGATTCTTTTTCATCCTGAAAAACTTCCCAGTCCTTAACGATTACAAGCATACCCATAAAATGATGCAGCCAGCACTATGCTTGAAAAAAAATGTAGATTGGTACTCAGTAACGTGGTGTATTTGATTTGCCCCAAACATAAATCAAATCAAATTTTATTCGTCACATGTGCCAAATACAACAGGTGTAGACCTTACAGTGAAATGCTTACAAGCCGTTAATTAACCAACAATGCAGTTAAGAAAAATACCTAAAAAACAATAGAAATAAAAGTAACAAATAATTAAAGCGCAGCAGTAAAATAACCATAGCAAGGCTATATACAGTGGGTACCGGTACAGAGTCATTGTGGGGGGGGGGCCCGGTTAGTCGAGGTAATTGAGGTAATATGTACATGTAGGTAGCAGCATAAAAGGGGGGGGGGCAATGCAAGTAGTCTGGGTAGCCTTTTTCTATGCTGGCCTAATATGGTTCCCAATCAGAAGCAGCTGTTTATCGTTGTCTCTGATTGGGAATCATATTTAGGTAGACATTTCCCCATTGTGGTTAGAGTGTTGGACTAGTAACCAAAAGGTTGCAAGTTCAAATCCCCGAGCTGACAAGGTACAAATCTGTCGTTCTGCCCCTGAACAGGCAGTTAACACACTGTTCCTAGGCCGTCATTGAAAATAAGAATTTGTTCTTAACTGACTTGCCTAGTTAAATAACGGTAAAATAAAAAAAAATGTTATTGGTGGGATTTTGTATACATTTAGTTGCCTGAGTTCATGTTTCGGTTGGTTGTTTGTTGTTTTGTTCAGTGAGTTTCGGTTTATTAAAATTATGTGGAACTCTACGCACACTGCGCCTTGGTCTACTCATTACGACGAGCGTGACACTGAGTTAGGAAGGATGCCCTTATCTTTGTCGTGACTGGGTGTATTGATACACCAGCCAAAGCGTAATGAAAAACTTCATCATGCTCAAAGGGATATTTACTGTCTGCTTTTTTTCTCTCTTTTTTTTCTCTACCAGTAAATTCCCTTCTTTGAAACGTATTGGAAAACCTCCCTGGTCTTTGTGGTTCAATCTGTGTTTGAAATTCACTGCTCGACTGAGGGACCTTACACATAATTGTACAGTATGTGTGGGCTGCCAGGATGAGGTAGTTATTCAAAAATCATGCACATTTTTACTTCTGAACATATTTAGGCTTGCCATAACAACATTTCAGCTTTTAATTTTTAATTAAACATTTCCAAAAACTGAATTACACTTTGACATTATGGGATATTGTGTGTAGATCAGTGACACAAAATCTCAATCTAATCCAAATTCAAGCTGTAACACAACCGAATGTGGAAAAGTCAAGGGATGTGAATACTTTGTGACAGCACTGTACTGTATCTCATTTGGGGTGGCAGGTAGTCTAGTAGTTAGAGCATTGGACTGGTAACCGAAAGTTTGCAAGATTGAATCCCCGAGCTGACAAGGTCAAAATCTGTTCTGCCCCTGGACAAGGCAGTTAACCCACTGTTCCTAGGCTCTCAATGAAAATAAGAATTTGTTCTTAACTGACTTGCCTAGTTAAATAAAGGTATGTAATAATAATAATTGCAACATGCAATCAGATCTGTTCACTTGAGTGAGACACCCAGAATACGGGAAATTCCCTACTGTGTTCAGAGACACAACTCTCTTGATAAAGGCCATCCCTAGGGTTGAATCTGACAATGAGAAAGGGGATTATTTCTTTTAAAAATCAAACATTTTTGTTAATGAACGGTAATAGCTATTAAAAAAGGACCTCTGCCAGGAAATGTAATTAACTATGCTCTAAGCCTTGCTCTGCACCTATGTCCTAGCTATCCCCCTGCAGAGTGTGCCTATAAATTCAGTCCAAAACATAAAAATTATATTTTCCATCAACTTCTAACGGCTATCCCGGGTGCATTTCCACTGCCTGTAAACGCGGCACTGAGCACGCCTCACTTTTTTCAAGGTCAGAGAGGTGTACACTTTTTTTTAAATACCTCTGGATGCATGGCAAGGAGGCAGAGACTGAATATGTCCACCCCTTTTCATTTCTAACTCCGTTTTTCAATATCCTGTGAGAATTATGACAAGGGGGACATAGATTCTGTCCTTCCCATTTGATATGAGTGTAGGAGTTTGAGGTTTTAATACTTAGAGGAGAAGAGAGAGTTCACATGGGATCAGTTTTTCCTCGCCTTGTACAGATAATGAAATGTTGTTCAGTTGTTAGTCACTTGGCTTGGAGGTACAACGCAGCCTGCATGCTGTTTAGAGTTTCATGTATGGATATGTGAGATACACTGCTAAGGCAAATATACACATGAATATATGGAAATATGCTGCTTTTGAGAAGTAGTTACAGCCAGTCAATATACATATCCTGATCATATCTGAAGGGATTTTTCGTGTGTGTGTGTGTGTGTGTGTGTGTGCGTGTGTGTGTGTGTGTGTGTGTGTGTGTGTGTGTGTGTGTGTGTGTGTGTGTGTGTGGGTGTGACACGAGAGAGAGAGAGAAAGAGAGAGAGAGAGAGGTGAGAAAGAGAGTAGAAGAGGAGAAGAGAACATCTAACCGCTCTTGAGTTCTCCTGATGTCAATATCTTATTATCTGTAGAGGATGATCCTACCCATGTCCCCCTATGTTTTGCAATAGTTTACTGGGACTACATAAATGATGGACACCGACCATACATATCACTTATCATAGTTATTTTTGCTGATACCGTTCATTGCGATACTAGAGAACACTTGAACGTGACGCTTGAAATGAAATCATTTTGCTAATATGCGTGATTGTTAATGGGACAATTGATGGCTGCAACCATCATACTAGCAGTAGTAGTTTAAAGGATCATAACCAAAAAACTGGTACACCTTAATGTTATAAACTTATCATTCTATTTATCGAAATCACTTCAATTCAGGCAATTTATATGGATTTTTGTCCATATTGCCCAGCTCTAATTGGGACTGGGAGACCTTTCAAATCCTCTCCTCTCCACTCATTCACATTCATCTGGCCCAGTGCTGAGGCTGAAGAGGCTCATTAGCCTGGGAGTTGCATGATCCTTGTATTGTCAGAGAGGATCATGGTTAGTTGTGACAGCCAGCACAGCAACACGCACAACAAAAACAGCAATGTTGCTGGAGCGTGGGATCAAAACAAAGCATCATCGACGCTGTGTTCACCATTGATCACTTTGCTAGTTGCTTACACACAGAGATGCCTTAGAATGATTACGAAAAATAGCTTCTAACATATTCCTTGTGTATTTTTTGGGTTATATTAGTAGAGATACCGGAAGAGATTGGTATCTAGTGAAATGGAAGGACACCCATGAATCACCGACACACCGGCGGAGTCATGAAGGCAGTCAAATTCCACGAGACTGTTCTGTCACAGTAATTAGGCTTCTCCAAGCTCTGATACTGCTGATGGTCATTAGTAGCCTACCAAACGTTCTAATAGCCTGGTACTCATCACTCTATTGTCCCTTTGATCACTCTGACATCAAGGAATATGTGTTCCAAAATGTAATCAAACACTTAATGGGAGCCCATGAGCTCATGTTGCGCAACATTTCCATAGGCTATGCAGTTACGTGAGAAAACAGAGTGATGGCCTCTACTAAAAAGAAGTGGATCTCATTCGCTTTCTATAGGCTAGACTTACTATTTTATTTCTCAACTTTCCTAATATTACGCACATTGTTTATCTTTACAGATAAATATAGCCTCCCATGAAAATGAACCACGGGAAAACCGCTCTCCTTTCGCTGTTTAAGTGCATAGATGTATTTTTTCCCCGTTACCCCTGTTTCGAGACAGGTGCACAATAATGGTCCATTCTAAATCAAAACAGATTTCACACATTTATTATTTAGTGTATGTAAAGACAATATTAAATCAAGAATAGTCTGATGGGTGACAATTAGCCTATCACTTATATATTATACCAGCATGAGATCTTTTTTTTTTGCAACTTTTACGAATCATAGTCGCACACCTCATGTAGCCTAGCCCATAGGCCTATATGTTTTGATAAGGTTTGTATCACAGCTAAAGTGGCCAAATAACTTCTTAAAACTAAGCATTGTAGTCTGCCTTACAAGGGTTTAAGAGCCTAAATGGAGTTTCATGTTTGGGGAAGATACATTTCAACATGAACATACACCTTTATAATAAAAGCATTACATGCTTAATCACACTTGTGGTCAATTTTGATAATGGTGTTTTCCCGCTAATGTAACATTTGCGCTTATAGCCTTATGCCATGTGCGCATTGCTGCATTTATAATGTGAAGAAATAGCCTAATAGTTTTATCAACATTTTAAGCTAAATGTTCTGATCTGTTGCATCAGCCACATTGTGTAACGTTTTTGGGGGAAGCTTTGGGATCTATTGCATCCAACAACGGTCCCATATGGAAAATGTATTTCTTACACAGAATAGAATAGGTCAACTTTTGTACTATGTGGGATAGTAGATTGACATAGGCTAGTGCTTTTGTTGTTTGTTAGGCCTACTCATCTTGTTGGCTGATGAAAATGAAATGTGGACAGTTCTTCCAATATGCACCTCGGAATTGGATAAGGATGGACGCAGTTGCGTCTCCGATGTGTCTGTCTTCACTTGTAGCCTGTGAGAAAGTAACCTGATAATGTGATGGAGAGCACAGCATTCCAGGAGAAAGGCACAACGCAGTACTCTGGGCCAAGGGCACAATAACCACTAGCTGAAAAAGGCATGGATTTTTTTAGGTTGCATTACAGCCACAAAGAGCATTATCAAGTGCTTGTCATATTGTGGTTGACAGACTGAGCAGCCTGCGCAAAAAAACTAATCTGAGATCATGCCTTTCAAGTGACTTTTTCCAAATCATCATTAGAGTCGCATCATGCAGCCTTACAATGTATTACAAATCAAAACATATAGCCCAACGTTTGTAGAACAACTAAAGGTCCATTAATAACTCTAAATTAAGCATATAGGAGTATATATTTATTTGTTAACCACTCAACACAGAATAGCCTCGTGTGCGCACTTCCTCAAATCTTTAGGAGAAAATACTTATATTTTATTCAGCTTTGTTCAATTGTATTCTTCAGACTATAAAACAATATAAAATAATGCCACGGAATTCTAAGAAAATCTTGTATGCTAAATGAACTAGTGTATCCCAAGGCCTTTGGGAAAGCCAGATTGGGACCTAACATAAGGTCAACTCAGAGTATGCTAATCTGTTCTTCTGAAATAGACTACATTTTCTTCATATCATGCTTCTTTAGCCTGTTTAAAATAAAACATGGATTTATTGTGAAGGTGTAGGCGATATTACATGGATTTATTGTGAAGGTGTAAGCTATATTACATGGATTTATTGTGAAGGTGTAGGCGATATTACATGGATTTATTGTGAAGGTGTAGGCGATATTACATGGATTTATTGTGAAGGTGTAGGCGATATTACATGGATTTATTGTGAAGGTGTAGGCGATATTACATGGATTTATTGTGAAGGTGTAGGCGATATTACATGGATTTATTGTGAAGGTGTAGGCGATATTTCATGGATTTATTGTGAAGGTGTAGGCGATATTACATGGATTTATTGTGAAGGTGTAGGCGATATTACATGGATTTATTGTGAAGGTGTAGGCGATATTACATGGATTTATTAGACTTTTAAAATGTAAATGTTCCAAAGGTCAGCATCAGTGTCTTGTAAGCTCTGTGTGGAATCCTTGGAGATTCTAAATGTGTTTAGGTTCATTAACGGTCAATTACCGTTTGCTTGACAATCACCAGCTGACAAAATGTTGTGACCACCACAGCCCTAGTCTGTATAATACTCAACATCAATCCTTGTTCACACAGAGCCGATAACCACATAGTGGGCAGTGGGTCATCTATGCACTAGATTGTATAGCATTCAATGGAAAACGACACAATGAACCCAGCCTGTGTAACCAGCTCTGTGCTGCACTTGCGATTACGGTGTGTATTGTTACCTGTTTCATGGGCTTTACTTTTCCAAAGCACGGTTTCGTGAGATGAACATGCCATGGTGAGACTTTGTCTATGAAAAAAAATGGCAGTCATGCTGCTGCACATCATCTAAAAGAGCCCTCCAGAGCCCTCCTCTGCCAGTGAAATAGTTCCCACTCTGTTCTCAGTGTCTGTGTGAAAGCAGCCTAATTGTGCCTCGTGGTCAAATAAACCAAAGATTTGTGGGCTGTGGTGCCAGAATAGAGATAGCGACAGAGAGAGAGAGATATCGAGAGAGAGAGAGAGAGAGAGAGAGAGAGAGAGAGAGAGAGAGAGAGAGATATCGAGAGAGAGAGAGAGAGAGAGAGAGAGAGAGAGAGAGAGAGATATCGAGAGAGAGAGAGAGAGAGAGATATTGAAAGAGAGGGAGAGAGATATCTGGAGAGAGACTGACTCAGCAGGGCTCCCTCTCTAACAATACTGCAGTATTTTGTTTTTATTCTTACCAACCAAACAGGCACTGAGGAGAACAGTCACAGAACCCCATGCCCCCCCCCCCCCCCCCACCTTCCATTTCCAGTATGCCGAAGATGCTTAGTAATCATGAGCTGTGAAGTGGCCATTCTGCGTTCTGTGGGAGTCGTGCCATCTCTCCAGCAACACTGCTGCCCCGACCGGACACTCTCTCTTCCCAGACTAAGTGGCAGATGAGGAGAAATCAAGCTAAATTAGGTGTCATTTCCCATTGAAGATTGTGTGTTTGTGGTCTTGATCATATTAGCTCAGGCTGTAACTCTGCAATGAGACGAGGTCTTGTCTGCAGTCTTTTTAACGCGTCAGAGAAAGCATCAACTCTTTCCAGCTCACTATTTCTAAAGCTTTGTAATCATCTGAGGTAAAAATGTTGACTGTCTTTAACAAGAGTGAACACAGTGTTATGACAAAGTTAATTTGGCATACCAGCATTTACCAACAGGCTCTAATGTCTTGCATGTTATTGTTATGAGAGATTCACAATAGCAGAATGCTCCCTGAAAGCACACATTTATAACGATGACTATTGTGACATTTTAGAGAATTAGGACATTTTAGAGAATGGGTACGAGTGTATATTTGTGTGCGTGTGTGTGCGTGTGTGTGTGTGTGTGTGTGTGTGTGTGTGTGTGTGTGTGTGTGTGTGTGTGTGTGTGTGTGTGTGTGTGTGCGTTGCTGCGTCTGTGAGTGCATGCATGTGTCCATATTCTGGTGAGTTTGGGAGTGCATCTGTGAGTGTGTAAAGGTTCCGCATAGACAAATCCCCTTTGTCATTAGCATTCAGTCAACCCAGGGCCTTTGGGAATCAGTGGAGCGGTAATGATGACTAAATATGGGCAAGGCGTTCACACCAAGGACACACTCATTATGGATGAGAATAGAAGCACAGGGCCCAACTCTTACACAGCCCCTTGCTAATATCAACACAGAGTCCTTGATGTCTAATCCAACCTGAACAACATGTTTATCTCCCTACACATTTTTCCCGACAGCAGCCACGAAACAGGGCTACGGAGCGACCATACATACCAATGCAGCAGTGTGCTTGGATGGATTTCCTGATGCCTTTTGTTTTCGGCGCATGATTCCCTGATACCTGTGCCTGCCTTTCATGGCAGGCGGTGTTTATCAGCTTACACGGTGCAGACTTGAAATGTGAAGAGCAACTTACTCCAGCAGCCCAGGAGATCAGCTATCTGCAGTATCATGACAGCTGCATCCTTACTCAGCCTGATATTTTGTTTTATTTCTTCTTTTTTTATCGGGTGAGAATCACACCTCGTACACTAAGAGGAATGTAGCTAGCTTAATGGAAGGAGTTTTCAACCTACAGACATTCATTTACAACTGGCACTGAGATTTTTGTTGTTGTTCTTGTTGTTGTTGCATCTAACCTTTTAACTTACTTTATAGGCCTGCCAATCAACTCCTTGTACTCCAACCACAGTATCCCCTCTAGCCACTAATGGTGTGAGCTATATTGTAGGTGTGAGACTATGAAGTACTTTACATGTTTGTGACACGGGAGTGTTCTATCACCCATTAATTTAATAGCAGGTTGTTTGTGCTGGTACACTCCGGCCCACAGACCAATGGTGCCTAACATCGTCCCCAGGCTAAAATTGGTGGTACGTAGGGCCTGGTTCAACTGTTCAACAAATTGGGACATGAAAAGGGTGTGGTTAATATTGAGGCGGAAGATGGAGCGAGCCTGCTGCAGCTGTATAAGATTGGTCTTTAAAATATGCTGAACATCAGCAATCAAACTAAATGTTCTATCACAGCGACCATACTATTTTTGGAGAGCCCATTTGACTCTGAGTTCGGCATTTAAAGTCTATATGTGAAAACAATTTCTTAGATGCAGACTTTTCAATTTCCCGAATTTACTTCCTTGTTTAGCCCATTACTTACGATGCTCTCCATTTGAAATCCACAAAGAGCGGTAGGTGCTAGATGGTGATGGACTGGGAGATCACCCAATAAAAACTGGTGTCCCGTTCTGAGGGGCTGTGAAACCAGACGTCTCGACAGAGAGAGAGAGAGCCGGCTGGTGGGCGATAAGAAATGGCGCCTAGCCAAGGACACTTGTAATGACTTCTGCCTCCACATCTCCACACGTCTCACCCACACTCCTCTCGGTCTCTGCCTTTGTACTGACTGTCTGTAGCCCCTGGACACACTGCCTGGTGGGGGCAAAAAGTAGTAGTTGGTTTTCAACACCAGACACACACACACACACACACACACACACACACACACGCACACACACACACACACACACACACACTGGTCTTCTCTGCAGGGGAAAAGGAAGCCTTGGTCGTCTACTCACTGTAGGGAAAGGGGATACTCACAGACACTCATAGCCTTTAAACATTGTCTGCTGCTTATTTTTTTGCACAAGTGTAGAGCAGGGAACTAGGGATTCTAAAATCTATGGTTTAACTCCAATCGTTTTTCTGCGTGAGCTGACAATCAGAAGTGAGGCAAGTGCGTTGTTCCGATGCATATGCAGCATGCTCTTTAGCAAATTAAGTGCTGTGTTTTGTTTAGGCTGCATCAATATGAAATCACACGCCAATAACTCGCTAAATTAAGCTCAGTCGAAAGTAAAGTATTTTCAGTGTTGCTCTGGACTGCAGTGCAGAAATCCAATATTATAAACATTTGTGTTGAACAAAAAAACGTGCTTAATGTGATGATAGCCAATACACAGGCGTGTTTTTTAAACCGGTTTTATTCATAATTCGAGTAATAACTGGAAAGATTCAACCTTCCACAAAATTCCTTCAAAATGTGAGCAGTGGGCTTGAAGTAATGAAATAGACCAATCTAATTGGGAATTCATTAAAAGCTCTCACCTCTTTGCCCTTGCATTGGCCTCCATTGTAATCAACAATGGAGCCCAGAGAGCGATATTAACAGAGAAAAAGCGCTGGCTCTATTCATTTCCAAATCAGCCTCTGTACTCAGCCCAGGGGAGAGCTTAGCTCTCATTGCACCTTGGACCCTGGACCACAAAAAAAATTATGCCTGAGCGTTTAAGATTCCGAGCGAAGCCACATGAAAAGGGGAAGTTGACTTAACAAATGTCACAAACTGCCAATGCACCTGCTTATTCTCTACAGCGCTCTGAAAAAAAATACAGGCCAAATTAAATTCAAATGTCAGCTGCTTTTATATCCTTTAATCAATATCTCAATGTCCGAGTCTGGGTCTGGGTGTCACAATGGTTCTGACTTCGGCTGGTCTTATTAAACCTTCCTCTATTCTTATTCAGACTTTGTCATCGTCACCACTCTTAGCAGACACCACAGACCTCAGTGAACAAAGCCTGACCTGTACTGTATCTACCAGCATACGTATTTCTAGAACCTGTAAGCAACGGCTACTTATTTTTGATGAAAATTGAGTTTGCACCAAAACTAAGAATACTGTTTGGTGACATTTTTTTAATATTTTTTTTTTTATATGAAGCCAATATATATTCTGGAAGCTTAAGAATAACGATTAGAGAACAGTCTGTGGTTTGGCTTCTGAAGGTAAAGGTCAATTCCACTCCCAAAAATATTTTGGTATTTGTTTCATTAATCCACTGTTGATACAGTCCCAAAATGTTCTGCATGACAGAAATCAAGATTTCAAGATATAGAACTTTCAAAATAGTGTCACAGAATGATATTTTTTGGTGTCTTCCTTGAACTGGCCTTCAAAATGATCTATGTTACTTGAATATTTATCATTACGGACATATTCCAGTCTCGCTATCTGACAGGAAGTCGTGGTCAGTGAATAGTGCTACTCCGTTTCAGAGTAGGCATGACAGGTTGAATGTACGTAGTATGTTCCTCTGAAAATATTCACGGAAGGGTCCAGCTCAATTTAGTTTTCTAAAGGATTTGCATTAAAAAAAATCTATCAATCAAATCCATTTCTCTGTTTCAATCTATTTGGAATTGAATGGAGCCAAATGACGTTTGCAGTGAATACGAATACCCTGCTCAATAATGAATGCAAATTATTTTTTTCTCAGAGCCTAGAGATGAGCCTCAAAAATCCCATCTTACTGGCTGACATGAGATCCAATATTGTCAGAACTAATAATTACTGTATTATTCTATTGGACGGGCTGTTGGTGTGGAATGTAGTGATGGTGACAGCACTGTTTTTGCAGCTGAAAAGGTTACATCGACCACTAGACAATGGAATAATTTACTACCTTAGCTCCTGCAACAGGTTGCCCATTTAGTTTGAGCTAGCATACAAGGAAAAGGTCTCCATGGCCTAACCATGAAGCCAAATTATGTTCAAGATAGATGAAACTCCTGAAAACCTCCCAGAACTCATACCTTTCTCTTACCCTACCTACCATGATGTACAATTTCAGAGGAAACTAGGCAGCTGACTGTGCCGGGTACACATTGAGTCTCGGAGGGCATCAGGATTATTCAAGGTGATAACATGGATTGAACATACCCATAAAAGCCCCAGTAAAAAAACACAATGAAACGTCCTGTAATTTAAGCCAGGTATTAAAATGAGGAATGACGCTGTTTGTTTGGCTGCTGCATATTCAGCGGGAGGTAAGGGGCATTAAAGTGTGATGCACTGTGCATATTGAGTTGGTGTGTTGGGACAAGGATGGGTTTGCTGTGCTGTGGGGATAGAACGTCTTCTTTCGAAAGTAAACTACACGGAAAATACTATTTCACTGTCTAGTTTATCTGCACCAATTCAACTGTTTATTTTGTTGTCTTCACAAAAGGTCAATGTTGCCCCATTCCATGAAAAATTTAACAGTAAAACAATAACTATTATCGGCAGAATTCCATTTCCAGCAGAAACATTTACAGTATATCCATTGTCTAAGCCCTTGAAAATCACATGTCATTTAAAGCCATCATGAATGTGGTCATTTGAACTGCTGCCCTAAGATATTATGTTCAAATTGATTCCTAGAACCTTCTGGGTATACCCAAATGGGTTCGCATTCTTCGCACAGGGTCTATTAAGGGAACCAAGCTTTATCAGGCTCCAACACATTTGACCAATTTAAAAAGAGCACGTTATTAAAAGGGGATGCTGACATTCTACGCTGATTGAGATACGTCAGTCAAATGCTGCCGAGCTAATTTGTCCCAGAGCCTGGCCTGGCGCTCGGACCGGTTGAAGGTAGTGTCTTTTTTTTATCTCTGGACACATTACATTTTTAACAACGCTTTCTTTCGGAAAAAACAAATTAATTACATCTGCCATGGAGCCCAGTTAAATAATATTACCATATGTCCCAGCTGCTTGCCGTAGTTTTGAAGTAAAAAAAAACCCCAGGCCTATTAGTTACATTGAGCTCTGTGGCACCATTGACGTTACTGTCCAGCCTACTTCAGGGTGGAAGCAAGAGTCGATAGAGGCTCGGCGTTGCTAACTATTTGACATTTCTTGGACTTCTGAAGTCACAAGCTCAACTGGCATGTGAGTGGATAAACCAGTAACTTTAAGAAGATAGACATGGAGAGAGGAGAAAACAAACCCCACCAAGACATGAAGATGATGCCCCAGGCTCCACTCTATAAAGAACAGCAGGTATAATAGAAACACTGTGTGCGCATACATACGTGTGGGTGTGTGTGGGTGGGTGTCTCTATAGACTCTCTCTAGACTTGGCATCACAAAATTGAGTTTTGCTTCAGTTAAGGCCTAGTGTTATCGTCTTGTTGCTGACGTGAGAGGCTTTGTCTCCTGGTTTCCTCTGACCTGGACGCCTCTTATCTGGCCAGGCAGACTGGACAAACCTCTTTTGAGAGAGAGAGAGTGCCCGGAGTTTCTGCTCAAAATGGTCATTAGATAGGGAGGACAGATCCTCCAAGACAGATGGAGAGACAGCCCTACTCTATTCATGTCCATTTCGGACACAGTTAGTGCCAGTGAAGATAGATAGGCAGAGATAGGAACAGGATAGTTGGTGTGATTCTGAAGACTTCAATCATCACCTATGGGATCTATAATATACTTTTGAATAGATTGGCGTTTTGAGACACGCACAATGCCAGCATTGACTGTAACATTTCTAAAACGACCTGTGTCTATATTTACCCTGTGAGCTGTCCTCTTTTCTCCTCTGTTCATTTTGAGTTTCTTTATAACCTCAATGTTTTCTTTAAGTCTTTCAACACTTCATGTCATCACCACTCTTTCAGGTCACACTTCTAAAGTGTTTGTGTCAAAAAATAGTGAAATGTATTCCCTATATTTCTAATAGGATAAACAGAATTTTGAAAGTCCTAACCGATTACAAAGGCAGACGATTACTGCACTTTGGGCTGAATACTTTAGCACTAAAGAGGTGGTTGGGTGTTTAAACAGCCTTTCTGAATCTCATACTTCCCATTTTACACATGCACTTAATATAACACTCTAATCACACACACCATTGTTGAGTGATTGGTGCAATGTGTCCTTTATATTACTTTTACCTAACATTTAACTCGGGTAGGTTGTCACGTACTGTACTGTACAGTTCAACTAAGGTGCGTGAACTGAGGAACTGTAGGAGATATTCCGCCAATGTAAAACAATTATTTTGATAATAACCCAACTCGTTTAGTCATTTAACACCCTCAGTTTGTCACATACAGTGCGGCACTTCTGTTCTCATTAACCATCATTTGGTTAATGAGAGAAAGAGTGCGGGAAGAGAGGTAATTGTGAATATCTTACTCAATAGCAAGACATGAAAGGGTAAAGGAATTCCCCACACCAGGATATGCACCCTGCCAGTAAACCAATGCTCTAGCATTTGCTGCCCAATAGTAATGCTGAAAATATGGCAGGCTCAGACCCCCTAGGTCTTTGGGCTTGATTGTGTTTTTAGAGATGAGGTGTACTTTTTATCCCCACACAAAAGGCAAGATGTTAGGATTTTTAAAAAGCTTTAGTTAAAAATCTAGGCAGATTCTGAAAGAGATACAGAAATATTTTTAATAGCGTTAACACAGCCGATCATAGAGGCAGCACGCTGCATATCTCAATGTTGTGTTTCAGCTTCTCTATCATGTCGAGATAGTTCAATTTAGGGGATAACAAAACCCCAATATTAGATGTTTTCTTTTGTGATTCTAAAAGGTATATTCCTAAGGATGTTTTTGTTTAAGGTCACTTCATAGAGTGAGATGCGGCGATCAACCTTTCCCATGTTTAGCACGGCAATGACAGGATGGTGCCTGATACTAATAGCTAAGGGTTCCATAGCAATGGATTATACTGTAACAATGGGCTCAAGGGGCACCCTTGGCAGCAGGAATGTTGAAGTGAAAGGGGGGGGGGAAGCTAGGCCCAGCCAATCAGATTTAGTTTTTCCCTACAAAAGTGATTCATTACAGACAGAATTACTCCTCTGTTTCATTAGCTGTCTGGGTGGCTGGTCTCAGACGATCCCGCAGGAGAAGAAGCCTGATTTGGAGATCCTGGACTGGCGTGGTTACACTTGGTCTGCTGTTGTGAGGCCGGTCAGATGTACTGCCTAATTCTCAGAAACTATGTTGGAGGTGGCTTATGGTAGAGAAATGAATATTTAATTCTCTGGCAACAGCTCTGGTGGACATTCCTGCAGTCAGCATGCCAATTGCACGCTCCCTCAAAACTTGAGACGTCATTGGCATTGTGTTGTGTGATAAAACTGCACATTTTAGAGTGGCCTTTTGTTGTCCCCAGCACCTGCGTAAATGTCATGATTTTTAATCAACTTCTTGATGTGCCACACCTGTCAGGTGGATGGATTATCTTGGCAAATGAGACATGCTCACTAATAGGGATGTAAACAAATTTGTGCTCAAAATTAAAGAGAAATAAGCTTTTTGTGTGTATGGAACATTTCTGGGATCTTTTATTTCAGCTCATGGAACATGGGACCAACACTTTACATGTTACATTTATTTTTTTGTTCAGTATAATTTTTTATTTTATTTCACCTTTATTTTACCAGGTAGGCCAGTTGAGAACAAGTTCTCATTTACAACTGCGACCTGGCTTAATTAGTGAGAACTGAAGCCGTCAGGCACGTATACAGCATTTCAACACAAAAGGCAGGTAGCCTAGCGGTTAAAAGTATTTGGCTAGTAATGGAAAGTTCACTGGTTCAAATCCCTGAGCCAACTAGGTAAAAACAAATCTGTCTGTGTCCCCTTGAGCAAGGCACTTAACCCTAATTGTTCCTGTAAGTCACTGTGGATAAGAGTGTCTGCTAAATTATTTAAATGTGAATCTCTTCCCTAAACCAAACTCCTTCATTACTGTCAGAATTCCATTCCACTTCATTATTTGTTATTCTTATCTCTTACTTTCTTGGGGGGGTATTTTTTTAAAACTGCATTGTTGGTTAAGGGCTTGTAAGTAAGCATTTCACTGTAAGGTCCTGTTGTATTCCGGGCATGTGACAAATACAATTTGATTTGATTTGATTTGAAAGGTTTCAAGCTATAATGCACATTTTGGAATCTTTTTCATGTTAGTCAACTGATGAAAATCATGTATTCCAAACATTGGAAAAGGAAAATCGGCCCGGGATGAAACCAGTTTGATCATGATTAATTATTGTCAAAATGCAGTTATTTAGTATTTGAATAAACACTGTGAGATCGCATCCGATGAGGGCTATAGCACAGACGATAGGAAGATGCATCTGTTTCATCTTTATCTTTCTTCAATCTTATGGAGATATTGGTTGAATGTAAAGACTCTGAGAGTCTGAGAGTTGCAATAGAATGTTTAAACATCCTCAACATACGGGGAGTAACCGTTTCTGAATGTGCTTTGTGAAAGTCTGTACCAAAGCAGTCAGCGCCAGCCGCTTTCCGGTTAGGGAAGGAGCATACTACAGAGGCAACTTCTTCTAAAGCATTTCATTCCTTTTGAGCGGACTCATCGTTTAGGTAGGGAAAGAGGATGGAGGAAATCAGAAATTTGTTCAGCAGCTACAGTGGTCCTTGGTGTGTTAACGTCTTCTTGATAAAACTTTGTGAACATTCATTCATTTTGTTTGGGTCCGTAGTAACAGTTCCTGTGCTAGATTTAATGTTATGAATCGCTCCATTAGCCTGTATCTCTCTAACACCAACACACACACAACAATCTCTCAGCTGGCGCTCCAGTAGTTTATCCGGCTTGTCACCAAACTCAAAATGTTTTTGTTTAATATGTAATAGCATTGTGTTTACATCGTTATAAAGAATATTATTGTATTCCTACTTGAGTTTCATTGTCATTCAACTTGGAAGATAAAGAATCCTCCATATAATCTCTCTCAAGCACCCGGGAGCTGTGCCTCGATATCTAATGATCTTCTCTGCCTAAGTATTTTCATGGTAGGCCCATATGATATTATTCCCACGCATAACACACAGCCTTAAAGGCCTCCCACAAAGTGGATTCGGATGCATCAGCGGTATCATTCTGGGACATATAGTCCGTAATTAAATTGCCTGTTTGTTGGCGAAATTGTTCATCATTGACTAATGTTGGATTAAATCGCCAGTTGAATTGAGGCTTTGATTTAGCAAAGTAAATTCTTTCGTATTTTTTTAAGCACATGTGAGAATAAAAAGTAATCCTTATCCGTTAAATGGGGAAAATTCCATATATCAACAAATTAATGTATCTACTTTAATTGTTCAATGGAGTTCATTGGAGTGGAAAGCCTATCCATGTAAGGATCCAACACGCAGTTCAAATCAACACTTAGAATTGAATGTGTGGTCGATGAGTCTGGTAAGAGATTGAAAACATTCATCTAAACTCGGTGCACAAAGATAATAAACGTTACGTGTGATGATATAATATGGCCTATGACATAGCTGCCATTAGGGTCGCATAGAGTTTAAATTCACTACATGACCAAGAGTATGTGGACACCTGCTCGTCAAACATCTCATTCCAAAATCAAGGGCATTAATATGGAGTTGGTCCCCCTTTGCTACTATAACAGCCTCCACACTTCTCGGAAGGCTTACCACTAGATTTTGGAACATTTCTGCGTGGACTTCCTTCCTTTCAACCACTAAACCATTAGTGAGGTCGGGCACGGATGTTCGGCATTCCAATTCATCCAAGAGCTGTTGAAAAAATTCTCAGCAATCAACACACAATACCGTAAATGACAAAGCACAAACAGTTTTTTATACATTTTTGCAAATCTATTAAAAATAAACTTGGTTGAAGCACCTTTGGCAGCAAGTCTTCTTGGGTATGACGCTACAAGCTTGGTACACCTGTTTTTTGGGGAGTTTCTCCCATTCTTTGCAGATCCTCTCAAGCTCTGTTGGGTTGGATGGGGAGCGTCACTGCACAGCTATTTTCAGGTCTCTCTAGAGATGTTCGATTGGGCTCAAGTCCGGGCTCTGGCTAGGCCACTCAAGGACATTCAGAGACTTGTCCCGAAGCCACTCCTGCGTTGTTTTGGCTGTGTGCTTAGGGTCATTGCACCAGTCTGAGGCCCTGAGATCTCTCTGTACTTTGCTCCGTTCATCTTTCCCTCGATTTTGACTAGTCTCTTAGTCCCTGCCGCTGAATAACATCCCAACATTACGATTCTGCCACCACACTGCTTCACCGTGGGGAGGTTGCCAGGTTTCCTCCAAACGTGACATTCAATCTTGGTTTCATCAGACCAGAGAATCTTGTTTCTCATGGTCTGAGAGTCCTTTAGATGCCTTTTGGCAATCTCCAAGTGGGCTGTCATGTGTCTTTTACTGAGGAGTGGCTTCCGTCTGACCACTCTACCATAAAGGCCTGACTGGTGGAGTGCTGCAGAGATGGTTGTCCTTCTGGAAGGAGAAGAAGAACTCTTCTCCCCCGATTGCTCAGTTTGGCTGGGCGGCCAGCTCTAGGAAGGGTCTTGGTGGTTCCAAACTCCTTCCATTTAAGATTGATGGAGGCCACTGTGTTCTTGGGGACATTCAATGCTGCCAAAGTGTTTTGGTACCCTTCCCCAGATCTTTTCCTCTACATAATCTTGTCTCGAAGCTCTATGGATAATTCCTTATACCTCATGGCTTGGTTTTTGCTCTGATATGCACTGTCAACTTCAGGACCTTATATAGACATGTGTGTGCTTTTCCAAATCATGTCCAATCAATTGAATTTACCACAGGTGGACTCCAATCAAGTTGTGGAAACATCTCAAGTATGATAAATGGAAAGAAGATGTACCTGAGCTCAATTTCAAGTCTCATAGAAAATGGTCTGAATACTTATGTAAATAAGGTATTTGATTATATATTTATTTATTATAAATTTGCAAAGATTTTCTGAAGATGCACTGTATACACGTCAGCAACGGCTGTGGCTGAAATAGCCGAATCCACTAATATGAAGGGGTCCACATACTTGTATATATAGTGTATGTTTGAATGGGACAGTTTTTCTAAATATTAAGGCTACACCTCTAGCCTTGAATGAAAAAGTTGCTTGATAATCCTGTGATAGCCAACTACAAATGAATAAGAGTTAAGAGTTAAAATGGGAAAAAATATTGCCTCTTTTCAAATTTGTTCTCAAACCTTGTACGTTCCAAGAGAAAAGAGTAATGTTGCCACCCGGCGGTGAAGTGATGGAGTTACCAGTAGCTATGATACACAATGATTTTCCCTTCGGATACAGTGACATAATATCAGCAGCGCTGGTGCAATATGAAAAGAGCGAAGAACAAATGAAAAACACATTCACCCCCCCTTCCCCCATCCACTTTACCAAATTAAGTACAATACAAATCCCCCCATAAACACTGTGGAACTGCTGGAATCTACAAGGAGATGTAGCCTAACTAACCAATTTGTAATTTAAAAAATATTAGCGTACCTTCAGGTGGCCCGACTAGATCCACCCTCGTTTCCATAACGAATGCTCTTAATCAATAGGTTAAAATCAAAACAGGGAAACTGGCCAGGCGCAGTCCTATGAGTTGGTGTGTGGGACTATGACAGCAATGTCAAATCCAAAAACGGCGGGGTAATCAGGAATATCTCTGTCGAAGTACAACAGCTACTCAGGGCAGTATTATGGTCCTATGAATTGGTGTCTGTACCAATAATCCTTTCAATACAAGCCCTGGCATCCTGTGGATTCTCAAACATCTTCTCTACCCGTAACATGGGTAAAACTCAGCCTTGTTGGGAAAAGGAGTCTGACTACCGTGTCTTTCAGTTTCTTCCTTGCTCCATCAAAGCTCTGGCGTTACTTTGTTACCTCGACAGTGTAGTCTGGGTAAATCTGAGCCCAGTTGAAGGACAGGGGGAATTACTGGCGGGATTGCTGACAGGACAGGCACAGAATATTTTAGTTTACAGGGTCCTGGACGATTTTGGCAATCATGACGCGGGGCAGTGTAGTTAAGAGCCTTCCGATGAGGTGCACTCGTTCCACTTTTAGGCGTTGGGGGAAATGTTCATTCCCCAACAGTTTTGCTATGAGTTCTGCCACGAACTGTGTCGATTAGCCTTTCTAAATATTTTCTTCCAAGCCTGTGATTTTAATATTTGAACTCCTTGAGGTCAATTATCTTGAGTTTCATAGCTTTGTTTACTGTTAGTAGCTCTTCTCTTCAAGGGTGGTGAGGTATGTGGCAGGGTCTACAGTCAATCACGGACTACAAAAAGAAAACCAGCCCAATCGCGGACCACGATGTCTTGCTCCCAGACAAACTGAACAACTTCTTTGCTCGCTTTGAGGACAGGGCTCGCTACCAAAACCTGCGGGCTCTCCTGCGGTCTGTGCATATTTGTAAACAACAGCTGGTGCACAAAATCTCAGGAAATCTCTAGATTTTGCTTGCCTGAAGTTGAGTATATTGTGATAAACTGCAGGCCACACTACTTGCCTAGAGAGTTCTCAGCTATACTTTTCGTGGCTGTTTATTTACCACCACAGACAGATGCAGACACTAAGACCGCACTCAGTCAGCTGTATAAGGAAATAAGCAAACAGGAAACCACTTACCCAGAGGTGGCACTCCTAGTGGCCGGAGACTTTAATGTAGGGAAACTTAAATCAGTTCTACCAAATCTCTATCAACATGTTAAATGTGCAACCAGAGGAAAAACAATTCTAGATCACCTGTACTCCACACACAGAGACGAGTACAAAGCTCTCCCTCGCCCTCCATTTAGTAAATCTGACTACAACTCTATCCTCCTGATTCCTGCTTACAAGCAAAAATTTAAGTAGGAAGCACCAGTGACTCGGTCTATAAAAAATGGTTAGATGAGGCAGATGCTAAACTACAGGACTGCTTTGCTATCACACACTGGAACATGTTCCGGGATTCTTCCGATGACATTGAGGAATACACCACATCAGTCACTGGCTTTATCAATAAGTGCATTGAGGACGTCGTCCCCACAGTGACTGTACGCACATACCCCAACCAGAAGCCATGGATGAAGTTAGCATTTCACTGTAAAGTTTACACCTGTTGTATTTGGCGCAACGTGACAAATAAACTTTGATTTGATTTGATTAGACCCACTCCAATTTGCTTACTGCCCCAATAGGTCCGCAGATGAGGCAATCGCAATCACACTGCACACTGCACACTGCCCTAACCAATCTGGACACGAGGAATATCTATGTAAAAATGCTGTTCATCGACTACAGCTCAGCATTTAACACCATAGTACCTTCCAAACTCGTCATTAAACTCGAGACCCTGGGTCTCGACCCTGCCCTGTGCAACTGGGTCCTGGACTTCCTGATGGGCCGCCCCCAGGTGGTGAAGGTAGGAAACAACTTATCCACCCCGCTGATCCTCAACACTGGGGCCCCACAAGGGTGCTATCTCAGCCCTGTCCTGTACTCCCTGTTCACCCATGACTGCGTGACCATGCACGCCTCCAACTCAATCATCAAGTTTGCAAACAACACTACAGTGGTAGGCTTGATTACCAACAACGACGACACGGCTACAGGGAGGAGGTGAGAGCCCTCGGAGTGTGGTGGCAGGAAAATAACCCTACACTCAATGCCAACAAAACAAAGGAGATGATCGTGGACTTCAAGAAACAGCAGAGGGAGCAGCCCCTATCCATATCGACGGGACAGCAGTGGAGAAGGTGGAAAGTTTTAAGTTCCTTGGCGTACACGTCACGGAAAAACTGAAATGGTCCACCCACACCACAGCGTGGTGAAGAAGGTGCAGCAGTGCCTCTTCAACTTCAGGAGGTCGAATAAATTCAGTATGTCACCAAAAACACTCACAAACATTTACAGATGCACAATCGAGAGCATCCTGTCGGGCTGTATCACCGCCTGGTACGGCAACTGCTCCGCCCACAACCGTAAGACTCTCCAGAGGGTAGTGAGGTCTGCACAATGCATCACCGGGGGCAAACTACCTGCCCTCCAGGACACCTACACCACCCGATGTCACAGGAAGGTCAAAAAGATCATCAAGGACAACAACCACCCGAGCCTCTGCCTGTTCACCCCGCTATCATCCAGAAGGTGAGGTCAGTACAGGTGCATCAAAGCTGTGACCGAGAGACTGAAAAACAGCTTCTATGTCAAGGCCATCAGACTGTTAAACAGCCATCACAAACATTGAGTTGCTGCTGCCAACATGCTGACTCAAATCTCTAGCCACTTTAATAATTAATAATTGGATGTAATAAATGTATCACTAGCCACTTTAAACATTGCCACTTTCTATAATGTTTACATACCCTACATTACTCATCTCATATGTATATACTGCACTCTATACCATCTACTGCATCTTGCCTATGCCGTTCAGCCATCGCTCCTCCATATATTTTTATGTACATATTCTTATTCATTCCTTTACACTTATGTGTGTATAAGGTAGTTGTTGTGAAAATGTTAGATTACTTGTTAGATCGCATGGTCGGAACTAGAAGCACACGCATTTCGCTACACTCGCATTAACATCTGCTAACCATGTGTATGTGACAAATTAAATTTGATTTGATTTGATGCAGGTCTCATGGTCACCTGCTTCATTCCAGGTCAATAATTCATGTTGTGTGGTCAGCCAGGGAGGTTTGGACTGATTGTACGAATGAGTCCAGATTTTAAAATGGAGTTTTCATATCCTCCACCATTTTCTTGATAGCTGCCGGAATGTCAGCCGGCAGAAGGCTCCGAGTCAGGGTTAGCCATGCTAGCCATTTCAGCTAGGCTAACGTTAGCATTGCCATTGTCATGTTAGCATCGCCATCATTATGTTGTCCTGTGATGAGTTCAGACTCAACAGCAGGGACTTTGTAGTCTTCCTAGCCGGTTTGTTTTGGATTATTTCATATCCCCTTGACCATGTTAATTGTCGAGTTTCTCATTTTTTTGCAGTTTGGAGGAGCAGAAGTTGAATATAAATCAAATTTAAGTGAGGGTGAGGAGGAGGTAGTCAGAAAGGCCTCTATCCATGCAGTGCACAGTAGCATGCGGTGCTCATCTCTTTGATCTCGATGTGCAGGTGTTACTGTCTCATTAAACTTTTATGTTGTTTGTAAGGCATCGAGGAACATTGGCGATGGGAAATAGCTTTTCTGTGATTATCACACCAAGGCTTCTTGTATTGTGAGTATTCAAATGGCCATTCACTCTCACAACAATCTGCACGCTTTTCTGCCTGGATGGCAAGTGTTCCGTGAAGGAGATGTGAATACAGCAGTCAACAAGTGATGTAATCCGAGCATTGCATTTCACACAAAATGTTGCTCTGACCTTCTAGGTTCTCAGAATCCCAAAATGGAATTTAAAAAAAGCCTTGCTGTGGTCATGCATGAAAGGGAAAAACAGGGCATTGAATTGACACGTACAGCTGAGAAGGGGTCAGCCATCCGCTTTGTTTTGCTCAATGGGATATTGATTTTCCTGACCTACAGTATATGTAATGAAGTATTGTCTTGTTTTGAGAAATAATCTGTTTTTTCTTTATTCTTATTAACCCTCATCTAAGAAGATTGATAGTGACATTGGGGTGATGCAGCAACAACCACGATTTAAACTTCAAATCATATAGATCAAACAATGTCTTGATCATATGGTAATTGATGGTCCTTTGTCAATACATTGTTGTGAGATTCCTCCCCTTCCTACCTTTAACAATGAAATATAGTCTCTTTGACCCTTTCTGGGCAGTTCTATTACTTTGGTTAGGTGGGAGGTTCTGAGGCAGGGCCATCACCAGAGTTTCATAACAGTCCTGAAGACCATGGGCTGAAGGGTTTGTCGGTCCAAGAAAAAAATACATTTTCTAAAATGTCTTTATACCACACAAATGATAAAAATGACAAGCTACTCGTTTACTCGACAAGCTCGACGTTTACATACTGAGATCAATGAAACAAACATCCCATGTCTTAAATGCAACCATTAGCATAGGCCAATAAAAATAGTGGATACATAGATTTTAGGCCTACAGCACGAGTAGGAAATTATAGTAGTACTCACCTATTCAAACAGATTTTTCCCACAATTGTATTGCAAAATATACATTGCAAAATACCTTCTAGCTGCTGCCTGCTGTTCATTGACAGCCACAACTCAACAATCAGCTGTTTTATATTTGCTGCACTGGCTGCCTAATTGCGGGATTCCCGACTGTAAACGAACTAGGCCTATGCGCTCAGGATGTGACAAAACACAATCTACAGCAATGCTTTTTGAAGCTATTGATCCTCTGTGGCTAAATTATGCTGGTGTAGAATTTTCAATGATTTCATTTATTTATGGAAACAGGAGTAATTATAAAAGTTGGCTCATTTATTTCAATTTATCTGCAGCACTTCCAGCACCGCATGTTTTCTTCCATTCCGCTCTCCTGCTCTCCCGAAGGCCAAATAAATTAATCAATACTTCTTATTATTAATTCAATTGATTTCGGTCAATAACCGCATATGAGGTTATTGTGTAGCTAGGCCTACTTTTACAATAATATTTAAAATAGTCTATTTATCAGGAATCAAGTTAAGACCCAGATGAAGACACGTCGAATTGACAATGGTTTAATATTCCAACAGGGACAGGCTATGGACCGGTCAAGGCAGGTAGGGGTCAGGAAACCAGAGGTGGGGCAACAGTACCGGACGGCAGGTAGGCAGAGGTCAAACAATCCAGAGGTGGGAAAAGGTACAGGTCGGCAGGCAGGCTCAGGGTCAGGGGCAGGCAGAGTGGTCAGGAAGGCGAAAAAAAGAGTGACTGGGAAAAACAGGAGCTGAGAACAAAAATGCTGGTTGGCTTGACAAAACAAGACAAACCGACAACAGACAAACAGAGATTACGGGAAAAATACACAAGTGATAATGGGGAAGAGTGGGGTGGAGACAATCACAAAGACAGGTGAAACAGATGAGGGTGTGACACATCAGCAAGTAGCCTAGCCTACAATTACAATAATAAATTCAGTAAATCAATGAAGCCAATAGTGGGTTCAGCTACAGTACATTGTTATTGAAACGATGTAGGCATTATGAAATTTTGAAACAATAAAAACATATGTCAAATTACTCTGAAAAAAGTGGGTTTTCAAAGTAGCAAAAAATAAATAAAAGAGCAATTACAATTCCCTAAAATGCTTTTTTATGCTCATTGAACTGTCACTTATGCCTTTATATTAGTTATATTCAAGAATAAAGCCAATAATTATTTTTTTATTGTGATTCATATGAACATACCCTAGTAAAATCGGACATTGATTGATTTATCAAGATTAGTTCCCATTCCTGACTCAAAGCAACGCAATGACGCTGTCCCAATCAAAGCCGTGCTGGAAGTATCAGTTGCCCACACATGGTGATTGCTTAAAAATAAAATGTGGGTAGCCTACCAGAACATCATTTAAAAAAAGTATTATTAAGCCATCATTTCTGAATGAATGTTGGTACCGACATGAAGCCTATTGTATAACATGATTTTAGAATAGACACCGGTGCTGTACTGCACAGATGTAGCTCTGCGTTGTGTGTGATTGATTGAGACTATAGACGTGGACTTCGGAGATCAGTTTGTAATGAATCAGAGTTCAGAGAAAAGACGAAACATTTGTACAGAACAAGAATGTTCTGCCAATAGTCCCCTCTTTCAACAACATAGATGCAGAATGCAAAGAACTGGGATCAGTCGAGGAGATAGCCATCGTTCGCACATGCAATACCTTAGCTGGCTAGTAACCACATGTTGAATTCAGAATGGTTATATCATCCTAAAATGTACAATTACAATTGCATATTGACATTACCAATTACGGGATCCCCCCCCCCCAGCTAACATAGACTACTGTGATTAGCATGAAGTTGTAAGTAACAAAAAAAAAAAAAAATCCAGGATATTAAAATATCTGATATGGGCAGAAAGCTTAAATTCTTGTTAATCTAACTGCACTGTCCAATTTAAAGTAGCTATTACAGTGAAAGAATACCATGCTATTGTTTGAGGAGAGTGCACAATTATGAACTTGAAAATGTATTAATAAACCAATTAGGCACATTTGGGCAGTCTTGATACAACACTTTGAACAGATATACAATGGTTCATTGGATCAGTCTAAAACGTTGCACATACACGGCCATCTAGTGGCCAAAATCTAAATTGCGCCTCGGCTGGAATAATACAATATGGCATTTCTCTTGAATTTAAAAGATGGTACAAAAAAAACGGAATGTTTTTTCTTTTGTATTATCTTTTACCTGATCTAATGTGTTATATTCTCCTACATTTATTTCACATTTCCACAAACTTCAAAGTGTGTTCTTTCAAATGGTATCAAGAATATGCATATCCTTACTTCAGGTCCTGAGCTACAGGCAGTTAAATTTGGGTATGTTATTTTAGGCGAAAATTGAAAAAAAGGGTCAGATCCTTAAGACAGAAAGTTTGTCTACCTCATAGTGCATCAGAATTATATGAGCAGGAGCACACAGGGCAAAATGCAAGTACAAGCTCCCCTATTCCTAGGATGCATAATATATGAACCTGGTGAAATTCATGACATATTTTAACAACTGTTAGAGTAGTACATCATCCAAATTACATGATTGCCTACACATACTGTACTGTAAGTGGCCAAAGGAAAACGCTATATTTTTTAAATCCTAAAACACCAAATTAGGCCAACCTTATTATAAATTAGGCCATCATCACTGTCAACCGTGAATTCTTCACGTTTTACCGGTGAAACGTCCATGCTGCATGCATGCAAACCATTTGATCTCAATCAGTATTTAGACCTTATTGAACGATGTCAGAGTGGCTAAACGGCCAAACTAATCACATTTCAGAGCAGATGGAGTTAAACACTTCAGCACAATCGTCGTAAGAAATGACCTGGTGTTTTTTGGTATAACAGTAGCCTGACATTATCATGCTATTATATTGGGTTTGTTGTGTACAATACTAATTAATCATTAAGTGATCTTGCAAGACATGGCACCATTCTGAGAAGTGGCAGACCACGCTCAACACTACACACCTGATTATAACGTTTGGATAACTTCGGGAGATTCATGTAACCACAGCTCTATGAACTAAGTGCCGCATTCAGTTGACAGTTGACTACAAGCGCAAACGATTCGGGGCTGACCCAAAATCATTCGGGGAGAAAGCTCCGAAAGCCAGTTCCTGGTGACGTCCATGTCTGAGGTACTGTGAAGTCAATAAGCGTCTCCATCCTTCTGCTGTTGGAGTTTCTGGAAGAAAAAGAGGACAGAGAGGAGAAATGAATGTGCCCTTGATGTGAGGCCTCCATGCAAGTCTCCTTATTCCCCCGACAGCCCTCTTCTGCCGGGGCCTGAAGTTCACCTCCACCCTCTCTCTGCTCTGAGAGACACACTGTTGCCCTTGGAGAGACTGGCTGTGTCTGTGTGTTCTCAAAGACACTTGACAGGTCTGAGAATTTTTAACTCTAGCCTGGTCCTGTTCTGTATGTGTATATGTAGCCAACCATCACTAAGGATTCTAACCTGGTTGTATTCTGTATGTGTCGTAGCCAACTATCATTGAGGATTCTAACCTGGTTGTATTCTGTATGTGCTGTAGCCAATTATCATTGTTATCCATTACATATTTGTTTGGCATGTCAATGAACGAATGCAAAGAGACACAAATAGACTGGACCACCAGGCTAGGAGAATTCAGATTGTTCCATGAGGCATCCAAAAGCCCTCTAGCATAGGAATACTTTATGTTTGTTTCATGGTTATATCATTGAACTAAAACCAGACGTTTATAAGTCAATGAATGAAGCGTCTGCTTTGAACCTAATTCGTGTTCTTCTTGAATGTATTAATGTGGTTCAAGTGAGTGGGATTAATAGTGAGAGACAATGCTGTTGATGTTAAATGACCCAAATCCACTCAACAGATGGTTCCAGAGACTCTGACGGTGGGCTTAGAGACCAACCAGATTCAAATTATTACTGCATCATTTCAATTAGAGAACACAGTAAACAACAGGATGCTACTTTACATAGTGCACTACATTTAGGCAGAGCCAGAGGTCTTTGGGCAAAAGTAGTGCGCTACGTAGGAACACGCGTCATCAGTCTGAATTTCCCCCAAACCAACCTCCTGTTTTACTGGTGAGAAATGGCAGTGTCCCTGAGATGTCTATGGGTGATGGATGGGGGCCTGTCTTAATGTCTCCTCCAACCGTTAATAGATCGTTACTTCTTACCAATGACGCTCCCATCCACCGGTGGCTGTCCCAGCATAGTGTTGCAGCTTGTGTCATCTGTAAAATACTCATCAAAGCTGAGGCTTAATGCCGCACACAATCCGCCTGTAACATTTCGCTAATGAACCAAAGAAAGATTGGCGAATTGATGGGAGACGCACAGAGGTGCAAAAATGAACCCACACACACACACACACACACGCACGCACGCACGCACGCACGCACGCACGCACACACACACACACACACACACACACACACACACACACACACACACACACACACACACACACACACACACACACACACACACACACACACACACACACACACACACACACACGCACACATTTGAGCTGTTGATTAGAATTCCAACCCATTGGTGCCCCTTCTTAAGTGAACTGGCACTAAAGTGAGATGAAGCTGATCGTCTACATACAGTGAAGGCCCAAGGGCCCACTGAAGTCGGAGTAGGGCATTGAATGATTGAATATAGAACAGTATGCAAACTTTAGATTGGTGGGATACAGGGTCATCTTATTTCTTGAATAAGCAATATGGGAGATTGCAGACACCTGAGATTTCAGGTTGCGTTTCCTTAGGGATGTCGTTTCACTCTCTGCTCTGTTCTGGGACCCAATTGATGTAGAGCAGATGAAACCCACTCACCATAATCCGGTGAAGCATGTGTTCAATTTACAGCAGTCTGGTGTAGCCCTCTTCTGTGACTCCGGTGATATCTTCCTGGATGTCACATTAACTAGTCTATTGAATCATGTTCATTTCCTGGCCTGATTTATTGTCCCTGAGCACGGAGGACGAAAATGGAAAATGACATTTGGATATATGCCCTTAGCCCTCAAGACGATTCTCTTTCCTGTGCGCTACCGTTCTCCCCGTTCTCCATAGCATTTCTTGTGGTCTACTATTTTGTGCATCTACCATCCAGTTGCATTCATATCAATAATATTGAATTTGAATGACAGCAAATCAATGCTCAGAAACAGCTTTGCTGTAGTTCAATTTGTTTTGAGGAAGGACATAACCCGCACACAGACTGGTGGTGGTGTGAAAGACGGCTACTTTATAAATACAACTTGTTTTGTCGCGCACCTCAGCGATTTTCCGGGGAAAACTCATGAGCAATTAGAACTCCTCCAAAAGGACATTAGTGGTTTGTCTGGAGTCTGGACAATTGATTCCACACTAATAATACACTAATAATAGGTGTCTATTGAACTATTTAGGGGCCAGATCCTGAAGCTACGATATTGACCAGTGTGTGTGTGTGTGTGTGTGTGTGTGTGTGTGTGTGTGTGTGTGTGTGTGTGTGTGTGTGTGTGTGTGTGTGTGTGTGTGTGTGAAAGCCTGTCTATAGGAGGATCAGAGGGCACATAGACAGTGAGCTGAGGTCCTATTGATGAAGACCTACCACCAATGCAGAGCTTTTAATTCAGTGTAACAGGAATTAAAACTCAATTGACCTTGAGTAATAGCCAGCCACACAATGAGCCGTCCCTTTGTCTTGTGTCAGCGATTCATTCGATGAATCCTCCTCCTCTCCCCACCCTGTTCCCACTCACACCTTTTATTTTGCTTTCTTTCGCTCGCTATTTTGCCCCAACCATGTATCGATCCCAGCAGGTTTTACAGAGGCACATTTAATTTCATTTTCATTTGACTCCATTTGAGTGGCTTTAAAACAGTGACACTGCCAAGGAAATCCAATTGGCAGATCCATTACGTTGGCTGATGTGGCGGTAAGGGGACTGGGCCGGGGGGTGTTCGTCCTGGGATGTGTCGGTCACCAGGGAAACAAGGGAAAGGAACAGGAGCGATTTTCCCTTAAATACATTATTTTAAAGACATAGGAAGTGAAGCAGATCAATCATGCTTTGGGTCTGTGAAGAGTGCTGTGCTCTAATTACTTCCTCATTAGCAGTATTTGTTGAAAAGCCAAAGCGTTGCTATTATACTCTGTAGATTCACCCAGTCCAAGCCTAGGGTTCGGTCCACAATGGCACCCTATATAGTGCGCTTCTTTTGACCAAGTCCCATAGGGCGCTGGTGAAAAGTAGGCCACTAAAGTATGTAGGGAATAGGGTGCCATTTTAGATGCAGCCCTTGTCTCTGGAGGTCCTACTCAAACTGTGGCGGATAACATAACATAAGCCCTTTGCAGTGGGAGAGTGTTAGTGTGAGAGTGACTTTTCTCCTTTGTCGCGGACTGGCGGTGCAGTGCACGGACGGGCTTGAGATCACTCAAAGGCCTCTGTGCTTCATTTTTTAATGACCTTTAGAGAAACTTTAGAAATCCCTCAACCGGAAATAATTAGCCCCAACTCTGTAGGAAATCTCAGACAAAGAGCAGTCGAGGTTGCCAAGTCTGAGGGAGAGTGTGAGAGCTAAATAATGGAGAAGATTTGGGGAAAGGTCATACTAATCAAGGCGAGAGAGAGTGGAGATTTTACAGGGTATTGGGACTCAGATCCTTGTATAGTTACTGTAATGCAGCGTGTCAGCTGTTGACTGTAGCACTGTCAAAGCCTAGTTTCACTATTACAAGCAGTGGTTGTGTATCAAAAGAGAGGGATTGCACAGAGAAGTCACAAAGCAATGGTCTCGAACACTCTATAATAACTGTAATTTTCCTCTTAATAATGATCTCATGTTGACCAAGGCAATGCATTCAGTGCTGTAAATGTGAGCATTAGTATTCACTGAAGACTAGAATTTGATTTCCTGTTTTACGTTTCAAACTCCTTGTCTTCTTATGGCAATGTGTTTTATAGTTAGATGAGTGTGCTGCTGACTTCACTGTGCTAATCTGCTCTCTCTCTCTCTCTCTCTCTCTCTCTCTCTCTCTCTCTCTCCTCTTTCTCCTCTTTCTTCTCTTTCTAGCCTGCGAGTTGATGACCCAGGGCATCCTGGCTCTGGTCACCTCTACCGGCTGTGCCTCGGCCAGCGCCCTCCAATCCCTGACTGACGCAATGCACATCCCACACGTGTATGTCCAGCGCAGTGGCGAGGGCTCACCACGCACCACCTGCCAGCTCAACCCCAGCCCCGACGGCCAACGCTACACCCTGGCGGCGCGCCCGCCCGTCCGTCTCAACGACGTCATGCTCACCCTGGTCGGCGAGCTGCGCTGGCAGAAGTTCATCGTCTTCTATGACAACGAGTATGGTAAGTGTGGAGTGTGGAGTGGCTGGCTAGTGAACATGCTTCAAGGCTGGCACTAAAAAGATTCTAGAGTATTGTGGAAGGAGGTTGATGACGAGAGGTGAGGGGGTGAGGTGGCGAGGGCTGCAGGATGGTCTGTCTCCGACGACAAAAGTGCTCCAATCAATGAAGCCTCTCAGAGTTGAGTGATCGGATGGAGGAAATAGAGCTTACTCACCGTCACATGGGAGGCTCTCGCTGTGAGAAGTGGGAGAGAGGGAGAGAGGCTGTCTTACTCATCAACGAACCACCTGTTCCTGATACTTAACAAATCATGTTAATCAGGATCAAATTAGTCTGATTTTAGTATGATGAAATGTACTGTACAGCAGCTTCATGGTAGGATCCAAGATTTCACATCATGTTCCTTTCAGCTCAATGCTTTTCTATATTTTTTATTGTTCCACTATATGAGTCTATATTTGTGAAGGTGTAGAGCGGTATCAGGAAAGGTCAGAAGTTCAACCTGTCTATGTGTGGTTTGCTTCAGTGATGCCCTTGAACCAGGGTCTTTATCAGCATAACCCAGTTGTTTCAATATTGTCGGATGACTGCATACCGCCATATTCGACTGCTTTTCTATAGCTGATGAAACTTGAGGATGTTTTTCAATAGAAACTGGGGCATGTGGATTCTCGGAACAGTATAGCAGATTGCAGTGCATGTGTTTGTGGCACTCTGTCTATCTGAAGAAGAGCAACCGATTAGAAATGGTTATTATGTCTTCTTGTGTTGTGCTTCTTAATTTGTTGTTTTAGTAAATGCGACATCTTAATATTTCTATATTAAGAGGAGGACGCATAATGTCTTCCTGTTCTTCAGGAAAACAAACATTCAGGTGGACATTATGAAAGGAAATTGCACAACACTATAATTCACAAGGTAAAATCATAACAGAGCACAATAGATGGTTGTCCCCAAACCATCTGACTCAACAAATGATTTTTAGCACACACAGGCATGTACAAGCCAGCTTTTTCCTCCCCATCACTCTATCCAGCCCCAGCCTCAACAATATCACTCCCTTTGATGAGCAAATGCATTAAATAAGTGAGGGGAGACGAAGAAAGCACATTTATTCAAATTAAGTCCTTTAAGTTTATTAGGAGCAGATGGGGTCTGGGTTTGGGTGTCTAGGCCTGGCTCCAGCATGGCCCAGGCCTGACAGCTGAGTGATGATGATTAAGGAGAGACCTTGGATTGCATTGCTGCTTCCATCCCGTCTCCCCCTGCCTCCCTTGCCTCCCCAGCCCCTCTCTCAACCTCCGTGCTCATTTTCCCTTTCATTCTGTCTGTCTTTCATCCCCTCTCTCTCTTCGCCTTCCACTGTAATTCGCTTTCTGTCTGTGTGTGTTTATCTTTCTCTGTGTTTGTTTTGCTGTCATACTCTCTCTCATTCTCTTTCTCAGTCACTTCGTCATGGAAACCCTGTTTCGCCTCATAAAGTACAGACAATTCCCTCTTTGCTGGTTTGCTTACAAAAGGACAAAAGGGCAAATCCCTCTACCCGTTTTAGCGATATGTACACTGATGCTGCTGGAAATGCAGAAATAGCATTTCAGTTCTTTTTTTTTAACTTCAGTCCCACAAACAGTGTGGAGTAGACTGTTTTTGGTTGGCACATGGTTGGTAAACTGCTGAAACAATGTTTACTGCTCTGCTATCGCCATCATAGCTAACTGTGAAACCTTTTTGGTTATACCACACACATAGCACTGCTCTCAACAGTCTTGTGCAAAATAACCTCGTTAGAAATGAATGAATGAATTAACAAACATGCCCCACTCCCCATCTCTCAACTTCTCAGCTCTCCAGCCTCACCCAGGAATGTGGCACTTCTTTCCCCTACTCCTATCTGACTACAGGGTCATTGGCTGGGCTATGGAATGCCATTATACTGTTGGAGGTGTTGAGACTCAGGATTTAGACGGCGGGTCTCTATAGAATGAAGAGGTGTGACGAGGGGGGGGGGGGGGGGGGGGGGGGACGACGACACACCACAGCTATAGTCCACTGAATTGATTTGCCGGGTACATTGATCTGCTCCGTCTGTCACACAGTGCTCCGCCGAATGTTCCGCCAAGCATGAGACAACAGTTGGGCCACTTCAAATATGGACTCCCAATCACAGACAGGGTTGGAGCTGGTCTGGCTCCAGTGTTGACTGGGATGGTGTCCCAAATAACGCCCTACCCCATGTATAGTGCACTACTTTAGACCAGGGTCCATAGGGCTTTGGTCAAAAGAGAGAGTAGTGTTCCACTTAGGATGCATCCTGGGACCTCCTGTTTTCACCTGCAACAATAAGAGCCACCTGCCAGCCAGCTGGAACGAAAGCCTCCTGATTTTGTAAAAATATATATCATGTAAAAGGGAGTATGAGGTGAGAAGCAACGAGGGCTGAATGATTTTGTTTTGACTCACAGGGTTCTGATGTGACTACACATTGCTATACATGGGTTGCTGCATTCCTTTCTGCCTGATAGTTTCCAATGCTGTCTGGAGCTAACATACTGGAGTAGCCATATCATTAGGTTTGGGTTATAAAGGGTAATTTCAATAGTATTTAATATATTATTATGTTGATGAGGGGTCATTTATAGGGGGTCAGAGTTAATTGCTTGAGTGGATACCCAGGGTCAGGGTTCGCCACAATAATATTTTCATAATCACTATCAGAGTTAACATGCATTAGCCTATACTGACACTGGACACTGCCTTGAATGCAGGGCATTCAAGTTGAACACCAGTTCAACGCCCCCTGTGGCTGACCTGATCTGCTCACTTAGCCTCTTAGCGCTAGCTTAAGCCATTCATTTCTTTCTGACCTTCATCATTTTGTTTATACATGTATTTTCCTAGTCTAGGCGTTTGGTCCGCAGCAATTTCATTATATTTAGTGGTGTAGCTTTACGAAATCACAAGCCATAAAGTGAGGGTGGTTGATTACTGTCCCACTTTTTTATACCCACTGTCATGATATTAATGTCAGCCTTAGTATAAATAAACCAATATCAGCCTGCGGAGGTGATTTCATTTATGTGTGGCCCGAAATCAGCTGAGTCACTCCCAGGAACTCCTCATTCAAAAAGCTTCTATAACTTTTACTGCACCCTTACCACTCACTGTGTCATTCAAATGGTGTGATGATATTGATGACACCCTCCAGAATACAGGAGCCTCATGAGCCCAGACAGATTTATTTACACAAACAGTTCCCCCAGGAGTGCATGGCTAGGCTTTCAGAGTGGAGCAACTGAGGACAACTCCACTCACAAATCAGTCACTCTTACTATCCGTCCGAGACATGTAATAAAGTGTTATCAATTACTAAGTTCCATCTTGTAGTTCCTGTCTGCTATATTCAACAACGTTCAGTTAAACAAGTGAACTCCGCGATGACTTATTTAAAGGCAGTGATTGCGTAAGCCGGGCGAGAACGCTTAAAACAAGGACATACCCTGAACCCATACTAGAAAGAGTCCCATATTTACAGAGCATTAGTGCTTAAATAAATGGCTACTGTGGCCTATCATCTTAAGCTCGCCCACTTGGCTGTATTTGCTTGTGGCTTTACTGGCCTATGACTCCTGATAAACACCATCAGTTCAGTCAAGGACTTTGAACGTGCATGTGAAGGATGGGGAGTTGGAGGGAGATAGAGGAGGCTCATTTGAACTGGATGTTTTGTAAATCACTGCGTGACTTCGGCTGAGTCTCCGCGGGCTTTATATAATGCTGAGTAATTCCCGGAGCTGCTTGATGCTCTGAGACAGGTCGCTCCAGGAGAGGCCAACAGAAGGCACCTCACATCACAGTTCCAGTCTATCCTCCAGCAGCTCCAAAAAAGCCCGCAAGCCCCTCACCTCTGGAAGGCAGATTAGCCGACACCTGTGTGGGATCACAGGGAGCGCCGCCTGCGTTAGTGCCGCTCTAGCATGGCGCCACATTTGGATCATCTGACGATTTTGTAAATGTACATAACATAGTGGATTAACTCTGGGAATGGTGTGAACCGTTGGGGAAACAGAGGAGAAGAGAGGAAGTGGTGGATCAAAAGGAGGTTGATTATCATCAATAGTCAGATGCCACATTACAGATGTGCCTATGGCGGCGGGTGCTTTTGTGTTGTTTTTTCCATTGTTTGTAGTGTAGGGCTGTTTGCATTGATTTAATACCGCTCATTTTTCATCTGTATAACAGAGCTTCCTGAAAAAGCTCATTCTGATTTCATCCAGCCAGACTGAATGTACATTTTTCCTGCAGCTGTTTATGAAAAGTGTCAGTAATTTTGACTTACTTAATAGTGGGCGGCAGGTAGCCTAGTGGTTAGAGCATTGGGCCAGTAACTGAAAGGTTGCTAGATTGAATCCCCGAGCTGACAAGGTAAAAATCTGTCGTTCTGCCCCTGAACAAAGCAGTTAACCCACTGTTTCTAGACCGTCATTGTAATTAAGAAGTTGTTCTTATCTGAAGTGCCTAGTTAAATAAAGGTTAAGTTTTTTTAAAATTTAACAGTCATGGAAAAACTACTCAATGGTCATACTTGAGTAAGAGTAAATATACCTTAATGGAAAATGACTCAAATGAATGTGAAAGTCACCCAGTAAAATATTACTTGAGTAAAAGACTAAAAGTATCTGCTTCTATATGTACTTAAGTACACGGGTGAAAAAACTACTCAATTAAAATAAAGAAAACCCCTTGAATGAGTAGGGGTGTTTTTTATGACTGGTACATTCTCCCACATTTCTGGTTGGCAACACAGGGAACCCAAAGATATGCAAAAAACTGTTGTATTACTACAGAAAGTATTACCTCTTTTTGACAGCAACTATTTCCCTTTTTATTTGATGTTACAGACAAACTAGGAACAACAATAATAGCATAATGCCTCTGACTTTATCAGAACCTTGCCCATACTGGTATATACTGTAATTGCATCAATATAATACCAACCAACTTTTTTTTTACTTGTTAAATGCATTATACTGCTGTTGTACCATAGTAACTCACAAGATGGTATGATATGATCATTTTTGGTACCAATTATCATAATTGTGCATTACTATGGTAGAATGTGGAATGCAGGTTAAAAAACATGGTATTTCCACGATCCTCACCTATACCATGGTATAAAGTATGCAATGCTATAGTATTATTTAGTCACAATCGCAGTATTGGGGTAGTACAAATTATACTTTAAGGTTAAAACCATGATACATTTCTATGATTCCGACTATATCATGGTATAAGTGAAAGTACCATAGTAGTAACATGGTACATTTTTGTAAGGAGACAGCACTCATTCCTCATCATATTAAATACTTAATAGGAATTAAGTTATTTTGAGAATCCACTTAAAATTGTATGATGACACATACCTATACTACATGACCAAAAGTATGTGGACACCTGCTCGTCGAACATCTCATTCCAAAATCATGGGCATTAATATGGAGTTGGTCCCCCCTTTTCTACTATAACAGCCTCCACTCTTCTTTCCACGAGATGTTGGAACATTGCTGCGGGGACTTTCTTCCATTTAGCCACAAGAGCATTAGTGAGGTTGGGCACTGGTGTTGGGCGATTAGGCCTGGCTTGCAGTCGGGCATTCCAATTCATCCCAAAGGTGTTCGATGGGGTTGAGATCAGGGCTCTGTCCAGGGCAGTCAAGTTCTGCCACACCTATCTTGACAAACAATTTATGTATGGACCTTGCTTTGTGCATGCTGAACCAGGAACCAGGAAAAGGCCTTCCCCAAACTGTTGCAACATAGTTGGAAGCACAGAATCCTCTAGAATGTCATTGTGTGCTGTGGCGTTAAGATTTGCCTTCACTGGAACTAAGGGGCCTAGATTGAACCATGAAAAACAGCCCCAGATCATTTTTCATACTCCACAAAACTTTACAGTTTGCACTATGCATTCGGTCAGCTAATGTTCTCCAGGCATCCACAAAACCCAGATTCGTCTATCGGACTGCCAGATGGTGAAACGTGATTCATCACTCCAGAGACCGCGTTTCCACTGCTCAAGAGTCCAATGGCGGAGAGCTTTACACCACTCTAGCCGATGCTTGGCATTGCTCATGGTGATCTTAGGCTTGTGTGCGACTGCTCAGCCATGGAAACCCATTTCATGAAGCTCCCGACACAAAGTTATTGTTTCCAGAGGAAGTTTGGAACTCGGTAGTGAGTGTTGCAACCGAGGATAGACGATTTTTACATGCTACATTCTTCAGCACTCCTATTCTGTGAGTTTGTGTTGCCTACCACTTTGCGGCTGAGTTGTTGTTGCTCCTAGACGTTTCCACTTCACATTAACAACAAGTACAGTTGACTGGGGCAGTTCTAGCAGGGCAGAAATTTGATGAACTGACTTGTTGGAAAGGTGGCATCCTATGACGGTGCCACTTTGGAAGTCTGAGTTCTTCAGTAAGGCCATTCTACTGCCATTGTTTTTTCTATGGAGATTACATGGCTGTGTGCTAGAGTTTACACACCTGTCAGCAAAGGGTGTGGCTGAAATAGACCAATCCACTAATTTGAAGGAGTGTCCACTTACTTTTATATATATAGTGTATTCAGGGCTGCATTAACTGAGACAAAAACGTTAACACGGCCTCATTTACACTAAGCCATTGCCATACAACAAAATCACAGTCACAGTGAGCCAGCAGAAAATGCCAGTCTGGTAATTATGTTCCTGTCTTACAATGTCTGAGTCTTGTTGTTCAATGTACCAGTATTGTAAACTCTGCAAAAAAAACATCCCTTTTTCAGGACCCTTTCTTTGAAAGATAATTTGTAAAAATCCAAATAACTTCACAGATCTTCATTGTAAAGGGTTTAAACACTGTTTCGCATGCTTGTTCAATGAACCATAAACAATTAATGAACATGCACCTGTGGAAAGGTCATTAAGACACTAACAGCTTACAGACGGTAGGCAATTAAAGTCACAGTTATGAAAACTTAGGACACTAAAGAGGCCTTTCTACTGACTCTGAAAATCACCAAAAGAAAGATGCCCAGGGTCCCTGCTCATCTGTGTGAACGTGCCTTAGGCATGCTGCAAGGAGGCACGAGGACTGCAGATGTGACAAGGGCAATAAATTGCAATGTTCTTACTGTGAGATGCCTAAGACAGAGCTACAGGGAGACAGGACGGACAGCTGATTGTCCTCGCAGTGGCAGACCAAGTGTAACAACACCTGCACAGGATCGGTACATCTGAACATCACACCTGCGGGACAGGTACAGAATGGCAACAACAACTGCCCGAGTTACACCAGGAACGCACAATCCCTCCATCAGTGCTCAGACTGTCCGCAATAGGCTGAGAGAGGCTGAACTGAGGGCTTGTAGGCCAGTTGGTAGGTCAGGTCCTCACCAGACATCAGCGGAAACAACGTTGCCTATGGGCACAAACCCACCGTCACTGGACCAGACAGGACTGGCAAAAAGTGCTCTTCACTGACGAGTCTCGGATTTGCATTTATCGTCGAAGGAATGAGCTTTACACCAAGGCCTGTACTCTGGAGTGGGATCACTTTGGAGGTGGATGGCCCATCATGGTCTGGGGCGGTGTGTCACAGCGTCATCGGACTGAGCTTGTTGTCATTGCAGGCAATCTCAACGCTGTGTATTACAGAGAAGACATCCTCCTCCCTCATGTGGTACCCTTCCTGCAGGCTCATCCTGACATGATCCTCCAGCAGGACAATGCCACCAGCCATACTGCTCGTTCTGTGCATGATTTCCTGCAAGACAGGAACATCAGTGTTCTGCCATGGACAGCAAAGAGCCCGGATCTCGATCCCATTGAGCACGTCTGGGACCTGTTGGATTGGAGGGTGGGGGCTAGGTTCATTCCCCCCAGAAATGTCTAGGAACTTGCAGGTGAATTGGTGGAAGAATGGAGTAACATCTCACAGCAAGAACGGGCAAATCTGGTGCAGTCCATGAGGAGGAGATGCACTGCAGTACTTAGTATCTGGTGTGGCCACCAGCTGCATTAACTGTTACTTTTGATTTTGATTTTGACCCCCCCCCCCCCCCTTTGTTCAGGGACACATTATTCCATTCACATGTCTGTGGAACTTGTTCAGTTTATGTTTCAGTTGTTGAATCTTGTTATGTTCATACAAGTATTTACACATGCTAAGTTTGCTGAAAATAAACGCAGTTGACAGTGAGAGGACGTTTATTTTTTTGCTGAGTTTGTTCATTCTTTAGGAGGCACAGTAAAGACATTACTTGACAAAGACATACAATAGCCTAAATGGTACGTTTTGTACTTAAATAGCTCCTCTTCAGTCAAAGCTGCACTGTTAGAAGAGTCAACGGCGTCACCGGCTTCCTTCTGCCAATTGTATTCAATGCACCTTTTTCTTTGACCGTCTTTGCCTTTGAGACAAAGGGAATCATGATGACAACTTCTACACTGTGTTTCAGTGTTTCTCCTCATCAGTGCCTGGACTTCACACAAGGCCAGCTGATGATGAATCCTTGGGGGATGTCATTGAGAAGAGCCTTCATGGTCGTCGGATTTGCGGCGCCAATTTGTTGTCGCTAATTAAGCATTCAACTGGGCCTGCGAGTGACATTGTCTAGACACCTGCAGCAGCTCCAATATTTGGGCTTTTTTATTTTCTTACGATTGATGCTTTGATGTTGCCTCCAATTAAAGTCCTTAATTGGCCAGTAATCTTCACTAAGGGAAGTGGATGTAGCGGGGGTAGGGACTCGGTGAGACGTTGTGTGTTAATGACTACGTCCCCTTCTTAATCTCTACCCACCACACTCACCTGGGGCCCTCACCGTGTGATGTGGACGGTCTGGGAGACTGGAGTTTGCGAGGGCGATGGGAGTGCTATGAGAGAGTGATAGAGATGTAGATATGGGGAGGTAGAGAGAGAGAGATTGGGGAGGTAGAGAGAGGGGTAGAAAGAGATGGGGTAACTGGAGAGAGGGGGGAAAGAGAAAGAGGGATCACCATTCATCTCACTTTCATTTGTTATTTTCCTCTCTCATTCCATCCTACCTCCCTCCCTCCCTCCCTCGCTCCCTCCCTCTCTCCATCCCTCCCTCCCTCCCTCCCCTCCCTTTCTATCTCTCTCTCTGTCTCTTCAAATCCCAAGGGGTCTGTTGCTAGGCTCTGACATCCTTATCTTCTCTATCTCTTCTTTTAGAACTGGGACTGTGATCTTAAACATCTTTGTTCCATCAAAGGTGTGATATAATATAATCAGATATGATAGGAAGGCTATTTTCGCCTGGCTGGACCTGGGGTAGATGACGACATTGCTATGATTGATCCCCCTGCACCCCTGTCCGTCGGCCCTTGGTCTGTTCTGCTGCTCTGCAGACACTCCACAGCCATAAAAAGTTGAGCGGAAAATCGTGCCGGGAGCGAAACACACTTTGACATTTGTCTTCATTAACTGTTTTTGTGTTGTGGTGTTATTTACTCCTCTACGAATTGGGCAGATTCCTTGCAATGTCTGTCTTTTCATGACCTATCCCGCATGGCCAATAAATATGACCAAGATAAAGCATCATTGGATTGTTCAGGTATGCACCCCAGGTCCAAACCATTCAGATTGCATCTAATGTACAGATGTCGGATCTTAACTTGATACCATGTACAGCAGGAAATGCAAACTTGTTGTATCATCAATGTTTATTAAAACTTATTTGGGATGGGTGGGACATTAGCGTCTGGTGAAATCTGGTGAAATTGCAGAGCGCGAAATTCAAATTAAATTACTATAAATATTAAACTTTCATGAAATCACTATTGCAATAAATCAAAATATAGTTTAACTTGTTGTTAATCCAGCCAAGGTGTCAGACTTCAAAAAGGCTTTACAGCGAAAGCAAACCATGCTGAGGACAGTGTCCAGCACACAAATGCATAACAAATCATTTTCAACCAGGGAGTTGCGACACGAAAGTCAGAAATAGCAATATAATATATGCCTTACCTTTGAAAATCTTCTTCTGTTGGCACTCCAAAATGTCCCAGTTACATTACAAATGGTCCTTTGTTCCCAGTTTAGCTGGCATGTTTCAGTCAATAATCCATTCGGTTTCCCTCTTTCAAAATGCATACAAAGTGAATCCCAAACGTTACCAATAAATGTATCCAAACAAGTCAATCAACGTTTATAATCAATCCTTAGGTACCCTAATACGCAAATAAACAATACAATTTAAAACAGAGAATCGTTGTCTTTACCGGAGATAAACAAAAATAACTCGCTGTCTCTGCCATGTGCTTGGAAACTACAGCCAAAATGGGAGCCACTTAGAAAAACTACAACTTCTCCCCAATTTCTCCAAAACCAGCCTGAAACAGTTTACTTGGGCACGCTTTTCATCCGGATGTCAAAATACCGCCCCCTATATCAAATAAGTTTTAAAAAGGCTTCTAAAGTTAGTAATGTCCACTTAAAAATGTCAGACTTGATTTGACCTAACTAAAAATGTGTCAACACCCAGATAATGTTCCATTAATTATAATCCACACAATAATTCACATTTCCTGTTGCAGGATTAGTTTCTGCTGTAAGAACCTGGTAACAAAGATCTTACACCCGTAAAGTAATTTAATGCATTAGATTGTAGACTATAGCATAGTATGCACCTAACACTGAGTGTACAACACATTAGGAACACCTGCTTATTCCATGACATAGACTGACCAAGTGAATCAAGGTGAACGCTATGATCCCTTATTGATGTCACCTGTTAAATCCACTTAATCTCTGGCGCCGACCCAGGACATTGGATCTAATCCCAGAGGCCGATTCAAAACAACGTCGCCACAGAAGAGGTTGACAGAGTGGCCTCCTGGTCAGGCTTTGAAGGCGTGCACACTCTCCTCCACTTCTGAGTATACTATTCGCCAATGTCCAGTCTCTAGACAACAAGGTGGACAAAAATAGGTTAAGGGTTGCCTCCAGAGAGACATCAGAGATTGTAACATTCTCTGTTTCACGGAAACATGGCTCTCTCTGGATATGTTGTCGGAGTCAGTACAGCCACCGGGCTTCTTCATGCGTCGCACCGACAGAAATAAACATCTCTCTGGGAAGAAGAAGGGCAGGTGTGTATGCCTCATGATTAACGACTCATGGTGTAATCATAACAACATACAGGAACTCAAGTCCTTCTTTTCACCTGACCTAGGATTCCGTACAATCAAATGCCGACCATATTATCTCCCAAAATAATTATTATCAGTTATCATCATAGCTGTGTATATAACCCCTCAAGCAGATACCACGACGGCCCTCAAGGAACTTCACTGGACTCAATGTAAACTGGAAACCATATATCCTGAGGCTGCATTTATTGTAGCTGGGGATTTTAACAAAGAAAATTTGAGAACAAGCATATCGATTGCAGCACTCACGCAGGCAAAATGCTGGACCGCTGCAAATCTAACCTCCGCGATGCATACAAGGCCCTCCCTCGCACTCCATCATCCTACTGTCCTATAGGCAGAAATTCAAACAGGATGTACCCGTGACTAGAACAATTCAACGCTGGTCTGACCAATCAGAATCCACTCTTCAAGATTGTTTTGTTCACGCGGACTCGGTGAGGGAGTTTATAAGGAAGTGCATTGGAGATGTTGTACCCACTGTGACTATTACAACCTACCCTAACCAAAAACCATGGATAGATGGCGGCATTCGCGCAAAACTGAAAGTGCGAACCTCTGTGTTTATCCGGACGAATATGGCCAAATTTAAAGAGTGTAAGGCAATCAAACAAGTGAAATGCCAGTATAGGGACAAAGTAGAGTCACAATTCAACGGCTTAGACACGAGACGTACAGTGGGGACAACAAGTATTTGATACACTGCCGATTTTGCAGGTTTTCCTACCTACAAAGTATGCAGAGGTCTGTCATTTTTTATTATAGGTACACTTCAACTGTGAGAGACGGAATCTAAAACAAAAATCCAGAAAATCACATTGTATGATTTTTAAGTAATTCATTTCCATTTTATTGCATGACAAGTATTTGTAACCTTTGTTTGCAATTACAGAGAACATATGTTTGCTGTAGTTCTTGACCAGGTTTGCACACACTGCAGTAGGGATTTTGGCACACTCCTCCATACAGACCTTCTTCAGACCCTTCAGGTTTCAGGGCTGTCGCTGGGCAATACGGACTTTCAGCTCCCTCCAAAGGTCCGGACAACAGGCGCTCCGATTTGACACACTGAACTCTGTCTGAGAAGTAGTTGGTGAACCAGACGAGGCAGTCATTTGAGAAACCAAGTCTGTTGAATCTTTTCATAAGAATACAGCGATTGACAGAGTCTAAAGCCTTGGCCAGGTTGATGAATGCAGCTGCACAGTATTGTCTCTTATCGATGGCGTTTATGATATCATTTAGGACCTTGAGCATGGTTGAGGTTCACCCATGACCAACTCGGAAACCAGATTGCATAGCGGTGAAGGTACGGTGGGATTCGAAATGGTTGGTGATCTGTTTGTTAACTTAGCTTTCGAAGACCTTAGAAAGGCAGGGTAGGATGGATATACACGTAGGTCTGTAGCAATTTGGGTCTAGAGTGTCTCCCCCATTGAAGAGAGGGATGACCGCGGCAGTTTTCCAATCTTTGGGGGTCTCAGACGATACGAAAGAGAGGTTGAACAGGCTAGTAATAGGGGTTGCAACAATTTGGGCGGATCATTTTAGAAAGAGAGGGTCCAGATGCTGTTCATTGATTACAGCTCAGCATTCAACATCGTAGTACCCTCAAAGCTCATCATTAAGCTGGAGGCCCTGGGTCTCAACCCCGTCCTGTGCAATTGGGTCCATTACTTTTTTATGGGCCGCCCCCCAGGTGGTGAAGGTAGGAAACAACATCTCCACTTCGCTGACCCTCAACACAAGGGTGCGTGCTCAGCCCCCTCCTGTACTCCCTGTTCACCCATGACTGCGTGGCCATGCACGCCTACAACTCAATCATCAAGTTTGCAGACGACACAACAGTAGTGGGCTTGATTACCAACAATGACGAGAAAGGCAGGAGGTGAGGGCACTCAGAGAGTAGTGTCAGGAAAACAACCTCTCACTCAACGTTAACACAACAAAAGAGATGATTGTGGACTTCAGGAAACAGCAGAGGGAGCAGCTCCCTATCCACATCGAAGGGATAGTAGTGAAGAAGGTGGAAAGTTTTCTGTTCCTCAGCGTACACATCCCAGACAAACTGAAATGGTCCACCCAAACAGACAGTGTGGTGAAGAAGGTGCAACAGCGCCTCTTCAACCTCAGGAGGATGAAGACATTTGGCTTGTCATCTTAAACCCTGACACAATTTTACAGATACACAATTGAGAGCATCCTGTCGAGCTGTATCACCGCCTGGTACGGCAACTGCACCGCCCTCAACCGCAAGGCTCTCCAGAGGGTGGTGCGGTCTGCACAATGCATCACAGAGGGCAAACTACCTGCCCTCCAGGACATACAGCACCTGATGTCACAGGAAGGCCAAAAAGATCATCAAGGACAACAACCACTCGATCCACTGCCTGTTCACCCCGCTACAATCCAGAAGGTGAGGTCAGTACAGGTTCACCAAAGCTGGGACCTAGAGACTGAAAAACAGCTTGTATCTCAAGGCTAACAGACTGCTAAACAGCAATCACTAACTCAGAGAGGCTGCTCTCTACATAGAGATTCACTTGTCACTTTAAACAATGCCACTTTAATAATGTTTACATATCTTACATTACTTATCTCATATGTATATACTATATCTTATACCATCTATTTCATCTTGCCTATGCCGCTCAGCTATCGCTCATCCATATGTACATATTCTTATTCTATCCCTTTAGATTTGTGTGTATTAGGTAGAATTGTTAGATTACTTGTTCGATATTACTGCACTGTCGGAACTAGAAGCACAAGCATTTCGCTACACTCGCATTAAGATCTGCTAACCATGTGTATGTGACCAATCAACTTTGATTTGATTTGGAGGGAAGGAGCCAGGGTAAAATTATTTTTAAGCCTTGAGACAATTGAGACTTGAACTGTGTATGTGTGCCATTCAGAGGGCGAATGGACAAGACAAAATATTTAAGTGCCTTTGAATGGGGTATGGTTTGTATATGTCAAGAACTGCAACACTACTAGGTTTTTCACACTCAACAGTTTCCTGTGTGTTTCAAGAATGTGCCACCACCAAAAGGACATCTAGCCTACTTGACATCCACTGTGGGAAGCAATGGAGTCAACAATGGACCAGTATCCCTATGGAACACTTTCGACACCTTCTGGAGTCCATGCCTCGATGACTTGAGACTGTTTTGAGGGCAAAAGGGAGTACAACTCAATATAAGGATGGTGTTCCTAATGTTTTGTACACACAGTGTACATCTCAACCAGTGGAGGCTGCTGAGCCGAGGACGGCTCATAATAATGGCTGGAACGGAATAAATGGAATGGCATCAAACATGGAAACCATGTTTGATGTTGTTGATACCTTTCCACTTATTTCCGCTCCAGCCAATACCACGTGCCCGTCCTCCCCAATTAAGGTGCCACCAACCTACTGTGATCTCAACACATCATACCGACCCCTTGCTCTTTGGGTAATCACTCTGCATCAAAGGAACTGTGCCTTTGCTGCTAATAGAGTAGCGTCTGAACGGTGAGCTCAGCTTTGACAGCAGCCTAAAACCCTTCAGTCTCTTCCCCCTCGTCTTGCCTCACCTCAGACAGGAATGCGGATGGAGGGGGAAGGCACCAACAGCACCAGCAGCACCAGCAGTGGCCATGATAAATGACACTTCTCTCTTTGCTCTCCTAGCTCCTGAGGATCCAGACATTTGCCTTTGACAACGAGGTGTGTTTTTCAGCCAATCCCATCACAATGCTCTTGGGGGAGAATGGGCAGATTATGCTGAGCTTCTCCATGTGCTCATTGGTAGGGGCCAGGAAATTAGACTGGTATTAGATGCACGATTGCTTTTTGCTCTTTACTCTGAAGCTTGAGTTCTTTTTTCCATATGCCTCCTTTGACGCCTTCACTTAAGCGCTGCGTGAAACAGTGGGGGTGAGAAGTCATTTGAAAGCAGCCGCCGTCTCGTGCGTCCTTCTGAGATGTGCTTACCAAGACACTGTGAAAATGGGTAGGTCTTATTTGTGAAGTGGTTGTACAATCGGGATTTGCAACAACTCCATCAGGCTTACATTGCATGATATGATCGGCCAGTGAGTCAGTTGAGACTGAAGTGTGTTTCAGCAGTATACTTGTAATGTTCATCTCAGCAGATGCTGTAAAATCCTGGAAAGGTACTTAATGTCATGAGATTAACGAAGGGATATTTTGAAGAGATGGATAATGATAGAAGAAAATGAAGCTATACCTGTCCCATCCTCTCCTCCTCTCCATACTGTGGAGTATAGAGCCTGGAGGAGGGATGAGCGTGGAGATTCTCTCCTGGAGCTGAGAAGCGGAGGTGATGTGTCGCCAGTGCTCTAGGCAAATTAAGTGAATGTCAAATATCTCCAGTCTTTGGGTCTAGGAAAGTTATTAACTGGCTGGCTAGCCATCCGCACACCTACCTAGGACATCCTGGCCTGGGCCCGCTCTATACAGGCCAGAACTAACAGCAGCAGGGAGGAAAAGTGACCTCACCCCTACATCCAGAGTATTGTGGGTTGACATCCAACCATGGGGGTTTGAAATACCTCTGCTCAGCTATGAACTCTTTGAGATGCTGATCATGTCATGTTATAGGTGGCATTCTATCAGGCTGCTCTAAGAATAACTCTACCTGTCATTTGTCCTTCTTCTGGTTCCCCTCTCCACCTCCTCTCTTCCTCACTTAGCTCAGTTGTTCGAATACTTCAGAAATGCATCCTTCCTTCCTGCCCTTCTTGAGATAAGCGCTGATCGATAAGTGAGTGGATAGGTGGAAACAAGGTTACCAACGTATTACTTCCACCAATCCAACCAATCCAGGTCTGTGATTACTTCAAGGAAGCTAGGAAGGAAGGATGCATTTCTGAAGTATTCGAACAGGGCCAGTGTCTTTGAGCTGATAGTCAGCCCACTCTGGTGCCTGTCCATGGTCCTGAACACACTGCCGTTCAGCAGATGGCCTGCTGCTGGCTCACTGGTCCATGTGATGGTCTTTGGCATCAAAGTCCCCCCTCCCATCTGCTCATCTCCTCTCCTCCACTCACAGTCCCTGCCCCTGTTGGCCCCCAGAGTGGGAGATGTTAACTGCTGGCCCCTGTCCCTGTTGGCCCCCCAGAGTGTGAGATGTTGACTGCTGGTCCCTGTCCCTGGAGACAAGTATCAGTGGTAGGATCTCAAGGGGAATACATGTACTGCATTTTATAGAAAGGATATGTGTTTCAGTCATCAATCCATGACCCATGAGAAGAAAACATGCAGAAAGGTTTTACAATGCAAAAAAGAACGATAGCTATAGCAGTTAGGAATTTGATTGTAGAATGGTTTTCAAATCGCTCTCCTGAAATAGGTATTTTGTGATACCTTCTTCTAGCACTGACGACAGTATGGATGACAAATTTCCATGCATTGCACATTGCAGGAGTCCATCCTGGGAACATGGCTGCCACCACAGGAACCTCCATTCCCAGCAGTTTCCATTAAAACCATAGTAAGTCATTATAACTGGTCTGTTGTTCACCAGAGGGAATTGTTGGGAAACAAAATGGAGCCCAGGGAGGAAGATACATAATGAGTTCGATTTTCTACTCAAGCTGTGATGAACTGAGGATGTTGTGTAGTTATTAATGGTCTCCTATGCTCCGCCGCTGGTCACTACACACACTTACCCACACTGTACCTGAGTGCTAACTGGTGTCACAGTGGGAGAGATCACACAAGCATTTCGCTACACTCGCAATAACATCTGCTAGCCATGTGTTGGTGACCATTAACATTTGATTAGATTTTTACCTATTTTAATGGGATGTTTGTTCATCTCTATCCAGATCTGTGGTAACATACTGTATGGCTCTAAGTGATTATAGTAGCTGCTTTCTCACCCTTGTACTTGGAGTCACAAAGGGTTGCTCATGAAGTGTATTTATTTCACACCCCTCTGGTGAATCGTTAAAGGCCCAGTGCAATCAAAAACATAATTTACTGTGCTTTGTATATATATTTCCACACTATGAGCTTAGAATTATACTGTGTAATTGTGATAATTATGATAATGCCATTTTAGCTGTTGGAAAAGACTGTGTGAAATGTCTACCTGTTTTGGTGTGATGGAGTTATTACTTAATTGGTCAATAAGAAAGAGAGTTCCAAACCTCTCTACTAATAACAGCTAGTTTTCAGTTTTCCCCTCCCCACTCAGACCACTCCCAGACAGTCCTTGCTAAAGTCTTGCTTGAGAAATTGCTCTTTGCTAACAAGCTGTTTTTGTTTCTTTTTGACCATTTTAATTGAAAAGAGTCATGGTACTTGATTTTTTTTACAAAGAAATGATCTGATTTGAGAATTGTTTCTAAAAACGGCTGCATTGGACCTTTAAACATTCAAGACCAGAACGGTGTGTTTTCTTGGAAAACAGCAATATTATTCGAAAAGTACATGCAGTATTTAACATGTTTTGAATTTTGTCAACACTATAGTGATATGCAGACTTTATATGACTGGTGAAAAGTTATTTTTGGGGTGTGAACATTTGTACTTCGTCACAAAGTATGACGTGTCCGAAAACATTGCCTTGACTGAGTTCATTTTCACTTGAAAAGATAGTTATTTGAAATACACAAGTAAAAAAATTGTCACGCCCTGGCCTTAGTTATCTTTGTTTTCTTTATTATTTTGGTTAAGTCAGGGTGTGACATGGGGGATTTATGTGTTTTGTCTAGTCTAGGGGTTTTTGTATGTTTATGGGGCTGTCTCCTTTCTAGGTAGTTTGTATGTCTATGGTTGCCTAGATTGGTTCTCAATTAGAGGCAGCTGTCTATCGTTGTCTCTGATTGGGAACCATATTTAGGCAGCCATATTCTGTGGGTACTTTGTGGGTGGTTGTCTTCTGTCTTTGTGTCATTGCACCAGATAGGACTGTTTTGGTTTTCACATTTGTTATTTTGTAGTGTTCTCGTGTATGGTCTTCATTAAACATGTTGAACTCATTTTGGTCCTCTTCTCCTTCAACGGAAGAAAACCGCTACAAAAATAATCATCTGTGGTCCTTGACAGTTAGACTTTTTGGTCCATTGTTACCGTGGTTACAGCAGATAACTTATTGGAGCGGTAGACATGTAAAAGCTCCAATCAGCACGTCCAGTTGACAGATGTTAAAGTTATACTCATATTAAAATCTCTTTAAAGCCATCTCTTAGCTTCACTGTCAGATTGATCAGTTAAAATCAATAAATCACTCAGCCACTACTTGAATTTAAGCAATATGTATTAGTACCAGAAGAAAATCTGGTAATAATTGTACCCGTTATGATAGGTCCTACATTACAATGTACTAAATGCATTTTACATGCTGATCTAGGAGCAGGTCCCCCTCATCCATGTAATCTTCTTCATTGTGCTCAAACATACAATACTGATTCCAAATCAGCACTTCTTCTCTGAGACACTAGATACAGCCCCATGGTCCAATGTCTAGGCTTAAGAGAGGTTGGTTAAAGTGGGTATGTCTGCACGCTCAAGGTTGTGTTTTTAAATCACTAAATACCCACTGTAAATTAAGCACGGACACCCTCGCCCTTCCCTGTGGTCTTATTCATAAACAGACAGGCATTAGCCTAGCATCTGCTTAACCAAAACACCACTCATTAGCATAGCATTAGCCTTCTTTCCCCCTCTCTCCTCCTTTCCTCTCCTTCTCTCTCTTACCTGATGCACTATAATGCACAGATAAAAGGGATGCTAGCTTCTTTTAGTTTCCCTTCCACTTAATTGGATAATTCTCTACACAGGTATTCTCAAACAGTACCCTCTGTGGATCCTGTTATTCCTGTTTACTCTGGATGGAATAGTGTTATTTCTGTCCCATGGAGAAAGTGGAGTAGCTATGATCTACGATTTGGCTCACCATGTTTGATTCCTGATCTAGGGTTCATCATTGGGTGGCAGGGTAGGCTAGTGGTTAGAGCGTTGGACTAGTAACCAAAAGGTTGCAAGATCAAATCCCCGAGCTGACAAGGTACAAATCTGTTCCTGAACAAGGCAGTTAACCCACTTTTCCAAGTCCGTCATTGAAAATAAGAATTTGTTCTTAACTGACTTGCCTAGTTAAATGTAGGCCAAAAAAAATCCAAGGCAACTTCTCTCCAGTAGTTGATCTGTTTGAGGCTCCCATGCAACCTGCGCCATAACACTTTGATCCTAGTTCAGATTGTAGAGCTCAAACCCCAGATCAAGAACCAGTTTGCCTGACCAGCCATGTGAAAGAAAGAGAAGCACTGAGCATTAAGTTAAAACAAATAAAAAATACATTCACTTTTTTATTATTTTATTCAATGTTTTATTGTTGGACATAATAGACTGTAAAAACACCAGGAAAACATCTCCAAATGATTTTAATTTAAGAAATATGTTCCCAAGTATAATAGAGAGACACGTGATCATATACAAATGTAAACAAGGTTTGAAATGAATATGTGTTAGTCAAACATGATTTTTGTTTGGGTTTCTTGCAGTCAATTTTCAGTCTACAAATGATTTGTCATTATGTTGACATTTTAGCAGACATTCTTATCCAGAGCGACTTACATGAGCAACAAGGGTTTAAGTGCCTTGCTCAGGGGCACATCTACAGATTTTTCACCTAGTCAGCTTGCGGATTCACACCAGTGACCTTTTGATTACAGGCCAGGGCGCCTCTCATAACCTTTAGGCTATATGCCGACCCTGCATCTTCTAGCCCCCCGACCATCCGCTCATGAAAAGTGAGCATGGATCAACAACATTGTAGTTACTCCACAATACTAACCTAAATGACAGAGTGGAAAGAAGGAAGACCTGTGCAGAACACAAATATTGTAAAACATGCATCCTGTTTGCAATTAGGCACTAAAGTAAAATATTAAGAAATAAATTTTTTGTCCTGAATACAAAGCTTAATGTTTGGGGCAAATCCAATACAAAACATTACTGAGTCCATGCTTGAAAACTCTTCAGATTTTCAAGTATGGTGGAGGCTGCATCATGTTATGAGTATGCTTGTCATCTGTTTTTTAGGATAAAAAGAAACCGAATTAGAACTTAGCACAGTGCAAAGTCCTAGAGGAAAACCTGATTCAAATCTGTTTTCTAACTGGCACTGGGAGAAAAATTCACCATTCAGCAGGAAAAAAACCAAAACCACAAGGCCAAATCTACACTGGACGACAATCACAAAGACAGGTGAAACAGGTCGGGTGTGACAACTTTCTGAATGAACTGTATGCTGGAACAATCACCTTGCAGATAAGGAGCACTTTTATGGACTAAAGTATTTGGGAGGATGATTACCAGTCTGTCCATAATAGGTGGATTGAAAGAAGTCATGCTGAGACTGAAGCTGGTCTAATATGGACACCGTAAGTGGACTAAACATAATGCGACTTTGCTCAAAACATGTTGTTTTTGTCACTTTGTGTCATTAGCACCCATGATAGTAGGGTGTCATATCACGAATCCTCTCTTGTAGGGTGTCACCTTTGCTGAGAGCTGTGACAAATCAAGCCAGTCTTATGCATCACAGACAAGTCTCAGGATAGCCAACACAGACAAATTACAGTTATCTAGCCAGCTGCATTTCACATGGACTTATACAAGGGTGTTTATAGTCTATTCTGAGGTCGTGTGATTATCCAGAAGCACCATTGAGGCAAGCAGCCAGACAGATAATTGTTGGAGCCTCTTCACGCTACGATGACAGAGGTTGAGGGTCCCCTCATTGCCCTGACTTCCTTCCTGCTGTCTATATATAGAGGCTTCAACACATATGCCTCAAAGCGATTTGTCTTCTCCCGTGCATCTCAAATTCTCTAACGTGACACTGAGTTTATCTGGACCTTGTAGGCTGCCAAAAGATATTCCCCTTCCGACTGTTGACACCCCTGAAAACTTCCTCCCAGCTGTGTTTTATCAGTGAGATGGGGAAATGTGATGCAGTCTGAAAGGTGCCTATGAGCAAGATCTCATTGGCTTTTATGCTGCATGTCTGATCTAGTCAGTCACACCTCCACAGCACTGCCCCACTGTGTCTTGGGTAATGTAGTTGCAACCTGAACAGAGGCGAAACCACCAAATCTGTCACTAATAAAATTAAAAGAATTATAGGAGTTGTTTAGATTGCCGCTACAGGACAGGTCCCCTGGCCCTGTGCTTGTGCTTCCATTGGACAGACTGTCTCACAAGGTGATACATCGCATTGTATTGCAACTCTCTTCAGAGGGGACTTGTGAAAAATGCCTCCTGACAATTCTGAATTCCTCTAATAGATATCCTCTGTTGTGTCATGTGTTGCCGGTAGGGGGTAGGTATGACCTTACAAACCACAGTAGGGAAATAACAAAAAAGCAATAATGCTTTACTGTCGCAGAAGGAACGATACACAGTGGAAGAAGTTCTGTTTTAGCCTGACTATACTGAATCCCATTTGGAGTCGGATTCCTATCTGACTCCCATCAGCTTCAATCTCTTAGCTTAACCTATGGTTGTTCCTCACAGTACAGTAGCTTCCTGACTGTGTTGCCACATAGGACCCCCACTCTGTCTTAGTTATTGTCAGTCCCGTAATGGACAGTTTTTCCCAGTTTCCTCCCAGAGTGCTCAGCCACAGTGTAACCCCTCAGCAACTGGGGAACCATCTTGTGACCCTCTCCCTGATGCACCTGATGCACGAACCAGGGGACAGAGGACTCATAAAGAAGGGGTTATGGATCACCAATGGAGTTTCACTGCTCTGATATAAAGGACTGGCGTGCTGAGGGCGCTGTCGCTATACTGTCACTATATTGTCACTATACTGTCTCTATCCTGTCGCTATACTGTCTCTTTACTGTCTCTTTACTGTCACTATACTGTCGCTATACTGGCTCTTTACTGTCACTATACTGTCTCTATACTGTCTTTATACCGTCCCTATACTGTCTCTATACTCTCTCTATACTGTCCCTATACTGTCTCTATACTGCCTCTATACTCTCAATATAGTGTCGCTATACTGTCGCTATACTCTCATTACATTGTCGCTATACTGTCATTACCACACAGTCCAACCAATAAATAATCCCAACTATGTAAAAATAATACGCTTTGGCTTTTGGTCCTAAAATATTACTTTTTGATTCAACTTCCACTGTCCTACAGACTACAGTACAAGAGTGCCTGAATATCTGCGATGTCTTACAGGAATGATGAGTAAAAAAGAGGCTTGAGGGTTTTCCTTAACTCTCGTGCAGTTGTAATGTACTGCTATATTCAATAATTCATCGATTCAGCAAACATCTGACTGCATTAGAATCAAATTGATCACATTTACCATGTTTAAGCTGTCTTTGATAAGGGAATACGCCGAGATAGGCTATATCTTGATTAAACCTTGATAAATGATCGATGAAGAAGAGCATACATTTTCATTAGAACATCTCAATATGAAGTATACGGTATGAAACTAGGTTGGGCTATGCAGAATAGATTGAGTATTGTTGCTAATGGTAATCAGTGTTGCTGTGGTAAACCAGAAAGCTTTGTTGTGATGTGAAGAGGGTAGAATGAGAAGAAATTTAGCTTAATTGTCTTGGGCTCTAAACCGGGCACGGACTGGCACAATGCCCAAATCAGTCTGAGAATAGAAACGTCCTTCAGAAGCTGCCTCTAAAACTCAGCAACAACATTGCTGAAATGGGGAGCAACAGTGAAAGGAGAGAGATAAATCATTCGGCGGCCGGGCAAAAAAGGGGAGACGGACAGATCCTTGTGATTAGCAGCGGCTTCTGTGAGCAGCCTTCAGTGGCTGTAGGAAGCCTGTTTAGGAACATTAAAACTTGTTAGGGCTAGGGATTCCGCTAGCCCCTCGACATCATCCCCTGAAAAGGCAGAGTGTGAAATATATATATATTTTTTTAATATTTAACTTTCATACATTCACAAGTGCAATACACCAAATTATTATTTTAAAAGATTGATTGTTTATCATTAATAATTTTGTCAATTAATGCATCTTCCACTTTCCTCTGTTTGATTTAACTGTCAAATTGTGGGAATTCCGATCATCGCTGTCCGTGGTGCTGAATCCGCTTGTAGGCTATTTTTGCCTGTTTGTTCCTTTACCTTTCAAGTGACAAAGTCACTGCTGGCCATATCAATAGTGATGGTAGGCTTTAGCTATATACTGTATATATTTGGAAGCAGTAACAGGGAACATTCAACCCCTCTCTTTATATTAAGATATTTTATTATTGACAACTTTATTGACACATCACAGACAAACTGAAATGGTCCACCCACACAGACAGTGTGGTGAAGAAGGCTCAACATCGCCTCTTCAACCTCAGGAGGCTGAAGAAATTTGGCTTGTCACCAAAAACACTCCGCCTCTCTGTGCTAGTGGTGGCTGTTTAGCAATCTGATGGTCTTGAGATAGAAGCTGTTTTCCAATCTCTCTGTCCCAGCTTTGATGCACCTGTACTGACCTCACCTTCTGGATGGAAGCGGAGTGAACAGGTAGTGGCTTGGGTTGTTGTTGTCCTTGATGATCTGTTTTGCCTTCCTGGAAGACATCGGGTGTTGTAGGTGTCCTGGTGGGCAGGTAGTTTGCCCCCGGTGATGTGTTGTGCAGACCGCACCACTCTCTGAAGAGCCCTGCGGTTGTGGGTGGTGCAGTTGCCGTACCAGGCGGTGATACAGCCCGACAGGATGATCTCAATTGTGCACCTGTAAAAGTTATTGAGGGTTTTAGGTGACAAGCCATATTTTTTCATATTTGCTCCCTTTGTTGTTTCCTGAAGTCCACGACCATCTATTTTGTTTTGCTGACATTGAGTGAGAGGTTATTTTCCTGACACCACACTCAGAGGGTCTCTTCCGCCCTTTTTCTTACCAGATAGATATTTGTTCCTGTCGGCGCGATGCACTGAAAATCTCATTGGCTGTACGGACTCCGATAGCATGTCCCCAGCTAGCCATGTCTCTGTGAAACATAGTATGTTACAATCCCGGATATCGCTTTCGAAAGCAACTCTCGCCCTAATTTTGTTGACTTTGTTAAGTAGGGACCGGACATTAGCGAGTAATACACTCGGAAGCGGTGGGTGGTGTGCGCGCATCTGAAGCCTCACTAGATGACCGCTCCGGCACCTTCTCCTCCGACGGCGTTGTTTTGGGTCAGCCTCTAGAATCAGTTCAAATGCCCTGGGAGGTGCAGACAAAGGATCCGCTTTGGGAAAGTCGTATTCCTGGTCGTAGTGTTAGTTGTGCTGGTAAGTTGACATATTTCTGATATCCAATAATTCTTCCTGGCTCTATGTATAACACTTAAGGTTTCCTGGGCTAACAATGTAAGAAATACATAAAAAAACGAAATGCTGCGCAGTGTCCTAAGGACTTGAAGCGAAGCTGCCATCTCTATCGGCGCCATCTTGAAAAAAATACAGGGAGTACCATTTCCAGGTCAATGTTTAGAGGTACAAAGCACATGAAATAGATACAGTGCATTCGGAAAGTATTCAGACCCCTTGACTTTTTCAATATTTTGTTACCTTACATCTTTATTCCAAAATGTATTAAATTGTTTCTTTTTTTCCTTATCAATCTACACACAATGGCCCATAATGACAAAGCAAACACAAGTTTTAAGACATTTTTGCAAATTTATTTAACATAAACAACTGAAATATCACATTTACATAATTATTCAAACCTTTTACTCAGTACTTTGTTGACCCACCTTTGGCAGCGTTTACAGCCAGATCCTCCCAAGCTCTGTCAGGTTGAACGGGGAGTGTCGCTGCACAGCTATTTTCCAGTCTCTTCAGAGATGTTCGATCCGGTTCAAGTCCAGGCTCTGGCTGGGCCACTCAAGGACATTCAGAGACTTGTCCCGAAGCCACTACTGCGTTGTCTTGGCTGTGTGCTTCGGGTTGTTGACCTGTTGGAAGGTGAACCTTCACCCCAGTCTGAGGTCCCGAGAGCAGGTTTTCATCAAGGATCCTTCTGTACTTTGCTCTGTTGATCTTTCCCTCAAGTCAATGCTGTTGAAAAACATTCCGACAGCATGATACTGCCACCACCATGCTTTACCATAGGGATGGTGCCAGGTTTCCTCCAGCCATGACACTTGGGATTCAGGCCAAAGAGTTCAATCTTGGTTTCATCAGACCAGAGAATCTTGTTTCACATGGTCTGAGAGGACTTTAGGTGCGATGCAATTCCCATACCAAGCAGCGATGCAGGCAATCAATATGGTCTCGATGGTACAGCTGTAGAACTTTTTGAGGATCTGAGGACTCATGTCCAAATCTTTTCAGCCTCCTGGTTGATGAAAACCCAATACATAAAAGACCATAAATACACAACTTTAAGCAACCACATATTTAGCCATGGAGCGAGTTCTGATTTGCCAGCATGGGTTCAAGTCTCGACACACCTTCAATTCGTTTTTTTCCCCCATCAAAACTCAGCCCTTTCTCACCACCCCCAGGTAATGCGCCCATAAATCTGGTTGTGAAAACAGCGATGTATCATTGCGTTAGGTTTGTTAAAATAGAGCTCTTAGAGTGTGAGAGGGCAACACTTTTCATAATACAGCCCATGGCTTACTGGCTTTACAGTATGGATGTTTGTGTTTGAACTGACTGATTGCTGTACTGTAGTTCGGCAGAACCCCAATTAGCCATTTTCTCTTATGTGATACTGTACATGACATGTTTTGCCTCTGATTAATTCCAGAAAAATGTTTGATGAGAAACATGGTGATATTAACATTTAGCCACAGTAGTAGGATGGTAGTATATCTGTCCCTATGGGACTGTCTTTTGAGATGTGAGGATCTGCATAAATTTATCGACAATTCATGTCCGTTGTGGTTCTGTGCTAACAACAATGTGTTGTTGATGATCGTTAGCAGTAGAGATCGTCTAGAGATCGCTGAAATGAACTTACGCAAACAATTTGTTGATCTCTGAACTGACACACCTGCATATTTAGGAATAATAACTTTACATTTGATTATGTAACAGATTTCTTACTGCTAATTGTCTTTTCCCAGTGTATTCAAGCCTTACGAGAAAAAAATATTATCCAGGGTAATAACATTTTTATGAAACAATTTTCCATAATCTTAAGCACAATTTATCTTGCAAGCCTCCTTGACATAACAAACATCTCCCTATTTCCCTACGATTAATGGAGTGCTGTCTGGCTTCTCCTCACCCCTGCAGTGCTGCCGAGCTAGCTGCCTGTTGATTTGGCAATTTGGTCCATCAAGAGGCGAGAGGACGGCGTGGGCAATTGCGCCTGTGCTGGTGCATGTCCTGATGCAGTCTGGGCTGTGGTGGTGTAAAGTGGCGGTATGGAGGGAATGGTTGAGAGCACCCAGCAGCGGTTAGCAATGCTAGCATCAGACAGACAGAGGTCCTGAGGGATGGACTCATTACGAGCTCATCCTCAGTTAATGAAGTTTAAAAACACTGCTTCTAGCCAATAAGCCAGCACAGCCGCACATTCATCACACACACACACACACACACACACACACACACACACACACACACACACACACACACACACACACACACACACACACACACACACACACACACACACACACACATATATATGAAGCTAGTCATTCAGGCTTTTCCTCTACACACTTGAATGCACGTGCACACGTATGCACAAACAAACACACATACACAAGGTTGAGTTACTCAAGAGGTCAATTGTATTTGAATGAACAAAAATATGTTGTAGAAGTCACTGGCCACATTTCTGGTACAGGCAGCAAGTACCTCAAACAACTATTTAAACTGCTTCACTCTCTCCCTTTGCTTTTCTCTGCCTGCTTGTCTGGCACTTCGCATTACCTAGATTGATTGGGTTAATGGTCCGGCAATGGACAGACATCTTTTCCTGGAGTCTTAACTTGTTTTGTCTGGTGGCTGCTTCATGCCACATAAACTGAGAAGAGCTCCATTGCTGCTAGGCTCGTACTCTACCGGCTGCTGTTAAGGATAAAGCCCTCAGCCCCTCGGGTTGGGCTTCTCACTGCAAACGTTGCCCTTATGAAACGCTCCTACTCACTGAGCTGGATCAGATAGGTTTAGCATGCATAATGGATGTTGGGCTTAGCTAGCCCTTCAAGGCCTTGCTTGATGTTGCTCTGCCTCCCAACCTGCCCGTGGCATATTGGATGGAGGTCGTGATTCTGAGGTGGGAAATTTTTTGTTTTTTTAAATTAAATTAAATACATACATTGCTGCATGGATTTGAAGGTGTGAGGTGTCTCTCTCACCTGTCAATTGACAGAATACCTTGGATCAACCTGCCGTATAGAGAGACAATTGTTCAAAGGATTTGCCCACATCATTCTTTTTGTGGAGGATACAGCAGCCATTGGCCTCAGATGGTTGCAGGGAGAGCATATTGCATGCCAGATTGAGTCCCAGGTGGTGCCAAAGAACAGATCTTGTAAGGCAAGGTTTTGGCGAGCGGTCCACACACGCACACGCACACGCGCACACACACACACACACACAGAATGTATGAAAAGAAGGTGGAACTTCTAGTGTTTCTCTTTATCATCATTTTTTTCTCCTCAGAAGAGTTCTCAGTTTTCAGTCTTTCCTTAGGCCCTTACTGTAGGCTTGCCTTTGTGCATTTCTGAGAAGCCGCTCAATGAGCCAAAGAAGAATTACAAGTAGAAGATAGTGAGAGGATTTTTACATTTTGTTAATAAGGACAGAGATGTATGTAGCCAACTCTATGCAGCCTGTCTTTAGCCCCTCTTCACCTCAATCTGACATCATACAGGACTCATAATCACACGGTTCACTAATGGTCTCCTGTGATGCCATTTCTATTGTTGCAATCCTTACCACATCTTTCATTGACTAATTTCTTAAAGCTATATGTCTATATAACAGTGTCTTGAGATAGTATTCGTACCCCTTCACTTATTCCACATTTTGTGGTGTTACAGCTAGGGCTGGGCGATATATCGAATTCATTCGATTAATTCAAATCTATGTTTTTGCACGATATTCCAAATGCTTGTATCGCAAGAATCACGTTTTTTGTCATTTTTTATTTTTTTGAGCGTTTATATCCGGTTGTTTTCATGTTGTATTTTTGGTCTCCTCTCCTTTGCTCCTCTGTGCTGTGTGTACCTTCCCCATTTACACCCGAGATCTGTATATAATGATGAGCTGTACGTCTCCACCCTATGCCGCACGGCCATCTCTCATCCATATATTTATATGTACATATTCTTATTCATTCCTTTACACTTGTGTGTATATGGTAGTCGTTGTGAAATTGTTCGATTACTTGTTAGATATTACTGCATGATCGGAACTAGAAGCATAAGCATTCCGCTACGCTCGCATTAACATGTGCTAACCATGTGTATGTGACCAATACAATTTGATTTGATTTGACCTGTGGCCAATTAAATTGTTTGGACATGAATTGGAAAGAAACACACCAGTCTATATAAGGTCCCACTGTTGACTGTGCATGTCAGAGCAGATCTATACCATGAAGTCCAAGGAACTGTCTGTCGATCTCCGAGATAGAATTGTGATGAGACATATATCTGGGGAAGGGTATTAAACTATTTCTAGAGTGTTGAAAGTTTCCAAGAGCACAGTGGTCTCCATCATTGGGAAATGTAAAAAAGATATAACTACCCAGACTGCTTAGAGCTGGCCGTCCGACCAAATTGAGCAAACGGGCAAGAAGAACCTTGGTCAGGGAGGTGACCCAAAACCCAATGACTACTCTGACAGAACTACAGAGTTCCTTGGCTGAGATGGGAGAACCTGACAGAAGGACAACAGTCTCTTAAGTACTTCACCATCTGGGCTTTATGGGAGAGTGGCCAAACAAAGCCTCTCCTGAGAAAAAGGCACCTGAAAGACTCTGATGAGGCAAAAATGTAACTCTTGCCAGAATGCAAAACGCTATGTGTCGAGAAAACCAGGCACTGCTCATCACCCGTCTTAACACATCCCTACCGTAAAGCATGTTGGTGGCAGCATCATGCTATGGGGATGCTTTTCAGCGGCAGGAACTGGGAGATTGGTAAGGATAGAGGATACAATGAATGGAGACAAATATGATGAGAACCTGCTTCAGAGTGCCAACAACCTTAAATTGGGGCAAAAATGTATGTTCCAACTGGACAATAACCCCAAGCATACAGCCAAAGCAAAGCTGGAATGGCTTCAGAACAAGAATGGGAAAGTCCGTTAGTGGCCCAGCCAAATTATGAATCCCATTGAAAATATGTGGAAAGACATGAAGATTGCTGTTCACCAAAATCTGCAAGGAAGAATGGAAGAAAATCCAAAAATCCAGATGTGCAAAGCTGATACAGACATACCCAAGATGACTCAAACTGTGATCAACGCCAAAGGCGTTGTAGCAGTTATTTACTTATGTAAATTAGATATTTTTATTTCATTTTCAATAAATCTGCTAAAATTCCTAAAAACATGTTTTCTCTTTGTAATTATGGGGTATTGTGTGTAGATGGGTGAGAGAAAAAAATCTATATTCTATAAAAATCTATATTAATCCATTCAGGCTGTAAAACAACTAAATGTGGAATAAGTCAAGTGGTATGAATACTTTATGAAGGCACCACATCTCTACTCTTCCAATACGCACGCATTCACAAAACATCAGATGGAAGATCAGGCAATCAGACCCTTCCTCTTTTGTTTCTATGTGACTTTACAGTTCATGTTTAAAAGATAATCAATAAAAACAAAACAAAACTCACTTGAAATATAGGCCTGTCTCTAAGTGCCATCCAATCACAAACATTCATATTTTTTCTAAGCAATATCCAGCTTTGTATTGATCTCTTCTGGTCTCTTGGTACCTCTCTGTATCCCCCAGTTATCCTGAGTCTGGTCTTGACGTGCTCTGAGAGAAAGAGGGACTGATGTTATTGGGCACAACAGTCAGCATCCCAAAGATGCAATTGAAGCTGCAGAGAGCTGCTAGCATATAATGAAATAAACAGAACCAGCCACTAACCCCCTTCAAACTCCCACCTCCCTCTATCCTCCACGGCACCCACATCTCCCCACCTCCCCTCTCTCCCCCATTGGTGATTGTTACGTTCTAAAGGGCATTGTGCAGGGACAGGAATAGATATCAGTAGAGACAGCCATACCTTTCAATGACGTCACTCAAGTGCAAAGGGCAAGTCAGACACAATAGCTGTCGCCTGGCTAGAAGAAGACAACTTTTACAGTTCGATACCACAGACTGTATTGGAGGCAGAGTGTATTGCCACCCCTATGTGTTATATATTTAACCAGAGCCTAAAGGAGTGTGTGTGTGTCTACAGGCGTGGAAGGAAGCTAAGTAATTCCACTGCCTAAAGCACCCTTTGCTGGCTCTAACAACTGCCCTATTAGTTTGCTGCCTGCTCTTAGTAAACTGATGGAGATGATTGTGTTTGACCAAATACAATGCTATTTGTCAGAGAACAAGTTAACTACTGACTTTCAGCATGCATATGGAGAAGGGCCCTCAACCTGTACTGCACTGACTCAGATGGCTGATGATTTGTTTAAAGAAATGGATACAGATATGATAGTTTAAGCTGTTTTGTTAGATTTCAGTGCAGCCTTTCATGTTATTAATCATACATTGTTATTGAAAAATCTCACTTGCTACATCTTTACATCACCTGCCATCACATGGTCGGAGAGTTATTTATCCAATATAACCCAGAGAGTGTTCTTCAATTCAAGCTTCTCTAACATCAGATGTGTACAGTGCAGTGTCCCTCACGGCAGTTGTCTTGGGCTGTTACTCTTTATTTTTACAAATGATTTGCCACTGGTCTTACACGAAGCAAGAATGACTATGTGTGCGGATGATGCCACTCTCTACAGGTCAGCACCCAAAGCCAGTGAGCTCACTGACATGAAGGACTTACAGTCAGTATCACAATGGGTGATTAATAATACATTTGTCTTCAATGCAGCTAAAACTAAAAGCATTGTATTTGGTTCAAAACATTCTCTACTAAGCTATATGGAATTGTTTTAAGATGGTCATACCAAGGATAATTTCCCAGTTTGATTTGCAATTGTAAGACCCCTTGAATTATCCCCCTCAAAAAATACAAATAATATTTGATGAAAATAAGGTTTTTGCCTTAGCCCATACAAACGTATTGAATAACAGATCCACCACATGGACCAACAGCTATATCTGAGAGATATAAGAAAGATCAGGATTTATATATGTATTTTTTAACATGCATTTAACACATTCTTTTTGGCACTAAACAGTCTTCATACTGTACTTCCAATAATTTCTTCAACTGGTACCGGGGGACCTTCAGACTAGTCCTGTGAGGCCCGTGGGCATCTCTGTGCAAAACAACCAACATGTACGTGTTCGAGAGTCTCACCTTTGCACAGAGGGGTCATGTCAGTGAGAAGAACGATTGGTCTGACAAACACCTCTCTAGCTCTGTCACCTTTCACCGCAGATCTGGAAGTGCGACAAAGGCGGACGCGGTGAATTGAGATGCTTACACTGACAGATTTTTGTATTATGCTAATTTGATTTCCGCAGGGTCCCGGATATCTACCTTAGGGGGTAAAAAAATATATTTAAAAATAACTCATGGAACAATGGGTACTGTGAGGGTACACACACACAAACACATGCACACACAGACACAATCTAACACAAATTATTTTGGCATTGTTGCATTGTTTATATATTGATTGATTTTTAATTGTGAGTTTTCTTGTCTATCAGTGTGTGAGTGTTTTGTTACTTGTCATTGTTTTGTGGGTTTTGTGGACCTAAGGAAGAGTAGCTGCTGCTTCTGCATCCAAATAAACAAATAAATAAACAGACACACACTAGCCTATATGCCCAGGCCCACATTTAGAGGCCTTCAGAGGGGTCTCCATAGACCCATTCTCAGGGGTCATTAAGCTGTCTTTCAGAAAACCGAGTGTCCGTGGGATTGTCCAGAGTTGACATATTAATGCAGTTAATCCTGTTACATGAGGCCTGCTGGATCTACTGGCCTGGCTGTTTTTGATATGCGGGAAGCAGGGCAATACACGCCCTCTGGGTCATCAGAGGAACAAACAAACTGTGCTGTTCTCCCCTTATCCTCTATCTGACACTGTAAACAGTTACCATATGGTCTCATGGGTCAGTTGACCTGGTTGGTATAGCATGATTATTTGTTTATTTTTCATTAAAGGCCCAGTGCAGTCAAAAACTTGATTTCCCTATGTTTAATATACACTCAATGGCCAGTTTATTAGTTGGATCCCCCTTTTCCTCCAGAACAGCCTGAATTCTCTGGAGCATGGAAACTTGGACCTTTTGGTGAACAGGGGTGTGTACCTAATAAACTGAGTGTATACATTCACACTATGAGGTTGGAAGAATACTGTGAATTTGTGAAAATTATGATAATGCTCTTTTAGTGTAAGAGCGGTTTGAAAAGACCGCCTGAAAGGAGTTTTGGCCTGCCTGGTGACATCATTAGGCTGTAAATTAGTGGATAGACCAATAATAAAGACAGTTTCAAACCTCTCTGCCAATAACAGCTAGTTTTCTCCTCCCCTCTCAGACCACTCCCAGGCAGTTCTAGCAAAATTCTTGCTTGAGAAATTGCTCTTTGCTATGAAGCTATTTTAGTTGATTTTTTTACCATTTTAATTGAAAACCATCACACTAAGGTATTTAATTTAAATGATTTGATATTGAGATTTAGAAAAAAGCTGCTTTGGACCTCCAACTTTTTAAAGTTGTGTTAGTGTTGTTTATGACCTCGTGGAAAGCCACACTTACAGTAGCTAGCTAACACTAGCTTCCCCTCTTCATAACTGGAAAACATTAAGACCCTTACATGGTATCTGGGTGTTTACAGTCTCAAGGGTTGTTTATGTAGAGGGAAAATATACACTAAGTGTACAAAACATTAGAAACATCTGCTCTTTCCATGACAGACCGACCAGGTGAATCCAGGTGAAAGCTATGATCTCTGATTGTTTGTTAAATCATGGCTGATTGTTAAATCTGCTTCAATAAGTGTAAATGAAGAAAAGGAGACAAGTTAAAGAAGGATTGTTAAGCCTTGAGACAATTGGGACATGGATTGTGTATGTGTACCATTCAGAGGGTAAATGGGCAAGACATGATATTTCAGTGTATTTGAAGGGGGTATGGTAGTAGGTGCCAGGCGCACCGGTTTGAGTGTGTCAGTAACTGCACCGCTGCTGGGTTTTTCATGCTGTGTGAATGGTCCACCACCCAAAGGATATCCAGCCAACTTGGAGCATTGGAGTCAACATGCGGGCAGCACCCTGTGGAACGCTTTCGACACCTTGTAGAGTCCATGCCCCAAAGAATTGAGGCTGTTCTGAGGGTAAAAGGGGGTGCAACCCTGTGTTTGTTTTGGGCTTCGTCCCCATCGTAATATACTTTATTTTGGGAGGAGAAATAAAATAAACTATTACGTATTCCTGCGCCTGTCTCCTATCATTATACAATGTGACAGAATAATCGACCCATCTAAATGGAGACAAAGGGCCAATCTGGCGACCATCGTAGAGACAGTCCAGCATCACGAGGACCGTCACTCCAGACTCGGCAGCGCCATGGACAGCGTGTTGGCAACCATCCTGCGTTTGGAGGGTTGTTCCGGCACCAGCCGCCACACCACCATTACCTGCCTCTGTCCCATCTGAGCCGGTCAGCGGAATACCCCTGTCCCTCCCGCAGCGCATTGACGGCGTGCCAGCGAGATGCAAGGGATTCCTTCTGCAATGCGACCTGTACTTCACTCACCACGCAGAGTCTGTCTCCGGGAGAGAAAGGGTTGCCACCGTCATCTTAAAGACCGGAAGGGCCCAGTCCTACAAGATGGAGGAGCGACGCATCAGCACAGTCAGGTCATTGCCCATCCCAAACTCTGTGAAAGCAGTCCAACTATTTCTGGAGGTTCATCCGGGACTTCAACAAGGGAGTCACGCCTCTTACCTCCCTACTGAGAGGAGGTCCCCAGCAGGTTTGTTGAATGGCGGAGGCGGAGAGGGCGTTCGAGACACTGAAGGCCTGCTACACCACTGCTCCTGTGCTGACACATCCTGATACCTCACTCCCCTTCTTTGTCAAGGTGGATGCCTCCGAAGTAGGAGTCGGGCCAGTGCTGTCCAAGTGCTCTAGAAGACCTCCAAAGCTGCGGCCCTGCGCATTCTACTCCAAGCAGCTGAGCCACGCTCAGAGGAACTATGACGCAGGGGACCGGGAACTCTTGGCGGTCATGAATGCTCTGAGGCGTGGAGGCACTGGCTGGAGGGGTCCAAACACCCTTTCTTGGTGTGGACGGACCACTGCAACCTGGAGTACATAAAGGCAGTGAAGAGACTAAACCTGAGACAGGCCAGGTTCCAATTCACAATTTCCTATAAGCCAGGCTCGAAGAATGTGTAGGCAGACGCCCTGTTTCGCCTCTATGACGCAGAGGAGAAGCAGGGATAGGAGACCCCCATCATCCATCTGTCCCGTATCATCGCACCAGTGGTGTGGGACGTGGACGCCGACATACGCCAGGACCTGCGCAAGGAACCCACACCTGCACTGTGCCCGGAGAACAGCGCCTACGTGCACACGGGTGTGCGGGACCACATCCTTACCTGGGCACATACTGTCTGAAGTACTCGTGTCCCACCTTGGCTAGGGATGCCGGGGTTTGCGTCTCTTCCTGCTCCATCTGTGCCCAGTCAAAGACACCCAGACACCTCCCTTGTGGAAAGCTCCTTCCCCTGCCGGTTCCACAATGACCCTGGCCATGCAAACCACGGAGGCTCTTTTAACGCAAGTCTTCCGGCACTACAGGATCTCGGAGGACATTGTGTCAGACCGTGGCTCTCAGTTCACCTCACACATATGGAAAGCATTCATGGAACGTCTGGGGGTCACGGTCAGCCTCACCTCCGGGTACCATCCTCAAGCTAAGGGGCAGGTGGGGAGGATCAATCAGCAATTGTGCAGGCTCCTGAGGTGTTACTGTCAGGACTGTCCGGGGTAGTGGGCGGATTTTCTACCTTGGGCTGAGTACGCGCAGCAGTCCCTCTGCCACTCCTCCACTAACCTCACTCCTTTCCAGAGTGTTTTGGGGTATCAGCCGACCCTGGCACCTTGGCATCCAAGCCAGACCGAGACCCCTGCCGTTGACAAGTGTTTTCAGCGAGCTGAGGAGACCTGGAACGCTGCGCACACTCATCTCCAGCGGGCCTTGCGTCAGCACGGGGAACAGGCCACCCGGCACCTGTTTTCTCTCCAGGTGTCTGAGTCTGGTTCTCCACCCGGAACCTGCCCCTCCGCCTGCCCTGCCGGAAGCTGAGCCCACGATTTGTGGGGACGTTTTAAGTCCTGAGGAGGGTTAATGAGGTAACTTACCGTTTGCGTCTCCCTGCTGATTACCGCATGAACCCAACTTTTCATGTGTCTCTCCTCAGGCCAGTGGTGCCTGGTCCCCTCACTGAGGCCGGACCCAGTGACGCCCCACCTCCTCCTCTGGACATCAAGGGAAGTCCGGCGTACTCGGTCCATGAAGTCCTGGAATCGAGAGGGTCGGGCGGGGCGTCTCCAGTACCTCATCGACTGGGAGGGATTCGGCCCAGAGGAGTGGTGCCGGGTTTCTGCGGTGGACATCCTGGGCACTTCGCTGACCAGGGATTTTCACCATCGACGCCCTGACCTACCCGTACCGCATCTCTGTGGTCGTCCCCCTGCTGGTGCAGCACGTCAGTGTGGGGTACTGTCACAGATCCCCCCGGTACTGCTATTCATTCCGTTCACCAGCTCCGGAGGTCTATGTCACGGGCCTTGTAGGCATCACTGAATTGTATTCATTACCACCAAACTTGTCTTGTCTTGTCTCATTACGCACACCTGGTTCCCATTCCCCCTGATTAGTATGTGTATATATGTGCCCTCTGTTCTCCATTTGGGTTGCGTCCCTGTGTTATACAGACACGTGTTTGTTTTGGGCTTCGTCCCCGTCGTTTTCATGACGTATTTTATTTTGGGTGGCGAAATTAAACCCCCTATTACGTATTCCTGCGCCTGTCTTCTACCATTATACAATGTGACAGTGTGAGCAAGTTTGCATTTAATGCTTGTTTAGTCAAAGGAGAGAACACACTGTTAACTTATACAATCAAAAAATTAAATCCCACCATTCCAGAACATGCTCGTCACATTACTGCCATGGCTCTTGTGATTGTAATTGTTTTCCAGGAGGTGTGAGAATGGCTTTCGTAAAAGGTAGCATTTCTGTAGTATTTTATCCAACACGAGGTAATTGGCTGTCCAAGGTGCTTCCCTTCTTTTTTTCCCTCATCTTTTCTCTTCACCTTTTTTATGGCGAGCGATTCTTCCCTCTTTCTCTCCTCAGTTGGCCGATGAAGTGCGAGGCGTGTAGACAGACGGATGACATCACAGAGAGATGACAACCCTTGTCTCCAAGGTTCTTCTCTCTGCCCTGAGGGCAGATGGTGGTGACAGATTGGACAGTGCAGGACCAGGAGAGAGTTTGCTAGCTGCTCTCTCCAGCAGAGCCTCATACTTCAACACTGTGAAGAGACTGAGCTGAGCCCAGAGAGAAATTGTTCTCACTCGAAATACATTGAAACGCGTGCAGCTCCTTTTTCTATGGTCATGCACAATAACAGAATGGCTTTAAAAAAGGAGAGAGAAAAAAATTGATTATTAAGTAATAATATATGCCATTTAGCAGATGCTTTTACTCAACGCGACGTACAGTCAGTCATGTGTACATATGTACTTTTTACGTAAGGGTGGTCCCTGGAATCGAACCCACAACCCTGGCGTAACAAGTGCCATGCGCTATCAACTGAGTTACAAAGGGCCACTAATAAATAGCGCTTCATAGGTAGACCCCTCACAGGTAGATTATTCCTAGCCTGTTCCAGATCTGTTGTCTCCTTCTACAGCCTGGTCCCAGATCTGTTGTCTCCTTCTATAGCCTGGTCCCAGATCTCCTGGCATGACAACGAGCGACAAGGAGTTGGCATGGAGTTGGAGTTGGCATGGTAGCACAAACAGACTGGCACTCAGGCTAGCTAGATCCTTCCAGTTTTAGAATAAGAACCGTGTGTGTGTGTGCGTGCAGGTGTACGGGCAGTGTGTCACGCTCTGACCTATATATTTTGGTTAGGTCAGGGTGTGATGTGCGTGGGTATGCTAGTTTTTGTATTGTCTAGGGGTTTTGTAAGTCTATTTAATTTGTATGTTTATGGTGGCCTGATATGGTTCCTAATCAGAGGCAGCTGTTTATCGTTGTGGGCTCTTGTCTATGTGTAGTTACCTGTCAGCATTAATTTGTATAGCTTCACGTGTCGTTTTGTTATTTTGGTTAGTTTGTTCAGTGTTCATTCTTATAATATTAAAGAATGTACACATACCACGCTGCGCCTTGGTCTGATTCATACGACGAACGTGACACAGTGGTTTGTCAATGACAACACAGCATCAACATTGGTGGCTTTGTATGGCGGCTTCTATTCTATTGAATTCCATCGTCTGCCTTCCAACTTCCTCCGGTCCAATCTCTGCTCATTACTCACAGCTATCTGAAAGGTCATACCAGGTGTTTTTATGGATATTCAATAGCAGAAATTTCTCATCCACAAAGAGAAAAATATGTCTCCTAAAGGCAAAATGTCACACCTGTCAGCAGAGATAAAAATGTATAAGTCACAATTTTTCTTCAAAACAGCAGGATATAGAAAATAAAATGCATCTACACATAAAAAACAACAATTGTGAGTATCATTGTGGCATAATTAAAATCGTTGTCCTTTGTGGGGATTGGAGCAAAATGTGCACTCATCCCAGCACTCGGCAAGCTATGCACTTCACAGCACTGTACGTGTTTTGATTGACAGCCGCTCTGAACTTGAGCACCACACGTGACAAGAAGTCTCCCCCCTCCCTCCGGCTAATTGGGCAACTTCTGTCACGTGCAGTGCTCAAATTCAGAACAGCTATCAATCAAAACCCATAAAGTGCTGTGAAGTGCAGAGCCTGAGCTCCGATGTAATTTATATCATGGTACTGTACAGCCACTGCGATCCAGTTTAGGTGCTTATCAGTGCCCAAATCTGCCATTTTCAACCCGTATACATACGGGTACGTGTAAAGGTTTACCATCTTGGATAGTAGTATGTTACAATATAGTATTAGTGTAGTAGTACAGTACTGACATATTTTCTGTGCCAGGAAAACATTCCCCACACCATTACACCACTGCCATCAGCTTGTACCGTTGACACCAGGGAGGATGGGTCCATGGACTCATGCTGCTTACGCCAAATCCTCTCCGCCATCAGGAATGACGCAGCAGGAACTGGGATTATTCGGACCAGGCAACGTTTTACACCCCTCAATTGTCCGGTGCTGGTGATCGCATCCCCATTGGAGCTGCTTCTTTTGGTTATCAGCTGACAGGAGTGGAACCCAGTGTGGTAAACTGCTGAAATACATGACAAAGACTGACGAGTTGTGTGTTCCAAGGTGCCGGTCCGCTCACCACTGATCTACTGCTTCATTATTTGTCTGTTTGTGCCCCTCCTGTTAGCTTGCACAATTCTTGCCATTCACCTTCGACCTCTCATCAACAAGCTGTTTTCGCCCACAGGACTGCTGCTGACTAGATGATTTTGGTTTGTTGCACCTTTCTCGGTAAAGGCCGTTTCTAAAGAGCTCAGTGACTACCTTTCCAACAGGTCAGTTCGTCAAATTTCTGCCCTGTTAGAGCTGCCCTGGTCAACTGTAAGTGCTGTTATTATGAAGTGGAAACGTCCAGGAACAGCAACGGCTAAGCGAAGTGGTAGGCCACACAAGCTCATAGAACGGGACCGCCAAGTGCTGAGTGCCGAGTGCTGAAGCAAAAATCGTCTGTCCTTAGTTGCAACACTCACTACCGAATTCCAAACTGACTCTGGAAGCAACGTTAGCACAAGAACTGTTCATCGGGAGCTTCATAAAATGGGTTTCCATGGCCAAGCAGCTGCACACAAGCCTAAGATCACCGTGTGCAATGCCACATGTCGGCTGAACTGATGAATCACACTTCACCATCTGGCAGTCCGACGGATGAATCTGGGTTTGGCGGATGCCAGGAGAACGCTACCTGCACCAATGCACAGTGCCAACTCTAAAGTTGGGTGGAAGAGAAATAATGGTCTGAGGCTGTTTTTCATGGTTCGGGCTAGACCCCTTAGTTTCAGGGAACTCTTAACGCTACAGTGTTCAATGACATTCTAGATAATTAATTCTGTGCTTCCAACTTTGTGGTAACAGTTTGGAGAAGGCCTTTCCTGTTTATTTTTTTTATTTTTTATTTTTGTTTCACCTTTATTTAACCAGGTAGGCCAGTTGAGAACAAGTTCTCATTTACAACTGCGTCCTGGCCAAGATAAATCAAATCATTGCAACAAAAACAACAGTACAGAGTTACACATAAACAAACGTACAGTCAATAACACAATATAAAAATCTATGTACAGTGTGTGCAAATGTAGAAGAGGTAAGAGGTAAGGCAATAAATAGGCCATAAAGGCGAAATAATTACAATTTAGCATTAACACTGGAGTGATTGATGTGCAAATAGAGATACTGGGGTGCAAAAGAGCAAGAGGGTAAAAAACAATATGGGGATGAGGTAGTTTGGTGTGCTATTTACAGATTGGTGTTGTACAGGTACAGTGATCAGTAAGCTGCTCTGACAGATGATGCTTAAAGTTAGAGAGGGAGATATAAGACTCCAACTTCAGTGATTTTTGCAATTCGTTCCAGTCATTGGCAGCAGAGAACTGGAAGGAAAGGCGGCCAAAGGAAGTGTTGGCTTTGGGGATGACCAGTGAAATATACCTGTTACCTGTTTAAGCATGACAATGCCATCATTCACAAAGCGAGGTCCATACAGAAATGGTTTGTCCAGATCAGTGTGGAAGAACTTGACTGGCCTGCACAGAGCCTTGACCTCAACCCCATCTAACACCTTTGGGATGAATTGGAACGCCGACTGCGAGCCAGTGCCCGACCTCACCAATGCTGTTGTAGCTGAATGGAACCAAGTTCCCTGTGCAATGTTCCAGCAATGTTCCCAGAAGAGTGGAGGCTGTTATAGCGTCAAAGGGTTGACGAACTCCATAATAATGCCCATGATATTGTAATGAGATGTTCGACGAGCAGGTGTCCACATACTTTTGGTCATGTAGTGTACATTCACTAGGCACTACATAATTTTGTCTCTGAAGTTATCAGATTTGAGAAGTTAGATTAAGTGATAGTTAATTATATTGTTAACAAATGACAAGAAAATCAAAGTGAAGTGAATATTGCATTTTGAAAAGCAGATAGAAAGGGATTTGGAGCAGTGAACAAATGACTTTGTGTATTTCTTTGTTGTACTCAGTCAATTGAAAACATCCGTATAGTTTTGAAACATGAGCATTTTGATGACCTGATTACATTTTTGTGCTTAGAGGTGTGAAAATGTTCCACATACTTGTAAAAAAATTCACATATTTTGCTAGTAAATGAAACATTGTTGGAATAGGACAACAAAAAAATAGAATCAACACACCCACCCCAAAATTCCACCCCAGACACCTACCCTATTGTCTTTCTGCTGTTACAACCATCAAGTCTGAACATTTGTCTGATCAAAGTGCATGACACAAAGAGCAGGACATCCTATCAATGGATACAGCCTCTCTGTCACGGCTGGCTGAAGGACTGGACCAAGGTGCAGCATGGTAAGCGTACATTTTCTCTTTATTCAAAAAATGACGGCGAGAAAATGAAGAACGAAAACCAAACCGTGAAGCTTTGGGCTATATGCCCTGAACAAAGAAAGTTAACTTCCCACAAAACAGGTGGGGGAACAGGGTACCTAAGTATGATTCTCAATCAGAGACAACGAACGACACCTGCCTCTGATTGAGAACCATACCAGGCCAAACACAAAACCACAACATAGAAAAAAAGAACATAGACTACCCACCCCAACTCACACCCTGACCATACTAAAACAAAGACATAACAAAGGAACTAAGGTCAGAACGTGACACTCTCAGCCTTGATTGCCTAAAGACAGACACACACACCAACCCTTCCAGATCAAATCAATCAGATCATGGATCCCACAGTTACAATATTTGTTATATTTGTATATCTTATAGCCTCATTTTATCACCTCATGCCACGCCCCACTCATAACTCACGAGGTGTGATGTAACCTCTAACAGATTAAACCCTACATCAACTACGGCTTGTGATATCATCCTATGAGCTGTTCTGTTTCCCCTACTAGTTTGATCTCTCCATCCTTTCCTCCCTCCATCCCTCTATCCTTCCATCTCTCCACCCCTTTATCCTTCCATCTCTCTATCCCTCTATCCTTTCATCTCTCCATCCCTCCTCTGACGCCTTTGTGCCTGGGGTCAGCCTGAAGTTCCTCTAGGCTGCCAGTGTTAAAGAATGACGCAACATATCCCCTCCTCGAATGTGAAGCCTTGTTTTGCAATGCTATGACTTCCTCTGTCTTGCACATCTCCCTGCAGAGTTTGATGATTGTCTGATGGAATGTTTGGTTGTTTCCTTTTTCTATTGTAGCCCTGTTATGATTACATATACAACCCATCCACTGACATCATCTGACTCATTTGACTATGTCATGCAGAGTTGAGAGGAGGGATGGATGATTGCAATAGGACGTCACATAGTCGCCTCTCATGCATGCTTTTGTCTCGATCCATTGCTTTGGCAGCAGCACTGTTACACAAAAGCCCATATTTGGGCTGTCAGCTTGTATCACACAGCACCTCTCATCACCTAGGAGGTCTCTGTGTGTGTGGCTGGGGTTAGTATGCGTGTTCCTGTGCATGCTGGTGGATGTGCGTGTGTGCTCTCCTCACGTGGTAGTAGCAGCCTTCATGATGACTCACATCATAGGAGCAGGAGAGAGGGAGATGAGAGAGGGATAGCAGAGAGAAGGAGAAAGAAACAGAACGAGAGAGAGAGAGGACTGGCTAGCTACTAGAGAGTGTATGATGAATTAAAGAATTCACTAAATGGGACTAACACCAAATTGAGACTGCATGCAGAATTCTGAAAAAATATCCTACGTGTAAAAAAAACAAATAATGCATGCAGAGCAGAATTAGGCCGATACCCACTAATTATCAAAATCCAGAAAAGAGCTGTTCAATTCTACTGACACCTAAAAGGAAGCGATTCCAAAACCTTCCATAACAAAGCCATCACCTACAGAGAAATGAACCTGGAGAAGAGTTCCCTAAGCAAGCTGATCCTGGGGCTCGGTTCACAAACACAAACAGACCCCACAGAGCACCATGACAGCAACACAATTAGATCCAACCAAAACATGAGAAACCAAAAAGTTAATTACTTGACACATTGGAAAGAATTTACAAAAAAGTAGAGCAAACTAGAATGTGTCGTGACTTTACTTTCATTAATCTGATGACTGTTATTTATTTAACCAATTAACTATGTTTAATTGTTACCCGATTATAATTAATCATGTAACAATTAGCTCATTAGGATTTGGGGCACCACAGAAGAAGTTGTTAAGAGAGTCACCATCTCCCAAATTAAACTCTATAAGGTCTTTACGTATTTCATCGATAAACAGTCATCTTATTAATCATTACCTCTTATCAAATACTCATTCTGAACGATCGTAACCTTCTTGGATCTGCAAAAACCCCAGCCTGTGCATTATTCAGTAGTACACAAATTGGTTTAATCATTTATTTACTAGCTAACTAAATAATAACACAGAAATCACACACACACATACATACTTACATGAGACAAAGGTCCCTAGTGGACTGACAAGATATGACAGCTTGTTACAACAGATGGAGAGGGGGGAAGAGAGAGAAAGAAATAGGACACTTATCGTGGATACATTCTAGAACTGTCCTCACATTAATCATATACCTTGCACATGGTCCACCGCCAGTTTGGAATAAGAAATAATGAATGTATTTACGTGTTGAATGCCGTTTGCTGTTTCTCTGTCGGAACTAGGCCTTCTTGGAATGTTTGTGGGGCCTTTCCGAGGCCCACTTGTACATGCTCTGATTGTCCACCAGAGGTCACAATGTCCTTCTTCTTAGTTGTCCAGTCTCCATGGGTTGTTCATTCCTCAAAACAGCTACTTAGTAGTACCAGTGATTGTCTGAGGTGAGCATCTCGCCATTTCCTCCTCGTGTTGGTATTCAGGACTCAGACCACAATGGACATGAGCTGCAGCTCTATGTCTCTCTGGTCCAAAGGAAGGTGAGTTCATTTCTTTGTTGAGTTTCATCAACCATTCCATCAACCATTCCAAACGTGCAGCTCACTGCCTCACGTTTCCTGGTCTGAAGGTTGATTACTCTTCTAAGCCTTTATGCACTCTTGTTCAAAAGGGACGTTCCGTCATGCTGACCAGTTCTCTGACCTCACTCGTGGTGTGGCTACTTAATATGCAAAGGTTATCAAAAACTATTATCTCATTAGAAAACTAAAATCACATTCCTATCTTAACACAAATAGCTTCATCACTTTTGATATTGTATTCACATCATATTTGATGAAAACTGGACTATACAGTTTTTAATAACATCACAAGAGAGAGAGGGAGAGAGAGAGAGATAGAGAGAGAATAAAATTCCCTGTAAAATCTAATTTGTTACCCGCCAGTGGAGAGATGACTGGAGATGGGCCCTCTTTGATGGGATTTGCTCCCCAGCTCCTCTATGGTTATCTCTTATGCTACTTGTTATGATCCCCCCCCCCCCCCCCCATGTGTCTCAGTTAAATTTCACTGGGACCACAGCAGCTGTTGCTGAAGTCCTTGAGGCGAGGCGAGGGAGCTTTGTGGAGCCCATTGCTGCCACTCTCTGAGCAGCCGACAAAAGATTTGGGCTGTAATCTGTAGAGATTAGTTGAGGGAAAGTGAGGAAAATGCTAATCTCAAATTTTCATAAACAAGGATTTCTCGATCCCACCAGTAGTTAGGCTTTGAATGATACGGAGCAGTTTCTGGGGTTTCCCCCCGATTCTGGTCCACCATAAAGTATGTATCACTCTATATTTGCAGGTGTTAAGTTACAGTACTTCAGTCCTGTTGGATATGACCTACACGTGAAATATAAGAGAAAACCTTAAGTCTCACAATATCCATACGGTATAAAAATAACGGGAAAAAACATGCAAACTGCACGGTGTAATGAGTTTCACAGCAAGGCATGAAGTGCTACCTGCAGGGGTTACAGGAAGAAAAGGGATTAGACATTAGCAGTCATATGTATGACATAATAATCTCCTCCTCAAGCCAAGAAGTGGTGCTAGCATCTTGATTAATACAGATCATTTCCAGGTTCTCTCTGACGAGGAATGCGCCCTCCACAAGGAACTGCTAACTACACCCTTCATGATGAATCAACAACAGGTAATTGCGAGAGACATGTTTGTAGTTTGTTGTTGTTTTGTAGAGACTGTAACAACCGGAATTGGTGAGAAGACCTGGTATTGTCTCCTTTTTCACCATGGAAACATAGACTAAGCCGAGTTTTTGCCACTCCGGAGAGAGGAAGTAGCATATGAGTACGGTAGAGAGCCAAACATAACTCACCACAAGGCACATGTCAATCCAAATAGATAAGAGGAGAAGGAGAGATTTTTTTAAATAACCCACCTGTCACCACACAACTCTCTTTCCAAGACATTTCAAACTTCTCACTTGGGTGATAGCTGAAGAAGTTATAACACCAAGAAGAGCATTCAACATGATGCAAATAAGATGTAATTATAGCAATGAAACCGCTCTATTCTGGGCTGAATTGTGACTTCCAGACAAAGGAAGATGACTTGTATATAGGGGGCCTTGGTGCTAGCTACAAGAGCCCACAGGATAGGCTAGGACTGTGAGTAAGAAGCCCTGAGAACACAATAAAGTAAGCATTGATTTACCCAGGCCTCCTCCACAACTCTCCCTCAGCTGAACACTCACTGAACTGCCTACAGCGGAGATGGGCAGGCAGGCAATTTACTCCACAGTGTGGGATCAGGGTTGCTCTGTTCTGTACTGCTGTTATTCAAGCCAAAACACTGCAAAAGTTCAAAGCATGGTGTTTTTTGTGTGCATTTATGTATATTACAGTCCTTGTCAGCATGTAGAGAATGCATTATTTTTGTATTCTAGTCATGGGTTAACAATAGAAGTACCATGTTGTAACGATCACAGTGACAAGATTACATTTACTTTTACATTTAGTCAAAATATTGTAAAATGGCGCCGGAAGAAGTAGCAGCAGTTTTACGGGCGCCTAACCAATTGTGCTATTATGTGGGTTTTCTTTGCGTTATTTGTAACTTATTTTTTACATAATGTTTCTGCAACCGTATCTTATGGCAAAAAAGAGCTTCTGGATATCAGGACAGCGATCACTCACCTCGGATTAGACAAAGATTTTTTGTTCAACAAGCAGGACGCAGAGTACGTACTTCAAACACCCGACAAGGCCAACATCCCCGTCATTGGCAAGAGAAAGAGACGCAGGTACAGAGGTCATTTAGCGGGGTGCCTCGTAAGGATACGCAGAAGGCGACTGGGAAAGCTGCCGTTACCGTCAATATTACTTGCCAACGTGCAATCATTGGGCAATAAATTAGACGAGTTACGATCACGAATATCCTACCAACGTGACATCAGAAACTGTAACATCGTATGTTTCACGGAATCGTGGCTGAATGATGACAAGGATATTCAGCTAGCTGGATATACGCTGCACCGGCTAGATAGAACAGCACACAAGGGGTGGCGGTCTTTGCATATTTGTAAAGATCTGCTGGTGCATGAAATCTAAGTCTAAGTCTCTGGATTTTGTTCACCTGAAGTAGAGTATGTTATGAAAAGGTGTAGACCACACCATGTGCCAAGAGAGTTTTCATCCATACCTTTCGTGGCTGTTTATTTATCACCAGTCAGCCACTGCACCAGTCAGCCACTGCCCAGCTGTATAAGGAAATAAGCAAACAAGAAACCGCACACCCAGAGGCGGCGCTCCTAGTGGCTGGGGACTTTAATGCAAGGAAACTTTAATACATTTTACCTCATTTCTATCAACATGTTAAATGCGCTCACCTATACTCCACTCAGAGACGCATACAAAGCTCTCGCTCGCCCTCAATTTGGTAAATCTGACAACAATTCTATCCTCCCGATTCCTGCTTACAAGCAAATATTAAAACAGGAAGCACCAGAAATTCGGTCTACAAAAAAGTGGTCAGATGAAGCAGATGCTAAACTACAGGACTGTTTTGCTAGCACAGACTGGAACATGTTCCGGGATTCTTCCGGTGGCTTTGAGGAGTATACCAGATCAGTCACGGGCTTCATCAATAAGTGCATCGAGGACGTCGTCCTCACAGTGACTGAACGTACATACCCCGACCAGAAGCCATGGATTACAGGCAACATTCACACAGAGCTAAAGGGTAGAGCTGTCAATTTCAAGGTGCGGGACTCTAACCCGGAAGCTTATAAGAAATCCTGCCATGCCATCAGACAAACCATCAAACAGGCAAAGCGCCAATACAGGGCTAAGATTGAATCGTACTACACCGGCTCCGACGCTCGTCTTATGTGGCAGGGCTTGCAACTATTACAGACTACAAAGGGAAGCACAGCCGCGAGCTGCACAGTGACACAAGCCTACCTGACGAGCTAAATCACTTCTATGCTCGCTTCGAGTCAAGCAACACTGAGGCATGCATGAGAGCATCAGCTGTTCCGGACGACTGTGTGATCACGTTCTCCGCAGCCGGCGTGAGTAAGACCCTTAAACAGGTCAGCATTTACAAGGCCGCGGGGCCAGACAGATTACCAGGACGTGTTCTCCGGGCATGTGCTCACCAACTGGCAGGTGTCTTCACTGATATTTTCAACATGTCCCTGATTGAGTCTGTAATACCAACATGTTTTAAGCACACCACCATAGTGCTTTGAAAGGCTGGTAATCGCTCACATTCACACCATTATCCTAGAAACACTCGACCCACTCCAATTTACATACCACCCAAACAGATTCAGAGATGGTGCAATCTCTTTTGCACTCCACACCGCCCTTTCCCACCTGGACAAAAGGAGCACCTATGTGAGAATGCTATTTATTGACTACAGCTCAGCGTTCAACACCATAGTACCCTCAAAGCTCATCACTAAGCTAAGGATCCTGGGACTAAACACCTCCCTTTGCAACTGGATCCTGGACTTCCTGACGGGCCGCCCCCACGTGGTGAGGGTAGATAGCAACACATCCACCACGCTGAGCCTCAACACTGGAGCCCCTCAGGGGTGTGTGCTCAGTCCCCTTCTGTACTCCCTGTTCACCCACGACTGCATGGCCAGGCACAACTCCAACACCATCATAAAGTTTGCAGATGATACAACAGTGGTAGGCCTGATCACCGACAACAACAAGACAGCCTATAGGGAGGAGGTCAGAGACCTGGCCTGGTGGTACCAGAATAACAACCTATCCCTCAACATGATCAAGACAAAGGAGATGATTATGGATTACAGGAAAGCGAGGACCGAGCATGCACCCATTCTCATCGACAGGGCTGTAGTGGAGCAGGTTGAGAGTTTCAAGTTCCTTGGTGTCCACATCACCAAAAAACTAGAATGGTCCAAACTCACCAAGACCGTCGTGGAGAGGGCACGACAAAGTCTATTCCCCCTCAGGAAACTATATTATTTGGCCTGGGATCCTCAAAAGGTTCTACAACTACAACATCTCTGGCACCTACAGAGAGTAGTGCGCACGGCCCAGTACATCACTGAGGCTAAGCTGCCTGCAATCCAGGACCTCTACACCAGGCGGTGTCAGAGGAAGGCCTTAAAAATTGTCAAAGACCCCAGCCACCTCAATCATAGACTGTTCTCTCTACTACCGCATGGCAAGCGGTACCAGAGTGCCAAGTCTAGAACCAAAAGGCTTCTCAACAGTATTTACCCCCAAGCCATAAGACTCTTGAACAAGTAATCAAATAGCAACCCAGACTATTTCCATTGCCTCCCCAACCCCTCTTTTACTCTGCTACTCTCTGTTTATCATATATGCATAGTCACTTTAACTATACATTCATGTACATACTACCTCAATTATCCCGAATAACTGGTGCCCCCGCATATTGGCTACCTGGACTGTCTGCATTGTGTCACGCCACCCTCCACCCACCACCCGCCACCCGCCAACCCCTCTTTTACACTACTGCTACTCTCTGTTTATCATATATGCATAGTCACTTTAACCATACTTACAGCACATGTACATACTACCTCAATTAGCCCGACTAACCGTTGCCTGTATATTGCCTCGCTACTTTATATAGCCTCGCTAGTGTTATTTTTCACTGTATTTTTACTGTTGTATTTGTTTATCTACTTATCTATTGTTCACCTAATACCTATACCTATTTTTTACTTGAAAATCTCACTGTTGGTTAGGGCCTGTATGTAATCATTTCACATTCAGCGCACGTGACAAATACACTTTGATTTGTAATATGCTATTGAAAGGGGAATCTGAGTGAAATCTGTGGAAAGTGCAATGGATGCCTAATTATACATTAAGCTTCAATTACTCATAGGGATCTGCAGGACGATGGAGGGGTTTCTGAGTTCAGAGTCAGTGGATTCAGAGTCAGTGAGTCCAGTCAGTCCAACCCCACTCATCCGCTTCTCCTCCCTCCCCTCAGATATCCGCGGCCTACAGGGTTTCCTGGACCAGACGTCTCGGCAGGGGCTGGACGTATCTCTACAGAGAGTGGACAGGAACATCAGTAAGGTCTTCTCGAACCTCTTCAACACCATGAGGACAGAGGAGCTCAACCGCTACAGGGACACACTGAGACGGGCCATCCTACTGCTCAGCCCCCGAGGAGCTCAGGTCTTCATCCAACAGGTACGTGGTAGCATTTAGGCCTAGATATAGCCACACACATATGCTCGTGGGTCCACACACACACACACACACACACACACACACACACACACACACACACACACACACACACACACACACACACACACACACACACACACACACACACACACACGCAGGTTTGTCTGAGCACACATACACACATGTAGTTTACCTGCTCTGTGCATACAAACAGAAACCAGAAACACACACACACACATAGCCATACACCAACTTGCCCACACACACAGTACTTGTAAGACAAGTAGTATTGACCTCCATGACACACTGTCAGTCAATTAATCAATCACATGTATTTTTTAAAACCCTTTTTACAACAGAGGTTTTCACAGAGTGCTGTACAGACACCCAGCCTAAAACCCGAAAGAGCAAGCATATTGCAGATGCAGAAGCACAGTAGCTAGGAAAAACTCCCTAAACAAGCAGGAGCGTAGGAAGAAACGTAGAGAGGAACCAGACTCTTTTAGGTGGCCAGTCCTCTTCTGGCTGTGCTGGGTAGAGATTATAGGAGGACATGGCCTCTTGTTCTTCAAGACGATTGTGATCATATTGGTATTCCCCCACTGGACCAGGCCACCATATGGCATGGGGGCATTGCCTATCATTAGATAGTACGCATGACTCCTTATTGCTCAGTCTGTCACGTGTCCCGGAGATGTGTCCTGGGACTCATGCTCAGCACCGCAGAGCAGAGCAGATGGCCTGTCCACGGCTAACAGACAGAGTGGAGACGGAACACGGTTCTCATGCATATGGATGTGTCAGTTCTCCAAGCCTCAGCCAAGGCAGGCTGTATTTTTAGAAGTCTTAATTTTAGCAGCCAATCAGAGGGGAAGGAGTAACCGTGGCACCTCTCTCTGACTCGGCAGCTGCATCGAACTGGGCGCTGGATGGCAGCTAGTTGCTTTAATGCCTCATCGTACTCCGACTCCCAACGCTACTCTGCCTCTACCGAGAAATGTTTGTGAATATGTTAATTAGCTGTACTGCTCGTTGTTCCACGATCATACAGCAAAATAACACAGTCTTTATGCCGTTTGAGAAATGAAATGACGCAGACACCTGTCTTGTTGTGACATGTGAGCACTAGGGCTGTTGCAGTGAACATATTACAGCCACACCGGTGGTCACGAGTCATGAGAGCAGTCAAATTCCACATGACCGTTTAGTCACAGTAATTAGGTTCTCCAAGCTCTGATTCTGCTGCTGATCATTAGTAACCTATCAAACTTGCTAACTGACAGAGACTCAGCACTCTATTGTCCCTCTAATCACTCTGACATCAATGCAAATGTATTAGAAAATCCAATCAAACACTTCATGAGAGCCCATGAGCTCATGTTGCGCAACATTTCTACAGGCTATGCAATTGCGGGAGAAAACAGAGTGATGGCTTCTAATAAAAAGAGGAGGATCCTATCAGCTTTCTATAGAACTACTATATTTATTTCTCAACTTTCCTAATATTAAGCACATTGCTTATATTTACAACAAGAATAGAGCCTACCTGGCCGTCATGAAAATAAACCACGGGAAAAAGCATTCTTCGTTCGCTATTTAAGTGCATAAATTACATGTATTTTTTCCTGCATGCCCCTGTTTCGATACAGGTGCATGATAATGGTCCATTCTATATCAAAACTAATGTTACAAATATATTATGTAGTATCTGTAAAGACAGGGTTAAAATAAACACAATCAAAAGTATGTTTGAATGATACCGAGGGGCAGTGTTTTTACAATTAATGCCGGTTTGCCTGAGACTGATGTTGTGCAGGTGTTTGTATACATGCATATACACACACTCTCATTCAAATAACTGCATACAAGAACACACACATACTGTACATGTAATAGTGCCAGACATTCACCCAAACAGTTGGCATTGCTGTTATGATTTTAGTTGCCCTTGATGTCCTTTTTTTGCCTTGTTATTTGCTGTTTTCTTCTGTTTTTTATTTAGTTCATTCTCCTGGTTGTTGGTGCATTGGGGGGTTCTTGGGGATGGGGAATGGAATTAATTGTATTTTTCTTCTCGAATGGTTGAGGGACAGCTATTGGGGTACTGTGGGGGATCTTGGAGGGTTCTGGTTCATGTGTTTTAGTCTGGTGGGAGATCTGTTAACGAGCCCTTGAGCAGGGCATTGACCCTGGATGCTTCTGTGTGTCGCTATGAATGGGAGTCTGTTGGATGACTGGTATGATGTAGTTGTTGAGCGGCTTCACTGCAAGTATATTGTATGTTTCGGATATTCAATAAAAACATTTAATTAAAAAAATACAAGAATAAATCAAGAATAATCTGATGGGTGAAAATATCATCCTATCACTTGCAAATTACAGTTGAAGTCGGAAGTTTACATACACCTTAGCCAAATACATTTCAACTCAGTTTTTCACAATTCCTGACATTTAATCCTCGTAAAAATTCTTCCCACAATAAGTTGGGTGTATTATGGCCCATTTCTCCTGACAGAGCTTGTGCAGCGGAGTCAGGGACTATGGTGGTCCTCTTAAAACATGCTGGTATTACAGACTCGGATAGGGAGTGGTCGAAAATGTCAGTGAAGACACTTGCCAGTTGGTCAGCGCATGCACGCAGTACACATCCTGGTGATCCGTCTGGCCCAGCGGACTTGTGAATGTTGACCTGTTTAAAGGTCTTACTCACATCGGCTGTGGAGAGCGTGATCACACAGTCTTCCGGAACAGCTGGTGCTCTCATGTATGTTTCCGTATTATCTGGTAGGCTTGTGTCACTAGGCAGCTCTCGACTGTGCTTCCGTTTGTATTCTGTAATGGCTTGCAAGCCCTGCCACATCCGACAAGCATTAGAGCCGGTGTAGTACGATTCGATCTTAGTCCTGTATTGATGCTTGCCTGTTTGATGGTTCGTCGGAGGGCATAGCGGGATTTCTTATAAGCTTCCGGGTTAGAGTCCCGCTCCTTGAAAGCGGCAGCTCTAGCCTTTAGCTCCGAGTGTATGCCTCCTGTAATCCATGGCTTCTGGTTGGGGTATGTACGTTCAGTCACTGTGGGGACGACGTCCTCGATGCACTTATTGATGAAGCTGATGTGTGACTGATGTGGTGTACTCCTCAATGCCATCGGAACACATCGGAACATATTCCAATCTGTGCTAGCAAAACATTCCTGTAGCTTAGCATCTGCTTCCTCTGACCACTTTTTTATTGATCGAGTCACTGGTGCTTCCTGCTTTAAGTTTAGCTTGTAAGCAGGAATCAAGAGGATAGAATTATGGTCAGATTTGCCAAATGGAGGGCGAGGGAGAGCTTTGTATGTGTCTCTGTGTCTGAGTATAGGTGGGCTAGAGTTTTTATTCCTCTGGTTGCACATTTAACATGCTGATAGAAATTTGGTAAAATGGATTTAAGTTTCCCTGCATTAAAGTCCCTACTAGGAGCACCGCCTCTGGGTGAGTGTTTTCCTGTTTGCTTATGGCGGAATACAGCTCATTCAATGCTGTCTTAGTGCCAGCCTCTGACTGTGGTGGTATGTAAACAGCTACAAAGTATACAGATGATAACTCTCTCGGTAGGTAGTGTGGTCTACAGCTTATCATGAAATACTCTACTCTACCTCAGGCGAGCAATGGCTCAAGACTTCCTTAGATATCGTGCTCCAGCTGTTGTTTACAAAAATAGATAGACCGCAGCCCCTTGTCTTACCAGACGCCGCTGTTCTATCCTGCCGGTACATCGCATAACCAGCCAGCTGAATGTTGATGTTGTTGAAGTTCAGCCACGTTACAGTTTTTAATGTTCCGTTGGTAGTTTAATCTTCTGCATATCTCATAGATTTTATTGTCCACAAATGTGGCTAGTAGAATGGAGGGAAGTGGGGGTTTATTCGATCGAATTCTCAGAAGGCAGCCCGACCTTCGCCTCCACTTCATGCAGATCACGGGGATCGGGGGCCTGTTCCCGAGGAATAAGTGTATCCTTCGCGTCTGACTCGTCAGAGTCGTGAAAGGAAAAAGAGGACTCTGCTAATTCCATGGTGAGTAATCGCAGTCCTGATGTCTAGAAGTTATTTTCGGTCATAAGAGATGGTAGCGGCAACATTATGTACAAAATAAGTTACAAACAACACACATAAACTAACAAAAAACACAATCGGCCGGGGGCACCTAAAACATCTGCCATTGTCACGTTCTGACCCTAGTTCTTGTGTTATTTGTTTGTTTTAGTTGGTCAGGACGTGAGTTGGGTGGGCATTCTATGTTTTGTGTTTCTAGATTGGTTTTCTGTGTTCGGCCTAGTATGGTTCTCAATCAGAGCCAGGTGTCGTTAGTTGTCTCTGATTGGGAATCATACTTAGGTAGCCTGGGTTTCACTGTTGTTTTGTGGGTGATTGTTTCCGTGTCTGTGTTTGTTACCCACACGGTACTGTTTCGGTTTTGTTCACGTTTATTGTTTTTGTATTAGTGTTCTTGTTGAGTTTTTTCATATTAAAAACATGGACACTTACCACGCCGCATCTTGGTCCGATCCTTGCTACACCTCCTCAGAAGAGGAGGAGGAAAACCTTTACAGCCATCCTCTCCGGCTTCATCTTATGGAGGACAACTCAGAGTATGCTCTACTTTTCTTCATATCATGCTTCTTTAGACCTGTCTAAAATAAATGATGGATTTACTGTGAAGGTGTAGGCCATATTGCATGGATTTATTAGACTTTTAAAAATGGCTTGTAGGCTCTGTGCGGAAGCCAGGAGATGCTAAATATTTTATGTTAATTAACGGTCAATTACCATGAGACTGACAGTTATTTGCTTGACAATCACCGGCTGACACAATTTCGTGACTGCCACAGCCCTAGTGAGAATTTTTCCTTGGTGAGCTATGAGACAAAACTCAAGGTCTTTCGTAAAGAGACCTTCCAGCGTTTCTTTCCGCAATCCCACGCCGCGGCCATTGGGCAGTCGGATGTTTAGCTTGAGGACAAGAAACACCCTGACGGCCTGGTCCTGATCCCGCAGTAGCTCCATCTGAGAATCAGTGGTCGAGCATCGAAGGAGAGTATAAACACATATTTATAACACAGTAACACATACACACACACTTAACTCTCCCTCTCCACACACACACACACACACACACACACACACACACACACACACACACACACACACACACACACACACACACACACACACACACACACACACACACTATCTCTATGATGAGATTTCTCGTATAGTTTCCTGTTTGTGATTCATATGTTGCACCGTGTTACACTTGTGCAAGGAAAATCTTTGACATTTTATCTCATTTTGATTAAGGACGGCACACGGAACGTTATGTTTGATTTAGAGGTTGTATCGTCACCCAGTAGGCAAGCACAAAGAATGGCTTGGCGTTCAGTGCTACTGAGAGGAAATCTATGCATAGACGTGGCAGGGTGGTGAACCACTGTGGACAGGAATAGCCAGGCTTTGATGATTGATACTGTTTTCCATGTCTGGGTTCTTTTGTTCCCTCCCGTGACCACGGCAAATGAGCATTCACCGACAGGCTAGGGTAAGATGACATGGCTTACACACCATGTTCATTAGTAAAAGCACAAGGTGAATAGCCCCTTTATGAAAATGTATTGAGATGTGACAAGAAAGTGTTTTCCAGCGTAAATGCTCATCGCATATCCACTTGTGATTCAATAAACTATGATTCCAGAATACAAACCGTGATAGCTGCTGTGAAATATAATGATGCTTCACTCTGATGATCCCCTATCCAAACACTCCACACTCATGCTTAGTAGCCATTTTGTAAGCAATCCATAGCCTAAGCTGCAGGACACAGGGAGTGAATGCACTTATGAGAGCAGTGTCTCACACAGCCTACCTCGCTGAGTCTCTTATTAAATCTAGAGTGGCTGGGAGGAGAGTTGTGTCGTAAATCTATCTGTCTGATCTCTCTTTTCTTTCTTCCCTTTTGAGAGAGCGAGAGAGCGAGAGGGGGGTGGCAAGAGAGAGATGAGGGAGAATGGGGGAGAGAGAAAAAGAGAGAGGGAGAATGAGAGAAAGGGGGGAGAAAGAGAGAGATTGCAAGAGAGAGAATTTGAGAGAAAGAGGTTGAGTATGAGACAGACAGAAAGAGGGGGAGAGAGAGAGAGACAGAGACAGAGACAGAGAGAGGGGGAGAGAGATACCAACATACAGCCTTTAGTGTGGTGCGCTGTAGTGCCGTCAATTCCCACTGTCATTCTCTAATGGTAGAAAACAGGTTGGCTCGGGCGGCTTGGATTACCGTGGTGTTGGTTGGATGAGAGAAATCATTTGTGCCGCTCCTTTATCTCCTGTGCCTTTGCTGTCCCTTTTGTGAGCGGTAAACGCGGTGACTAAACGCAGAGCGTCTGTTAGAGGCTCAGCGAGCACCCACACACTAGCCCCCGCAGGCTGCTCTGCTCCTTCACACACACACACACACACACACACACACACACACACACACACACACACACACACACACACACACACACACACACACTCGCTCAGGCTTCCAGTTCTAACACTCAGTGGAGAGTCTTCAACAGCAGTGTTGAAGAGAATCACCAGCTTCACTACTGTGTAAGGCCCATCAGATACAGTTTCTGCATTCACTACCCACTTTTCTCCTTGTTTTCTCTTTCTTTCCCACTCCAGAGGAGAGGAGGTACACTTTGACCTTATTTACTTGCTTTAACAATGATGAAAAGGACTAAGTGACTTTAATCGTTTGGCACTGCAATATGAATGGTTTCTGTTTGCCAGCTGCTGGATGTGGTAGCTAGTGGATGCTGTTTTGGCATCTTTGATGTGGGAGTGTGTTATCTGTTCAGACACAGTGGAATCCCAAATAGAACTACAGCTGAATAATAGATGGTCATAGAATAATGTTCTGGGGTGTTTCGAGCTCGGTGTGTTCTCCTGTACAGAGTCATATAGAACTTCTTGCATTACAAGCATTAATCTCACGTTGCATCACTTTTCCTCAAGTCAAGGCAACGGTACATGACAATCCGCATCTGTGTGTAGGTCTTCAACAGAGACATCCAAGATTGTTTGAGAGGCGTTACATCCTTTGAGCTGGCAAGAATATGGCTTACACAATTTACTGGTTGCAGAGAAACTCATTCACCAGTCTCTCTGTAGAACTGTTACACAGCTGCTGTTTAAGGGCTCAAGTTGATGATAGATGGATGGACTGATGGAAAGATTGATGCAAAGATTAATGGAAAGATTGATGAAAAGATTTATGGAAAATTTTGGAAAATGTATGGGAGATTGATGGAAAGACTGACGGAAAGATCAATGGAAAGATTGATGGACAGATCAATTGAAGGGTGGATAGAAGTACAGATGCTCAGCTCACCACAACGCTGCTGCTACCGGTCTTACCAAGGCCCCAGATTGTGATGTGACACCCCTTCTAATCTGTTCCCAACAGCACTGTTCCATGGTGGGGCTGTGCCAGACCCCAGCCAGTCAGTCAGGGTGTGAGTCCCTATCCCTGTGTAGTACACTACCTTTGAGCAGCCTTTGGCAGCCCTCTTCCTATGGGGAAGAGGGTGCCATTTGTTACATCAATCCTCATTCTGCCAGCCTTGCCCATGTTTTTTCTGCCCGCCGAGGAGAGAGGGAGGCTGGGCCGGGACTGTCGTGGCTAGGGGAAGACAGATTGAGTGGCATCGTCCATCAGGCAGCCCAGGAGATGATTGATGACACGTGTTGGACAATCTTCCACCTCCTGTGGAGAGGGTGTGTGTGTGGGTGAGGAAGGGGGGGGTGGGTTGGAAGGTTGTGTGTGAGGAAGGGGGGGGTGGAAGGTTGTGTGTGTGTGTGGGTGAGGAAGGGGGGGGGGTGGAAGGTTGTGTGTGTGTGTGTGTGTGTGGGTGAGGAATGGAAGGTTGTGTGTATGTGTTCACAGTGAATGACAGGACGGCAGGTTTCTCATTAGCCAACCCACCAGCAGGAGGAGAGAGAACAGGGGTTGGTATGAGAGAGGTGTAGCTGTGACTCAAACACACACACACACACCTAACACTCACACACACCTAACACTCACACACATACACACACATACACACACATACACACATATACACACACACACACACACACACACACAACACAAACACAGTTTTTTTGTTTGTAAGGTTCAATCTTTTTGTCAAGGGAGTTCATTAATTCTGGTTAGACTTCATGTTGGGCTCGCAGCTGGAGTTGGATGATAAAAAAGCATTTTCAAGCCAATTGCATCTCAAATTCGTCTTATGCAACTTTGCATTTGGTTGAATCTTGATACCTTGGCCTACCTTGGTGTAATAGACCCAAAGTCCCCAATGGGATTAAAGCTCGGAAGTTAGTTTTCCAAAATAATGATACAACTCCATGATTGACATTTCATTTTTGGTTTGTCAAAAAGGTTGAGTCATTTGCCAGTCTTGAACAACACAGTGACTAAAGCAGCCCTGTATTCCATTAACCTTGAACATCTACCACAACAGGCCTCTAATGTCCTGCTATCAGACAATAGGTTATCCGGGGGAGACATTTGGAGAAGAGATCAAATTATTGCATTACAAGTACCATTAACATCACCCACATGCAATTATGCTCTTTCTGGAATAAAGGGTTTATAGTCGTGCCCAATTTAATGTACACTGAATGCACAAAACATTAGGAACACCTTCCTAATATTCAGTTGCCCCCCCCCCCCCCCCCGTGTCAAGTTGGCTGGATGTCCTTTGGGGTGGTGGACCATTCTTGATACACAAGTGAAACTGTTGAGCTTGAAAAACCCAGCAGCGTTGCAGTTCTTGACACATACACATTCTTTAGGAATGTAGTGAAGTCAAGTAAAACGTTGTGAAGTTGAGAATGCCTAGAGCGACCAAAGCTGTCATCAAGGCAAAGGGTGGCTACTTTGAACAAGCTCTATATTTTCATTTGTTTAACACTTTTGATTCCATATGTGTTATTTCATAGTTTTGATGTCTTCACTATTATTCTACAATGTAGAAAATAGTAAAAATAAAGATAAACCCTTGAATGAGTAGCTGTTGCCCGGTAGTGTGAATAGTGAAGTAAAGTACAGATACCACAAACAACTACTTAAGTAGTTCAGTTCTACTCAAGTACTTTACACCACAGCTTAAATCTTTGCCTTTCCCGTTCACCCACTGAATGACACACATACACACAATTCATGTCTCAATTGTCTCAAGGCTTAAGAAGCCTTCTTTATTAACCAGTCTCCTCCCCTACATCGACATTGATTGAAGTGGATTTAACAGGTGACATCAACAAGGGATCATAGATTTCTCCTGGACGCACCTGGTCAGTCTATGTCAAGGAAAGAGCTGTTCGTAAGGTTTTGTACACTAGGTGTATATTGATTTAGGTTTGCACTATCTTGCCAAGATGTCGTGACGCTAATGGAGATACTTGTTTCATTGCTGTTGTACATATGTTGGATCTTAATTTGAGCCAGCTTGCTACAGCAGGACAATAATCCTGCAACAACAGGAAATGTGAATTATTAATCCAGTTATAAAAGTTAGAAGCCTTTTTCTCTCTCTCTCTCTCTCTCTCTCTCTCAATTCAATTCAATTTAAGGGCTTTATTGGCATGAGAAACATGTGTTTACATTGCCAAAGCAAGTGAAATAGATAATAAACAAAAGTGAAATAAACCATAAAAAATGTACTCTCAGTGCCTCCGTCTCTGTCTCTCTCTCTCTCTCTCTCTCTCTCTCTCTCTCTCTCCCTCTCCCTCTCTCTTTCTCTGTCTCTCTCTTTCTTCCTCTCTCTCTCTCTCTCTCTCTCTCTCTCTCTCTCTCTCTCTCTCTCTCTCTCTCTCTCTCTCTCTCTCTCTCTCCCTTTTCCCTCACATATTACCTGCCTCATTAGTTGTGCTGTCTTACTGTGGCAGCAAGGACTTATTTGACGGGAGACAAATCCCGGTGATTAACAATGATTAAGACCAGCACGCATGAGACATGAAACTGTGAGTAACACCCTGCCTTAGAGAACAATGTACTGTTACACAATGGGGATTGTGGGTATTGGATAAATAATTCTAGAGTTAATAGTGACACATTTCCTCTTAACATGTTGACATTTTCCATTTCAAATGCATGTTGTTACTAAACTGAGAGAGTAAAGCTGTTTGCTGTTACACTATTCCCTTGTGTCGCTGTGCTAGATGGACTTTCATGTTGTGGAGGTACGAGGGCCTACTGAACTGTAGCTAGCTTGGCATTTCATTTTGTCAGCACTCAAGTTTTGGATTTGAGTTTTAAGCCTGGTTGGCATCCTCCTCTGTGTTCAAGCCAGCTATCGCGTACTCTGCCATCTTGCTTTTTATTAGACAGTTAAGTGAGTTGACAAGCACTCGTAGAGATGCAGAGATCGGCACACAGCAAGGAACAGAAGATTCATACAGACTCGCCTTAAAACGAATGGAAACAGAGCCTGTGTGTGTGTGTGTGTGTGCGTGTGTGTGTGTGTGTGTGTGTGTGTGTGTGTGTGTGTGTGTGCGTGCGTGCGTGCGTGCGTGCGTGAGTGACATAGTGTAACAACAATGTATTTTATCAGTGGCTGCACAACAAATCACATATCTCCCCATGGTCCAGTCATATCCCATATCCCATAGGGCGACGCATATTTGGGCCAGTGTCGTCCGGGTTAGGGGAGGGTTTGGCCAAGGTAGGCCGTCATTATAAATAAGAATTTGTTCTTAACTGACTTGCCTAGTTAAATAAAGGTTAAATAAAAATAAACACAAATAATCTCTGCCAAGGCAAATCACCTTACAGCACACAGAAGCTACAGTGTTCCGTGTAGGTACGTAACTCCCACAACCTTTCAAATCTCCACTATTTTCACTTGGAAAAGTAATTCAAGTGGTTTATTATTCCCCTTCCTGTTTAAATTCAACCTATAGAAATGGAGCAATAACTTGTCCTATCTGTTTGCCATTCAGCTCATTAAACCACTTCAGCTTTATCCTGCAGTGTACAAGCCATGAAGTAAATCACATTTGAGCTACAGTAAGCAGGGCTCATTAGAAGAATTGATAAGGACTGTGCTGGGACAAGACATGATCACCTTGTAAACAGAGCGGGATTAGAGTACTCTGTCACCTTCTGACCTTAGTTCCTTTATTTTGTCTTTGTGTTAGTTTGGTCAGGGCGTAAATTGGGGTGGGTAGTCTATGTTATTTTTTCTATGTTGTATTTCTGTGTTTGGCCTAGTATGGTTCTCAATCAGAGGCGGCTGTCGATCGTTGTCTCTGATTGAGAATCATACTTAGGTAGCCTGTTTTCCCCATTTTGGTTGTGGGTGATTATTTTCCTTGTCAGCGTTTGCTCCATACTGTGTCGGTTTGCATTTATTCTCGTATTCTTTTGTTTTCTGTGTTCAGTTATGTTTCCTTAAAATTATATTATGGACACTTACCACGCTGCGCATTGGTCCGATCCTTCCTACTCCTTCTCAGAAGAGGAGGAAGAAAACCGTTAGACTCCTTAACCTTTTACTGCAGTGAGTTAGTTCGGGGTCACACAGAGTGTTTCTTGGTAGTCGTAAACGAATTTACTTTGAAACAAAAGTATACACCTCACACACATGTTTATGGGCTTAACAAAAATAATACACCTGTACCATGTCATACAGAGAGTTGAAAAGTATTCCATTTTGAGTTTGCATCCTAATATTACACTTATATACATCACAGAATATACAAATGGAGCAATATATACACACTTTATATACATCACAAAATATAGTCGCTTGACATATAAACACTGGATTTTCGGCGTGTTTATAAATGAAAAATATTAATAATATCCTCACATGTGAAACGGTGGTGATAACATTTGATTCTCCTCACATGTGAAACAGTGGTGATAACTTGTGATTTCTAAATCTAATACATGTGAACAACTGATGTAAAAAATATTGACTTGTAAAAAGTTGAATGCACATGTCAAAGATTATGTAAAATACACATGATAAACTCCATGTGAAATATGTTCACATGTGAAGTGTTCCAAAACCACATGGTTTCACAAGGTAAAGGTTATGTGATCAAGTGAAATTTCATGTGAAATTATCATCCCATGGTAAGTGTTCCAAAACCACATGGTTTCACATGAAATTTCACATGTGCAAAATGTGTTTTGGACATATCCAAATTCCTACTGCCTGTAGCTCAGGCCCTGAAGCAAGGATATGCATATTCTTGGTACCATTTGAAAGGAAACACTTTGAAGTTTGTAGGGAATGTAGGAGAATATAACAATAGATCTGGTTAAAGATAATACAAAGAAAAAAAAAACATTCTTTTTTTTTGTACCATCTTTGAAATGCAAGAGAAAGGCCATAATGTATTATTCCAGCCCAGCTGCAATTTAGATTTTGGCCACTGGATGGCAGCAGTGTATGTGCAAAGTTTTAGACTGAGCTAATGAACCATTGCATTTCATTTCAAAATGTTGTATCAGGACTGCCTGAGGTACAACATTTGTTTATTAATAACTTTTCATGTTAAAAATTGTGCACTCTCTTCAAACAATAGCATGATATTATTTCACTGTTATAGCTACTATAAATTATACAATGCAATTAGATTAACAAGAATTTAAGCTTTCTGCCAATAACAGATATTTTTATGTCCTGGGAAATGTTCATGTTACTTACAACCTCATGCTAATCACATTAGCCTACGTTAGCTCAACCATCCCGTGGAAGGGACACCGATCCCGAAGAAGATTTATATCATGTTATCACCTCCGTTTCACATGTGAGGAGAATAACATGTTTTCACCACCGTTTCTCATGAGAGGAGAATAACATGTTATCACCACCGTTTCACATGTGAGGAGAATAACATGTTATCACCACCGTTTCACATGTGAGGAGAATAACATGTTTTCACCACCGTTTCACATGTGAGGAGAATAACATGTTTTCACCACCGTTTCACATGTGAGGAGAATAACATGTCATCACCAACGTTTCACATGTGAGGAGAATAACATGTTTTTACCACCGTTTCACATGTGAGGAGAATAACATGTTTTCACCACCGTTTCACATGTGAGGAGAATAACATGTTATCACCACCGTTTCACATGTGAGGAGAATAACATGTTTTCACCACCGTTTCACATGAGAGGAGAATAACATGTTTTCACCACCGTTTCACATGTGAGGAGAATAACATGTTTTCACCACCGTTTCACATGTGAGGAGAATAACATGTTTTCACCACCGTTTCACATGTGAGGAGAATAACATGTTTTCACCACCGTTTCACATGTGAGGAGAATAACATGTTTTCACCACCGTTTCACATGTGAGGAGAATAACATGTTTTCACCACCGTTTCACATGTGAGGAGAATAACATGTTTTCACCACCGTTTCACATGTGAGGAGAATAACATGTTTTCACCACTGTTTCACATGTGAGGAGAATAACATATTTTCACCACCATTTCACATGTGAGGAGAATGTTTTCACCACCGTTTCACATGTGAGGAGAATAACATATTTTCACCACCGTTTCACATGTGAGGAGAATAACATATTTTCAACCCATTTCACATGTGAGGAGAATAACATGTTTTCACCACCGTTTCACATGTGAGGAGAATAACATATTTTCACCACCATTTCACATGTGAGGAGAATGTTTTCACCTCACGTGAATTGCAGATGGAAATCTAATTTGCAGTTCCACGTGTAAGAAACATTCACATGTGAAAATCGAACTCTCACAAGTGGAATTACATTTTCACATGTGAAAAACATTCACGTGTGAAAATCGAATTTGCAGTTTTACATGTGAAAAACTTTTAAATGTTGTCTCACAGGTATAGTTTCATGGTATAACACATTGACATTTTGCATCACCATGTTGTCACATTTATTTCACATGAGATCATGTTTTCACAGCCCCTCTCTGGGCTGAGGCAGAGCAGAAGAGAGGAGGAGCACATCACCATTAAATCCCTATCATCTGTCTACTCCCAATGGGCCTGGATGGGTAGCGAGGTGGAGCACCCGATAGCCACTCCCCCAGGACGAGATGGGGAGATGGGGTGTGACAGGGCCAGGACAGGGGGAGGATCGTTGGTTCACTGCCCATCATGGGAGAGTTTATGGCTAGGAGGGAGCTAGGATTGAGCTGGGAGGGGATGGGGCTTATTAGCAGCGGTAGAAAGTTGGGCACCTCCCAGGACTGACAGTCCTGACAGGGCTGTATTAATCACATAGGGTCACCCTGGAAGAGACGCAGGGGTTCCTCCAACCAACACTATACAGAACCACTCCCTCTCTGCTGCTTCTTCCCTCCGCTTCTCGCTCCTCATACTTATGGCCAGTACAGAGGCATGCCTTGGTAGGACTGAGTATGTACTCCAACCATCCACCTCAAACCCAGTGTCTTAGGTGAGAAATGGGAACCAGCAACATCCACCCAGCCAGGTGTGACTCACATAGCCCAAGTCATCACTCCCTCTGGGGAGGAGGGAGAAGCGCCATTCCCTGGGTCAATCTTGCCTGTTGCTGCCCCCCTCCCCTCCCCTTACCTACCACCACCAGTATCCATCACTGACACCCTCCCCTCCTCCCCCACTATCCACCCACCTACCACCACCAGTATCCATCACTGACACTTTCCCTTGCGGGAGAAAATGAGCCTGGCCAGGAATAATTATGCACGTCCGATAGCGTTTTCCTAGTGAAATTTTAAATACAGAGAAAACTCTCCCCCTACTGTGAATGAAAAAAAAAGCTAGGAGGTTCCATTAGATCAGGACAGCTTGCTAATGGCCTTCCCTCACACTCTGATTACATCAATCTGAATGTCATTATCCAAGGAGGGCTCATTGTGTCCCGCTGGGGGCAATGACACGGGAAAACAGTGCGCAGGTTACCTCTAGGCTGTTCTCCGCAGTGTGTGTGTGTCCCTGTGAATACCTGAGCTGTGCCTGACAAGTGATGGCCTCCATTTCCTGTGTTGCCGCACTTGCAAGGACAGCCTTGAGACAGGTGGTGTCACTGTTCAGAAGCTGGCTTTGTCTGGGGGCCGCACACTTTGAAATGCTGAGAAAGACAAAAGCAAGTCTGTGAAAGAGGAAGTTTGGTTCGAACGAGCGCCAAACAAGTGATCCAATGTCATCTCCTTAAATAGTCATCCAGATGACAGACAAAGACAGAGTTATACAGATGTTCGAGGAGGAGGACGAGGAGGAGGATGATGATGAGGAGGTGGTGGATGTTGAGGAGGAGGATAATGATGATGAGGAGGAGGTGGTGGACGAGAAGGAGGATTATGAGGATGAGTAGAAGGATGATGACGTTGAAGAGGAGGAAGAGGATGACATCGATGAGGAGGATGTTAAATATGATGATAGGGCCTCCCGGGTGGCGCAGTGGTTAAGGGCGCTGTACTGCAGCGCCATCAGAGTCCCTGGGTTCGCGCCCAGGCTCTGTCGTAACCGGCCGCGACCGGGAGGTCCGTGGGGCGACGCACAATTGGCCTAGCGTCGTCCGGGTTAGGGAGGGATTGGTCGGTAGGGATCTCCTTGTCTCATCGCGAACCAGCGACTCCTGTGGCGGGCGCGCTAGCCAAGGTTGCCAGGGGCACGGTGTAGCCTCCGACACATTGGTGTGGCTGGCTTCCGGGTTGGATGCGCGCTGTGTTAAGAAGCAGTACGGCTGGTTGGGTTGTGTATCGGAGGACGCATGACATTCAGCCTTCGTCTCTCCCGAGCCCGTACGGGAGTGTAGCAATGAGACAAGATAGTAGCTACAATTGGATACCACGAAATTGGGGAGAAAAAGGGGTAAAATAAATAAATAAATAAATAAATAAATAAATTAAAAAAAAAAAAAAAAAAAAAGATGATGATGATGTAGAGGAGGAAGAGGAGGAGGATGGCGATGATGATGTTTAAGATTATGATGAGGATGATGATGACATTGAAGATGAGGAGGAGGATGATGATGCTGATGATGATGATGATGATGATGCCAGAGACAATTGATTGGTAGTCATGTGGAAGTACTTTATGGGTAAAGCACACCAGCTATGGGGCAGCGGTTTGCTGAGTAAGCACGACAGACTTCACGAAGCACAGTTCTCAGTATCACCTCAGCTTATCTCAGTTTACTGGGGCTCTGGAGCCACACAAAGACCATACATACAGGTGTCTATAACTGCTGGAGAGACCACAAGCAGGACCCCCTCTGTCCCCTCTGTCACCCAGGATCGGAGTCTGCTAGCTGGGTGTGAGGGTGGCTGTTTGGCCCCTATGGCATGGTGGATGTGTATAGGGACCATAGTGTGACTGCCAAGGTGTGGGTTAAGAGACAGGCAGGGCAGGCAGTGCTCAAGGCCAGCTGTGTTATGAGGAATGTGTTTTTCTGCTGCATGGAGAGTTTATCTAGCTGGCTGTCTGCTCTAATCAGGCCCCTGTCCCGAGGGCCCCTCATCTGGCCCTCTTCTCCTCTACCTCATTATGGAGCTCCTTTGTTTCTTTATTCCACTGTCTTCTCTGGGAAAATCACAGCTGCCAATGGATCATCTATCTCTGTCTGAAGCCTCATCTTCCCCGTTTCCACTGTCGCTCACCCATTGTTCTCTCTCTCTCTCGTTCTCTCGCTCTCTCTCTGTCTCTCGCTCTGGCACTTTCTTCCCCTCTCTCACTGTCTCGCTTCCTTGCTCCTTGCTCTTCAGTGTGACAGGTCCCAGCCTGTAGCAGGCCTCCAGTGTGACAGGTCCCGGCCCGTAGCAGGCCTTCAGTGTGACTGGTCCCGGCCTGTAGCAGGCCGTCAGTGTGACTGGTTCCGGCCTGTAGCAGGCCTTCAGTGTGACTGGTTCCGGCCTGTAGCAGTCCTTCAGTGTGACTGGTCCCGGCCTGTAGCAGGCCTTCAGTGTGACTGGTTCCGGCCTGTAGCAGGCCTTCAGTGTGACTGGTTCCGGCCTGTAGCAGGCCTTCAGTGTGACTGGTCCCGGCCTGTAGCAGGCCGTCAGTGTGACTGGTTGGCGGTGGGACACAATGCAGATAGCCCGGTTAGCCAATGTGCAGGAGCACTGGTTGGTCGGGCCAATTGAGACAGTATGTACATGAATGTATAGATAAAGTGACTATGCATATATGATAAACAGAGAGTAGCAGCAGTGTACAAAGAGGGGCTGGGGGGAGGGTTTGGGTGGGCACACAATGCAAATAGTCTGGGTAGCCATTTGATTACCTGTTCAGGAGTCTTATGGCTTGGGGGTAAAGAATGTTGAGAAGCCTTTTTGTCCTGGACTTGGCACTCCAGTACCACTTGCCATGCGGTAGTAGACAGAACAGTCTATGACTGGGGTGGCCTGGTGTAGAGGTCCTGGATTGCAGGCAGCTTAGCCCCAGTGATGTACTGGGCCGTACGCACTACCCTCTGTAGTGCCTTGCGGTCAGAGGCCGAGCAATTGCCGTACCAGGCAGTGATGCAACCAGTCAGGATGCTCTCGATGTTGCAGCTGTAGAACCTTTTGAGGATCTCAGGACCCATGCCAAATCTGTTTTGTTTCCTGAGGGTGAATAGGCTTTGTCGTGCCCTCTTCCCGACTGTCTTGGTGTGTTTGGACCATTCTAGTTTGTTGTTGATGTGGACACCAAGGCCTGTAGCAGGTCATCAGTGTGACAGGACCCGGCCAGTAGCATGGCTTCAGTGTGACAGGTCCTGGCCTGTAGCAGGCCTTCAGTGTGATCGGTCCCGATTGTAGCAGGTCTTCAGTGTGACAGGTCCCGGCCTGTAGCAGAACGGAGCAGGACAGAGTGATAGAGCACTGCAAGGCTCTTCATGTGTGTTTGCAATTCTCTCCACGGCCAAGACAGTCTGTCACAGTCTCAATGTATCAAGTGGCTGAAGGAGCATCTGCTCGCTGACATCTGTGCGACTGGCGTGTTGTGTGCTCATGAAAACGGATTGTGACTTTAATAACGTTCATCAAAATCGGAGAGAGCCATTGCTGAATGCTGAGCACACATTTTACCTTGGTATTATATTAGAGACAGTGAAAAGCTGCATCTCAGGGCCGAAGTGGATGGAGGGGAAAGTCCTGGAAACTCAGTGATTTGCATCAGGGGAAAATGGAAGGAAGGAAACCTAACATTTCTGTATTGATTTGAGGCAAACATATTTCACTGGTGGCAGAGAAAGAGTCTCTTGATTCAAATGTTGGTATTTAAGAGTAAAAAGGTTGCTGTTGACAGGCTCTTGAGGAAATTGATTATCATTACTCTGGCTTGTATGAAGCGGTTGCCGCCGAAAGCATGCAAGATGTATCGGCGTAAATAAATTGCCCTTTAAAAAGCCAATCTCTCCAGATAAAACACGGTTTGCTTGAAAGACCCGTCTCTCTATCCTCAGGGAACAACGTTTACATGAGATGATTTTGTTTATGCAGAGAATGGACACGTTATTTGTTCTTGACTCATACTGTTCTACCTCATACCCTTTTCTCTCTCTGAAGATTCTTATCATAGAAATTCATCTCTGTGTGAATTTGGACTCATGGAACTATTAATTTTGGTTGTTACTTTTTTGCTCTCAGGTTTTGATGGACTCTGAAGATAAAACGCTGGTACAATGTGTCAAGTGTTACAGCTGATTTAGCACATTGGCTGACTACAGGCCATGGAAGGTTACACTCTGTGAACATTTGCTCACCACTGGCACCTGCAGGTCGTACTGTGGTACTGCGTGTGTGGAGTGGCCACTGGGAGAACTCTACAGAGAGAGAAAGGGAGAGGAGGGGAGAGAGAGAGAGAATGGAAAGAGAAAGAGGAGATAAAAGGGAGAGAAAGGGAGAGGGATGGAAGTGAGGGAGAGAGAGAGAGAAAGAGGAGGGAAGAGAGATGAGGGAGAGAGGAGGGAAGAAGGATGAGAGGAGACAGACACGGTGCCTCCATCTCTGTCTCCACTCTCTCTCTCTCTCTCTCTCTCTCTCGCTCTCTCTCTCTCTCTCTCTCTCAAGGTCACCCCCTCACAGTGCTGTTATGTGTAAATCAGTCCCTATTGTTAGCAGACACTTCATCAGGATTTATATATGTTCCATCCACTAAGCATGTCAGTCCTAATGGAGAGGGCTGCCCTCAGTGTGTGTGTGTGTGTGTGTGTGTGTGTGTGTGTGTGTGTGTGTGTGTGTGTGTGTGTGCTGAGCGATGCAGAAAGAATATATATATAGAGAGAGAGAGAACACACACTCACACTCACTCACTCACACATGCATAAATAATTTGTTTCATTGGCAGAGTGCATTAACTCAAATGAAGTTTCCAGATCACTTCAGACTGAGTGACAGGGGTATGATCTGACTAAACATGTACGCGCCATAGTACCAATGTAGCTGCAGATTTATAAACATTCAATCATGTCCATTTCTCCTCAAGGACAACAACTTATTTGAGGGAATTCTTGCCGATGTCATTGACTATCATATATGAAGATATATTTTCCTAATGGGATTTCAACAGGAGGGAAGAATAACTGTAGATCGGGTAGACTGTTTAGACTGAGTACAGTATGGAATGCAGCGTGTGGAACCGAGCTTAAATATGCACAGAAACCCCCAGAAACCCACCTGCAGGTGCTGAAAGAACATCCTCCAGAGATCCCCACATCCCTGTGTCATCTCCTCTCCACCTCCCACCCTCCGCCCGCGTATAATACAGCCCTAAACACCCAAACTTTCAAGTAGAGTCTCCAACAGCCCCAAACAGAAGATTGACAACAGGAAAGGGATGCTGGAAGCTGTTTGGTGGAGGGCCAGACTGCCAGTGTCCGGTGGCAGTCCCCCTGCATTGTGAGGCTGAGGACAAAACACTGCAGGGTGGCTGACGTCTGCCCCAGCCCCGGGTCTGGCTGCCACTTTCTCTCTCACTCAGTCAGACACTGAATGTCCGGAAGGGCAGATCTTCCCAGGGGTCACCACAGGTTGTGTCCCAAATGGCACTCTATTCCCTATATAGGTCCCTGAGTCCCTATAGACCCTGGTCAAAAGCAGTGCACTACATGCAGTAGGGAAAAGGGTGTCATTTGGCACGCAGTCCAGGATAGAACCGGATCCTGTTGGAGAAGGTTGGGTCTCTACGGAGCACAGCAGTGCGTCTGGCATAGATTCCTACCAGCCTGTCTAGCAGGAATTAATAGGATTCAACAGGGGATATTGTGGATCAATGGTCACACTGCGTAGGCCTATTGTCTACCCACAAGAACCTTTTCAGACTCAGGCAAGTGTTACGAGAGGCTTGAGAAAGGCGAGACTTCCTTCAAAAAAGAAGTTCAAACAAATGAGATTTAGAGTGAGAGAATGCAGGAATGTTCTAGTTGGTGTTTTATGGTATTTTTTTATGAACCGGCAACTGAGGTCCTGACAGTAAGAAATTCTCCCAGCAACACTTAAAGTTTACGACTCAACTTTCTGTACTTGCGTGTTTTTCAGTTAAGAGTTGTTGAGAATTCCTCTACTGGAGAGGTGATTGCTCCTGCTACAGTCGTCAACAGATGCCAGAGGTGGGTGGTGTTGGGAGGCGTCACAGTGTGGTGCTATGGGGGTTGGGGTGATGCATCACCGTAGGGTTCTGTAGTCACAAGGCAAGACCCCTCTCCACACACAAATGTACAAATGTCATCCTGCTTGGCCCCCTGTAGAGCTGATTGGGAGTCCTGGCCTCAGCTCATTCGGAACATCTCAAGATGGGAAATGAATGGAGAGATGAGGGATAGAGGTGAGGGTTGAGTTCTGGGAATCAATCACTTTGTTAGGAGATGTTCAACCACACTGGGCATGCTTCCCACTTCTTCTGACGCCATAAATACTATGGTTTACATCAAATGTACTGTAGGTATTATGGTTTTATAGTTTTTTGATGTACAGTTGAAGTCGGAGGTTTACATACACTTAGGTTGGAGTCATTAAAACTTGTTTTTCAACCACTCCACAAATTTCTTGTTAACAAACTATACTTTTGGCAATTGGTTAGGACATCTACTGTGCACATGACACAAGTAATTTTTCCAACAATCGTTTACAGATTATTTCACAATTCCAGAATTGTATCACAATTACATACACTAACTTGACTGTGCCTTTAAACAGCTTGGACAATTCCAGAAAAAGATGTCATGGCTTTAGAAGCTTCTGATAGGCTAATTTACATAATTGGAGGTGTACCTGTGGATGTATTTCATGGCCTACCTTCAAACTCAGTGCCTCTTTGCTTGACATCATGGGGAAATCTAAAGAAATCAGCCAAGAACTCAGAAAACAATTGTAGACCTCCACAAGTCTGGTTCATCCTTGGGAGCAATTTCCAAATGCCTGGAGGTACCACGTTCATCTGTACAAACAATAGTACGCAAGTATGAACACCATGGGACCACGCAGCCGTCATACCGCTCAGGAAGGAGAAGCGTTCTGTCGCCTAGAGATGAACGTACTTTGGTGCAAAAAGTGAAAATCAATTCCAGAACATCAGCAAAGGACCTTGTAAAGATGCTGGAGGAAATGGGTACAAAAGTATCTATATCCACAGTAAAACCGCTCAGCAAGGAAGAAGCCACTGCTCCAAAACCGCAATAAAAAGACAGACTACGGTTTGCAACTGCACATGGGGACAAAGATCATAGTTTTTGGAGAAATGTCCTCTGGTCTGATGAAACAAAAATAGAACTGCCCTGGCCATAATGACCATCGTTATGTTTGGAGGAAAAAGGGGGAGGCTTGTAAGCCGAAGAACAGAATCCCAACAGTGAAGCATGGGGGTGGCAGCGTCATGTTGTGGGGGTGAATTGCTGCAAGGATGACTGGTGCACTTCACAAAATAGATGGCATCACGAGGAAGGAACATTGTGTGGATATATTGAAGCAACATCTCAAGACATCAGTCAGGAAGTTAAAACTTGGTCGCAAATGGGTCTTCCAAATGGACAATGACCCCAAGCATACTTTCAAAGTTGTGGCAAAATGGCTTAAGGACAACAAAGTCAAGCTATTGGAGTGGCCATCACAAAGCCCTGACCTCAATCCTATAGAACATTTGTGGGCAGAACTGAAAAAGCGTGTGCGAGCAAGGAGGCCAAAATTCACCCAACGTATTGTGGGATGCTTGTGGAAGGCTACCCGAAACATTTGACCCAACTTAAACAATTTAAAGGCAATGCTACCAAATACTAAATGAGTGTATGTAAACTTCTGACCCACTGGGAAAGTGATGAAATATATAAAAGCTGAACTAAATCATTCCCTCTACTATTATTCTGGCATTTCACATTCTTAAATGTGAAAGTGGTGATCCTAACTGACCTAAGACCGGGAATTTTTACTTGGATTAAATGTCAGGAATTGTGAAAAACTGAGTTTAAATGTATTTGGCTAAGGTGTATTTATACTTCCGACTTCAACTGTATAGTGCACCCTTATCCCTTTATATTTCACTACTATTCCCTATATAGTGCACAAAAGTAGTGCACTAAATAGTGAATGGGGTGTCATTTGGGATTCCAATCTAGTGTGGTGATTCTGGATAGGCACGCTGGTCCACGTCTCTGACATCCACTTCATCTGTGTCATCCAGTGAAACATCAGTGTTCTCTCTCCACGGCGTCAGCATTTCTGGGGCAGGATAGCCTCGCTTCAGCACATTTCCCCTGGCTTCAGCCGCCGGGCATGCTGGGCCAGGTACAGAGGCTCGGTGGAGCACTGATCGGAGTTGGCATATATTGTGTTCTTGGAAAGATGAGAGATACATACTCTAATGACCCCTGTGCATACAGAAGGAGACCTCAAAATGTGTCCCCATCGCATCTGGTGAGCATCAGGGACGACTCTGGTAGATCTGAAGTGAAGAAGGAGAGGAAAGCACGAGGAGAGGAAGAAAGACAGAGGGGAAGAGCGAGAGACAGAGAGAGACATGCATACAGCCCCACAGGGAGACTGAGAGAACCACAGTTAGAACCACAGAGAGAGACACAGAGAGAGACACAGAGAACCACAGAGAGAACCACAGAGAGAGACACAGAGAGAGACACAGAGAGACACAGAGAGAGACACAGAGAGAACCACAGAGAGAACCACAGAGAGAGACACGGAGAGACAGAGATAGACATGCATACAGCCCTACAGGGAAACTGAGAGAACCACAGAGAGAACCACAGAGAGAACCACAGAGAGAGACACAGAGAGAGACACAGAGAGAACCACAGAGAGAACCACAGAGAGAGACACAGAGAGACAGAGAGAGACACAGAGAGACACAGAAGGAACCACAGAGAGAGACACAGAGAGACACAGAGAGAGACACAGAGAGAGAGACAGAGTGTGAGGTGGGAGAAAGGTTTGTTGAGGACAACCTTGAAAGTGACCTGTTCGTTTTCTCACTCTGCAGATCCAGGGCTGCAGCCAGCAGAGACAGTGTTATTCAGGCACCAGGTAGTAGAACTACGTGCTAGACTGAGGGTGATGTGGTCAAGCAAATTCTCCAAGTGGTTGTAGAAGCCTAAAGCAACACATTATCTAATGTGTTGTTTATTATGTTAATCATCTAATGTGCCGACTTACTATTATTAGGATTTCATATTTGTAATGAGTAAAGTGAGATTAACCAAGGCTTGTAGCTCCCTGTTTATTCTTAGCATGTAGCTACTCAAAATAGTGTGTTGTCCATTGCACTACAAGGCAAAATTCGGCCTTGCACAGAGCAGAGGGGTGTCAAAGCAAAACATCTATTGTTACTGTATGTCTACCAAACCAGCCACAGCCCCTGGCCTTTCTCTCCTCCTCTCCATCTCTCTCCCTCTCATCTCTCTCCCCATCTCATCTCTCCTCAGACTCCTCTCCCTCCATCTCCCCTGTTTCTTCCCCCCCTTCATCTCACTCCTCTCCCTCCCTCTCCCCCAAAGCTTTCCTCCCTCCTCTCCATCTATCTCTCTCCCTGGGGGGGCTGTGCCATCCAGCCTATCTCCAGCCTGTGCTGGCCTGGTCTCTGTGGGCCAAGGACGTTTACAGAACATCTCTCAGATAAATCACCATTTATCCTGCTGCTCTGACCTGCCTCTCCTCTCCTCTGCTCTGCTCTCCTCTCTTCTCCTCTCCGTGCCAAGTTCTGGGACTGAGGCTCCACCTTCTCCTGGCTGCGCAGCCGGGCTCGGACATTACGCTGCAGGCACGCACGTGCACACAAACACACACACACACAAACACACACACTTAATAAAAAAGTACAATAAAACTGTATATTAAATACTAGGAACTATGCTGGTGCATTAGCTAGCAGTTACATCTCAGTGGTATTGCAGTCAATAGGAATGTGGAAATATGTGGAGCTCAGTCTGCAGATACTGAGACTATCTACAGATGTAGAATCTTAATTGTATCACCTAGTTGCAGGAGAAGTAACACTTGTAGTGTATTTGAGGTTTTAAAAAAGATTCTAAAGTGTGTTATTTCCACTTTAACAAAAATGTATCAAACCCTACAAAAGTCTCCATTAATTATAATTACCCGCATAATCATTCACATGTCCTACTGTCTGCAGGTTTATGTTCCTGCTGTAGCAAACTGTCTCAAATTAAGATCATACATCTGTATCTGAGCTTACTTGGATGCAGTCAGTGTGCATTGCCTCGGCTGCCTGCCGTACAAACCAGGACAAACACATTACCTCTCTCACCCTAGTATTCATCCAGGGGAACAGGGAACACACATACATACATCTAAAATATGATTTGTTGGGTTATTATAGAGATTCACAGTGGATATTACAGGACATACAGTGCATCAACACCTCATGACTGTGTGTGTGGAATAGGTTTGACTGTAAAATATAGTGTAGAAGCCTGTAGTGCCGAGAGAGAGAGAGAGAGAGAGAGAGAGCTACTGTGTCAGCTGTAGGAGTGTAAAAGCACGCTATTGAATTTCCCTAGCCCCTAGGACATGCAACACAAAGTAATGGAATAGGATTGTAGTAGGAGATTGTCTTTACACACAGTCAACCTTTGTTCACTGAATGGTGCCGGACATGTGTCTCAATTTCATGCCCGTGTTCATGTTTTGGGGATATTTACACCAATCAGGCAGTAGTACCCTGGGGGCTCTGATTGGAGTAGAATGACACACATGCACACGCACACGCACACACACACACACACACACACACACACACACACACACACACACACACACACACACACACACACACACACACACACACACACACACATACACTCATACACTCATACACTCACACACATACACGTACACACACAACCACTTAATTTTACATCAAGTGGAAATCAAACCTTTTTACATATTTATAGCCTTCAAAGCAGTGACTTCTAAATAATAACAAAAAAACATACAGTAAAGATCTTGCTCTATTGAATGGTTAAATTAAGAAATAAGGCCCGAGGGGGTGTGTTATATATGGGCAATATACCATGGCTAAGGGCTGTTCTTAAGCACGACGCAACACAGAGTGCCTGGACACAGCCCTTAGCCGTGGAATATTGGTCATATAACTGATAATTGATTCTTAGAGCAAGATCTTTACTGTATGGTCATATACCACAAACCCTCGAGGTGCCTTATTGCTATTATAAACTGATTACCAATGTAATTAGAAGAGTACAAATAATACCCGTGGTATACTGTCTGATATTCCACGTCTTTCAGTCAATCCACATTCAGGGCTCGAACCACTCAGTTTATAATGTGCAGTAATCTGTCCAGATGACGCAGGCTTGTGGTTATATGAGGTATTCTGTGTCATATTGTTTAAAGGAAAATATTGATTGGGGCCATTCATGTGATACTTGATTAAATGCTAAATTGATTTGAATCTGTGGTTGAATAGGATTCTCCAGAACCCCCATTGAGATGTCTGTCAGCGATTGTCAGACTCTGACCAGACTAATTCATAGCAGGATTTCTGCATCAATGATGTGAGGTTACTACTTAGACAGTACCCAGGACACAAACAACCTTAAATAAGCTCACATGTAAATTCACTCAGTCTTGCTGAGTTCTCTGAAGCCCTTAGAAATGGTGCTCCTCAGACACAGTCTGTTTGAAAGTGAAAGACTGAAGCTAGAGGTTGTTTTAAGAGTTGGATTGGACAGACCTTAACCTCCTTGGATGGAGGGGACTCTCTGGGACTCTTGGTGTCTAGTACCGATTTACCACTTGTCCTTGTCACAAAGAAAGTTCCTTCTCTCACTCTGCCTCTCTGTAACCCTCTCGTGTTGTTGGTTAAGGGGAGAGAAAGCAGAGAGAGGGAGAGAGAGATAGAGTGGGGGAGAGAGAGAAGGAGAGAGAGGGAGAGAAAGAGACAAGCCATGTCTGGCATCGTTCTGAGAAGATTGTCTGAGGTTTTAGATGAGGAAGCCTGCTGCAGCCTGAATATCCTCTGGCACTGAGAAGAAAGCCCAAACGTATCAGGACCTGGTGATCGTCTGTCTAAGAGAAACTCTTATTGTTGCTGGCCTGGATTTTTTTTCTCTTCCCGACCTTAGAAATGTCATTTCTCGGATTAACTCATCCTTGATCTACATATTGTGACCTCTGTACTGTCTCATTGGGGTTTGGGAGTTTTTTGTCTGAGGGGTTGGAATGTCTTTCTTTCTTTTAGTTACAAGTACCTGTAGTGTTCATTAGCGATACAATTGTGTTGGGTACTTTAGGTGTGAGGAGGAGTCAGCCAATCAATCAGCCAATCATGCACCTACAGTACTGGCTCTTCCCATTGGAGGTACAGACCCCGTGGCACTCGCTGATGCCACAACATGCACAGACAAGGTGACACCAGGGGAATCTGTGAAGTCAGTCGCTTTCACTTTCAACCAGCCCACAGCCAAGAGAGGGAGCGAGAGACAGGGGGAGAGTGGGAAGGGAAAAGAGAGGGGGAACAGAGAGAGAAGTGAGGGAGAGGGGCAGTAGAGAGAGAGAGGGGGAAGGGAAAGAGAAAGGGGGGATGGAAAGGGAGAGTGGATAAAGAAAGGAGACTAAACAATGAACTCATCACCCTGTACAACCCTGTACTGGCTGGCATGGCAGACTTGGCATTGGTACAGGAGTCAGTGGACACGCGGCACTAAAAGCCAACAGTTATCATCAAAGTACTTTTGTTTCTCCCTGTATATTTATCAGGTCTAATCATTTGGAAACGTTGCCCTTTTCATTTGTCATTTGACCTCTGTCAGAATGACACGGGTAGGGCTTATAGAGTTTGATTAGGACATGTATTGTCCTTCAAGAGGGAAACTGTTCCATTGCTCATTACTGACACAAGGAGTGAAATTAGATTTTTAAAAACAGATTAAAAAAAAACACCTTATGGAACAGCGGCGACTGTGAAGCAACACAAACATTGGCACAGACACGTGCATATACACCAACAAACACACACACACATATGATAACATATCAACTATACATACACATGGATTTAGTACTGTAGATATGTGGTAGTAGTGGAGTAGGGGCCTGAGGGCAACATTGTATTGTGAAAATTGTATAAACTGCCTTGATTTTGCTGGACCCCAGGAAGAGTAGCTGCTGCCTTGGCTAATGGGGATCCATAATAAATACAAATACGAATTACAGTGTGGCATTGACTATACAGCAAGCAGATTTGATTTGATTTGATTTGACACACAGCACATGATGCATGTATGCAGACTGCATTCCACACAATCAGAATGTTCTGATAACTGTATCAAATTGTTCCATATGCAGCGCCAGATACACAGGGGGTTCTAAATACTGTATAGCAATCTCCACACATTTCAATCCCAAACGCCTTTCAATCATAGTAGTTGTGTATCACCCATGCATCTCCATTATACCAATGCCCCTACACTGCACACCCACTCCCTCCCATAACACCCACCCACACACACCCACCCACGTACGCATATACACACTCGCGCGCGTACACACACACCTCCCCTCTGAATGGCATTGTCAGTTAAACCCTGTGTTTACAGCTTTCTAGGGATCATCTGGGATTATCTGCAGGCTTTTGGCCTGCATGGCACGGAGAGGTTGAGGGGGCTCCGCCACCCTCAGCTGTCAATCCTCAGTCATGTTTATTCATAATGTACCTTGCCTTTAAACAGGCTCTACCCTCACTTCCTCTATCCAGATGGGCTTTTGGATGGAGGCTTTTTGCAATGAACTCGATCATGAGTTTAGGAGAATAGTTTAGGAGGAGGATGCAATCACATTTTCTCGTCGACCCTGCAGGATGTCTGTGGTCATTTTCATCGCGGCCTGGTAGCATCTCGATCATTTCCTCCGGTGGAGGTAATCAGTTTTGCGTGGGGTTTTGGAACGGAGTTAAGTTGAGAAGCTTTACTTTTATATACTGGCCCATTTCATAGATTTGATCTCAATCTCTGAGGAAGAAGATATGAAGTGTTGTGATATCTGTAGCTCCAGACTTCTCATCCCATCCTATTCCACCCTCCGGGCTCCAGCTCCATTAAATCATTTCAGGAAGTAAGGTAGTCTACCCAGAGGAAAAAAATATCACTCAATAGCATCTTCGTCGATAAAGACGCCAAAGGATTCATTAAATAGGCTGGCAACCATTAATATTCCCAATCTCCTGTCGAGGTTTAGCGTCCTGTATAGGATTTGAGGAATCGTGCCTTCTGATAGGCTTTACCATGACTTGGCCAAAGCCCTCCCGAAAAAGCTCTCCTAAAAACCCAGTCACTGTTCATTTACTGATATTATATCATTTACTGATATCATTAGATTTGTCGATCCATCTGAGCGATGGGAGCATGTTGCTGACTTGCACATTCAGTGGAAAGACAACTACCACCCAGCCCCAAGCAGTGAACAGCATGAGCCGTGCATACCAAGGATAACAGGGTGGTAGAGCCACTGGAATGTAATCACTTTCACACAGAGGCTCACGAAGATGGTCAACCTGCTTGGCGGGGGAGAATGGGACGTGGAAACACGTGGGCAGAAATGCGACAAGGACAGATAGGGTGGTCCGGCGTTCACCACAGCGCCCTGATCGACCCCCTGCCCTGGGGCAGTCTGGGGAAGTGGAGGAGAACAGGGGGGACTGTGAGACTGAACGAACCGTCATTGTACTGAAGTAGCTTTATTCCACTCCAGCAGGACCAACCAACCCACTAACAATTAATGCACGCCTCCTCTTCTTCTCCCACTCTCAACCCCCTTCCCTCCACACATCCCTGCCAGTCCCCCCACTCCCTCAACACTCGTCCCACTCCAACGCCCCTGCAGTGTCTCACACAATTAATTCAGCGAGGACCCTATTTCCTGGCCGACCCTGCCTTGCTGCATGCTCCACTGGGCAGAGCACTGATCTCTCTCTCTCCCTCTCTCCTCTCTCTCCTTCTCTTTCTCCTTTTCTCTCTCTCTCTCTCTCCTTCTCTCTCTCTCTCTCTCTCTCTCTATCTCTCCTTCTCTCTCTACTCTCTCTCCTCTCTCTCCCCTCTCTCTCTCTCCTTCTCTCTCCCTCTCTCTCTCTCCTTCTCTCTCTCCTTCTCTCTCTCTCTCTCTCTCTCTCTCTCTCTCCTTCTCTCTCTCCTTCTCTCTCTCTCTCTCTCTCTCTCCTTCTCTCTCTCCTTCTCTCTCTCTCTCTCTCTCTCTCTCTCTCTCTCTCTCTCTCTCTCCTTCTCTCTCTCCTTCTCTCTCTCTCTCTCTCTGTCTTCCCTCATCCTCTTTGTTTCTCTCTCTCTCTCTTCCCTCATCCTCTGTCTCTCTCTGTTCCTCTCTCACTCTCACTCTCTCTCTCTTCCCTCATCCTATCTGTCTCTCTCTGTTCCTTCTCCTATAGCGCTCTCTCTCTCTCTCTCCTTTCTCCTCTCTCTCTGTTCCTTCTCCTCCTCTCTCTCTCTCTCTCTCTCTCTCTCTCTCTCTCTTTCTCTCTCTCTCTCTCTATCTGTTCTTCTCCCTTATCTCTGATGCAATCACAGAAATATTCAGAGGATGAAAAGTGGTAGTGCAGAGAGAGACTGGACTGGCTGCATGATGTTCGGATGTTTACCCATCTCTGTTTTCAATTTGCTCCGCTTTCAATTGACTGCATTTAATCTGCAGTAGTACATCACATTGCGTAGCCAATGTAAATCCCCAATGTAAAGTGCATGTGCTTTGCAAGTCAACAGATGCAGGTAATTTTGCTGAGCCTGTACATACGACCTATCAAAATAAAGGGGTACAGTTACTCTTAGTTTTGTTACAAAAATTTATAGCCACACATTTTTGTTTTTTCATAAAAAAATATCGCTTAATACCATCTTTTTTGTAAGTGTAAAATATTACTTTTCTCTGATTTTTTTATTCATTGATTTAAAAAAAAGTGTTGTTGCAAAACGCTATATTTATTATTTGTTTGTTTGTTTATAGCTGACTGTGGAGTGTGGTGGTCTCACCTATCGAGCTTAACAGAAATGAACTAACTGTAAGTTACTTTGGATAAGAGCATCTGCTAGATGACTAATATTTTACAAACAGACCTCATATTATTGTATTGATTCATAAAAACAAAACAAATACATGTCCGTCATTGATCAACCCAATGCCATGATGAGGTGCTGAAAAAAACACAAATGAACTACATCAGTTCTATGTTCTATTCTCCATCACGGGTCCGTGATTTGAACTGCTTCTGAGACCAAGAGTCTTCCCAAAAACATCTCTAAAGTCCCAACTGTTTGAGGCCTACCTTCAAACTCAGTGCCTCTTTGCTTGACATCATGGGACAATCAAAAAATATCACTCAATACCATCTTTGTTGTACGTGTAAAATATGACATCATGCAGACATCATGGGAAAATCAAAAGAAATCAGCCAAGACCTCAGAAAAGATTGTAGACCTCCACAAGTCTGGTTCATCCTTGGGAGCAATTTCCAAACGCCTGAAGGTACCACATTCATCTGTACAAACAATAGTACGCAAGTATAAAAACCATGGGACCACGCAGCCGTCATACCGCTCAGGAAGGAGATGCTTTCTATCTCCTAGAGATTAACGTACTTCGGTGCGAAAAGTGAAAATCAATCCCAGAACAGCAAAGGACCTTGTGAAGATGCTGGAGGAAACCGGTACAAAAGTATCTATTTCCACAGTAAAACAAGTCTTTTATCGACATAACCTGAAAGGCCACTCAGCATGGAAGAAGCCACTGCTCCAAAACTGCCATAAAAATACAGACTACGGTTTGCAACTGCGCATGGGGACAAAGATCACATTTTTTGGAGAAGTGTCCTCTGGTCTGGTGAAACAAAAATAGAACTGTTTGGTCATAATGACCATTGTTATGTTTGGAGGAAAAAGGGGGAGGCTTGCAAGCCCAAGAACACCATCCCAACCATCAAGCAAGCGGGTGGCAGCATCATGTTGTGGGGGTGCTTTGCTGCAGGAGGGACTGGTGCACTTCACAAAATAGATGGCACCATGAGGCAAGAAAATTATGTGGATATATTGAAGCAACATCTCAGTCAGTTAAAGCTTGGTCGCAAATGGGTCTTCTAAATGGGCAATGACCCCAAGCATATTTTAAGGACAGCAAAGTCAAGGTATTGGAGTGGCCATCACAAAGCCCTGACCTCAATCCTATAGAACATTTGTGGGAAGAACTGAAAAAGTGTGTGCAAATAAGGAGGCCTACAAACCTGACTCAGTTACACCAGCTCTGTCAGGAGGAATGGGCCAAAATTCACCCAACTTAATGTGGGAAGCTTGTGGAAGGCTACCCAAAACGTTTGACCCAAGTTAAACAATTCAAAGGCAATGCTACCAAATACTAATTGAGTGTATGTAAACTTCTGACCCACTGGTAATGTGATGAAAGAAATCTAACTGAAATAAATCATTCTCTCCACTATTTTTCTGACATTTCACATTCTTAAAATTAAGTGGTGAACCTAACTGACCTAAGACAGGGACTTTTTACTAGGATTAAATATCAGGAATTGTGAGCAACTGAGTTTAAATGTATTTGGTTAAGGTGTATGTAAACTTCTGACTTCAACTGTATGAATACATGTGTGTCCATGTATGCTAATGATTCAACCATGTACACATCAGAAACCACAGCTAATGAAGTCACTGAAACCCTTACCAAAGAGTTGCAGTCTGTTTTGGAATGGGTGGCCAGTAATAAACTGGTCCTAAACATCTCTAAAACTAAGAGCATTGTATTTGGTACAAATCATTCCTTAAGTACTAGACCTCATCTGAATCTGGTAATGAATGGTTTGGCTGTTGAACAAGTTGAGGAGAGTAAATTACTTGCCGTTACCTTAGATTGTAAACTGTCATGGTCAAAACATATAGATTCAGTGGTTGTAAAGATGGAGAGAGGTCTAGCCATAATAAAGAGATGCTGTGCTTTTTTGACACCACACTCCAAAAAGCAAGTTCTGCGGGCTCTAGTTTTGTCTAATCTTGATTATTGTCCAGTCGTGTGGTCCAGTGCAGCAAGTAAAGACCTAGTTAAGCTGCAGCTGGCCCAGAACAGAGCAGCATGTTTTGCTCTTAATTGTAATCAGAGGGCTGATATGAATACTATACATGCCAGTGTCTCTTGGCTAAGAGTTGAGGAGAGACTGACTGCATAACTTCTTATTTTTATAAGAAACATTCATGTGTTGAAAATCACAAATTGTTTGCATAGGCAACTTATACACAGCTCTGACACACACACTTACCCCACCAGACATGCCACCAGGGGTCTTTTCACAATCCCCAAATCCAGAACAAATTCAAGAAAGTGTACAGTATTATTCAGGGCCCTTATTGCATGGAACTTCCTTCCATCTCATATTACTCAAATAAACAGCAAACCTGGTTTCAAAAAAGATATAAAGCAACACCTCGCGGCACAACGCCTCTCCTAGATAGTTTGTGTGTATCTATTGATATGTAGGCTACGTGTGCCTTTTTAAAAATGTATGTAGTTCTGTCCTTGTTCTTGTCTAACGATGTTCTGTATGATGTCATTCTGTATTATGTCATGTTTCATGTTTTGTGTGGACCACAGGAAGAGTAGCTGCTGCTTTTGCAACAGCTAATGGGGACCCTATTAAAATACCAAAAATACCAAATGTGGAATTCAATACTAGTCTCATTCACAAAAACAATAATGTTGTTTTTATTGATCTTGGTGTTGGTCAGTGTAGAGTAGAACAGGGTTGGTGTCAATCCCATTTCAATTACAGCCAATTCTGGAAGTAGACTGAAATTCCAATTCTCTCCAATGTTTTTCAATGGGGTAAATTATAATTTTTGGTTTCCTTTCTAAATTGACTGGGATTGAAATGGAATTGATCCCAACCTTGGAGTGGACATCACCCATTGCCCTGTTATCTAGTAGGCGAATGGAGTGTCTGGTTGTATTCTACAGATGTTTAGATACTTCGGCTGGGGTTGTTGTGGAGCAGCATTGGGACGGTGGCTCTATCTGCAAACCTACTAATATATCTACTACTATTCTTCCAGCTCAGGTGAATGACCATAGAAATAGAGGCCATTCTCTGTCCCCTCTAGTCTCCATACCCCGAAATAATCTCTGTCCATACCATCCTGAGTAGAGTAGGGTTTCCCCTTCCCTATTCAAAAGCAGGTAATTGCATCATTTTTCAAGGCCTGCCTCTGTCTGAGGCCCTAGCCAGTCCCATTAATCATACTAATGGAGAAGTAAGTGATTTGAGATATAGGTTTTAATCATGTTTTCCTGTGCAACCGTCATTCAAGCTATTTTCTTCGTTAAAAAAAAATCTCCAATGGCTCCGTACAGACTAAAGACATATATTGATGGCCTAACATGCTGTAATTTGATTCATTGATTGATTGGTTGACATACAGAGAGATACGTAAGCGGAGGTGAATGCTATTGAATTGATAAGACCAAAAGCACACCTAAAGGTGCAAAGGAATGCAGTGTTTGTCATTAGAGACTCTGAAGCTTTTCGTACTGGTTTTCCTTTCCTCCACGTTTAGTGCCCTGCTGCAACCCATCTTCTTCCTTCCCTCCTTCCCTCATTCCCGGTTTCACAAAAATGAAACACGGGAGGATTAGCTGGACCCCGGGCGATGCTTCCCCAAACAAAGCTGTTGCTCGTTGGGCCTTTTAATCTATCATTACAATTCGATTCTTAATGAGTATTATTCCATGGCCCTTTCCTTTCCATCTCTCCTGGAGAGTGGCTGTCCTGGCCAGGCCACACCCCCACTGCTCCCAGGCTCCTACAATAGCTGTGGACAACACAACACACAGTCACTGACCTGTCTTAGATGGAGATGGAGAGAGAGAGCGCTGTGATTGGAGTCCTCCAGTGGATAGTCTGACACCTCACCTGTGTATTAAGTCATTTATTTAAGATGGTTTATGCCTTTTATTACAGGATTAGAGGATCTAAGTGTAGGCGTTGTTGTGGTCCCTGATGAGGCTGCTGCTCTGCTTCCAGGTTTCTAAGAACACAGAACATCATAATGTTGTCTCCGGCTGGCTATCCAATTAAGAACGTGGGCGAAAGGGGGCCATTGCAAGATTTAATCACCCTTTTGGACAATTACGAAAGCATATCATTTTTCTGTATTTTAACTCATTCCAAATCACTGATTGATTGTACATAAGAAACAAAGCAGCCGTTTGGTTCAGTCTTGTAATATGACACCGTGTGATCTGGGATAGCAGCAGTAAGAATCAATGAGGCATTATTCTCCCTCCCATTTTGTGTCTGGGGTGGTAATCAGCCTCTCAGGCCCCGTAATGGCGGTGTTTGTGGAACAGTAGTTTTAGGCACCCGCGCCCACTGGGCTCACATTCTCAGTAATGTGATGATGGGTGGCCCAGTCTCAACCAAGCTGGTATTTATCAATGTGATTGATTATCACTGAAAAATAAAGGGAGTGTAACGATGTTATATCCTAATCACGGTGGCAGGTGGGTTTTATATGCGTCTCACATCACATGCTGCGGGAAATAATTGAGTCTTGCTCCCAGTCATGCGTATTATAACGTCCTGCCTCAGTGAGACATTGTAAAGGGTCATGGGTCAAAGGCACACACAGACACACACACACACACACACACACAAACCACTTCATTTTAATTCCCTGCCTCTGGTTTTCTGTGTATGAGTTAATTGCCTTAGGAAATAGACACATACTTTACTGTAGCGTAACTGTATCTCTCCGCGCAGCAGGTAGCCTAACAGTTAAGAGCATTGGGCCAGTAAGCTATGGGTCACTGGTTCAAATCCCCAAGCTGACTAGGTGAAAAATCTGGCGATGTTCCCTTGAGCAAGGCACTTAACCCTAATTGCTCCTGTAAGTAGCTCTGTATAAGAGCTTCTGCTAAATTACTAAAATGTAAACGACTGGGAAAATGTGCCTCTCTGCATTTTTCTGTCTGTTTGAGTATGAAAAGTACATAATGGATATTTCCCAACAAAAAAGGGAACATTGCTCTGAATTTGAAATGTGTCTGGAAGTGTCTGCCTTATTGATTGTAAATGAGTGTCATGTGCCCTGTGTGTTTTGTAGAGGTTACTGAATGAGTTTGTTCAATGTTATGGTTTGATACTTTAACTCAAAGTAGGTGACAGACCACTATGTATTGTGATACTGTAGTAGCCTACATGTCTATTTGCATACCTACCAACATACTGTTCCCTAAGCCAAATCAAGTGCTTGACATCATGGCTTAGGACTCAGTTAGTAGGAGCATGGTTCTTAAGACATCAAGGCTGTGAGTTTGTTCCCATGTGCGCCACACATATTGAAAATATGTGTATCTGCTACAAGTTACAGTGTCATGTACATTTACATGTGGGAGTCATAGCATCAGGACTTTAAATTCTTTCATTCTTCTTTCTGAAGGGATTCTAAGCTAAAGAGGACCATTTCATTCTCCTGATCCTCTCCTCTTTTCTCCTCTCCTCTCCTCTCCTCTCCTCTCCTCTCCTCTCCTCTCCTCTCCTCTCCTCTCCTCTCCTCTCCTCTCCTCTCCTCTCCTCTCCTCTCCTCTCCTCTCCTCTCCTCTCCTCTCCTCTCCTCTCTCCTCTCCAGGACTCTCCTATCTGCATAATGTAGTGAAGCGCTAGTTCAGTATGATGCCAGCTGTCCATCAAAGGGCTAACTGCCATCCCGGCGTATGGCTCTGGTGGTCATCCCTAAAATGTATTTGAATAAACTTTCCCTTTTGTTCATTCAGTCTCTCTTGTTCATTCAGTTAAGCCTTCACTAGATTGAACTATAATTGAAGTCAATTATAGCCTCTCTCCTCTTCAGTCTTAGCCCAGGTAGGTCTTACGTTTGCCATTGCAACACTATTGTTGTGGCAATTCAATCGCCCAGAATGCACTCCTCCTACTCCTCATTATGTGACAGATCTGCATTTGACTGGCATATTAATGATTCTAAATTTATATTTTTTATATCTCATACACTCACCTATGTCAAACTCCTAGGAAGGATATGATGACGAAAACAAGGTCTTTACATCGGAAATTGCCTCGATGCCATTTCATTATTATCTACAGTCAGTGGAATCTCATCTTCAACGTCTAAGGAGCAACAAACTACAGGCAGACTGCATTTAATCAAGCCTAGGAAGAATCCAGTATCATATAAAAAAAAATGGTTGATGTGCCCTTGAGCAAGGCACTTAACCCTAATTCGATTCAGAGGCGGCGTACTACTGTGGTTGAACCTGTAAAACAACACATTTCACTACACTATGGTGTATGTGACAATAAAACATCTTGTTTTACTTTTCACTCCTTCCCCACAATGAGAATGCATGCTTGAGTTGATATGCAGTTTAGTTATATTTTGTCTATGACAATCAACATAGTAATACAATAAGTTGGCGTGAACTACCCCTTTAGGCACCGTAATTCCAATGAAACATCAACACGTTCAGAGAAATAGCTATATAGATTTGAGCAAGACTGCCCAATCACCAGTCACAGGGACATTTACAAAGCCATTATCATGGCCGAGCCGACACTTATAATCATAATGAGATTTTCAGCCCTGCCACACACAGACACATAACCCCAGATCTGATATCTTAATAAGAATCTGAGCAGACAGACAAGAGTCTGTCTAACAACAAGAGCTGCTGTGCCTCCTCACCAGCTGGCCAGGCTCATACAAATCCAATGTTATTTGTGACATGCTTAATAAACAACAGGTGTAGACTAAAAATGAAATGCTTACTTACCCTTCACAACAATGCAGAGAGAAAAAATAGAAATAACAACGCAAGGAATATATACACAATGAGTAACGATAACTTGGCGATCTAAAAGGGCTACCAGTACTGAGTCGATGGGCAGGGTTACAAGGTAATTGAGGTAGATATGTAAATATAGGTAGGGATAAAGTGATTGGGCAACAGGATAGATAATAAACAGTAGCAGCAGCGTATGTGGTGAGTCCAAATAGTTAGTGCAAAAAGGGTCAATTCAAATAGTCCGGGTAGCTATTCGGTTAACTATGAAACTATTTAGCAGTCTTATGGCTTAGGGGTAGAAGCTGTTCAGGGTCCTGTTGGTTGCAGACGTGTTGCTTCGGTACCACTTGCTGTGCGGTAGCAGAGAGTCTATACACTGGGTGAAGTCTTTGACAATTTTTAGGGCCTTCCTCTGACACCGCCAGGTATAGAGGTCCTGGATGGCAGGAAGCTTGGCCCCAGTGATGTACTGTACTGGGCCGTATGCACTACTCTCTGTAGCGCCTTGTGGTCGGATGCCAAGCAGTTGATTTATACCAGGTAGTGATGCAACCAGCCAAGATGCTCTCAATATTGCAGCTGTAGAACCTTTTGAAGATCATAGGGCCCATGCCAAATCCTTTTTGCCTCCTGAGGGGAAAGAGGCGTTGTCATGCCTTCTTCACGACTGTGTTGGTGTATGTGGACCTTAATAATTCCTTAGTGATGTGGACACCAAGGAAGTTGAAGCTCTCGACCCACTCCACTACAGCCACGTCAATGTGGATGGGGGTGTGCTCGGGCCTCCATTTCCTTCAGTCCACGATCAGCTCCTTTGTCTTGCTTACGTTTCGGGAGAGGTTGTTGTCCTGGCACCACACCGCCAGGTCACTGACCTCCTCCCTATAGGCTGTCTCATCGTCGTTGGCGATCAGGCCAACCACCGTTGTGTCGTCAGCAAACCTAATGATGGTGTTGGAGTTGTGAGCGGCCACGCAGTTGTGGGTGAACAGGGAGTGCAGGAGGGAACTAAGCATGAATCCCTGAGGGGCCCATGTGTTGGGGGTCAGCGTGGCAGATGTGTTGTCGCCTACCCTCACCACCTGGGGGCGGGCCCGTCAGGAAGTCCAGGATGCAGTTGCAGAGGGAGTTGTTCAGTCCCAGGGTCCTGAGCTTAGTGATGAGATTGGAGGGCACTACGGTGTTGAACACTGAGCTGTAGTCAATGAACAGCATTCTCAAGTAGGTGTTCCTCTTGTCCAGGTTGGAGAGGACAGTGTGGAGTGCAATAGAGATTGCGTCAGCTATGGATCTGTTGGGGCGGTATGAGAATTGGAGTGGGTTCAGAGTGTCTGGGATGATGGTGTCGACATGAGCCATGACCAGCCTTTCAAAGCATTTCATGGCTACAGATGTGAGTGCTACGGGGCGATAGTCATTTAGACACAATATAAATGCAACATGGAACAATTTCAAAGATATTACTGAGGCAAATCAAAATCAAATCTAATTTTATTAGTCACATGCGCCGAATACAACAGGTGTAAACCTTACAGTGAAATGCTTACTTAATGAAAAAAATGAATTAGGCCCTACTCTATGGATTACACATGACTGGGCAGGGGTGCAGCCATAGGTGGGCCTGGGAGGGCATAGGCCCACCCACTTGGGAGCCAGGTCCACCCACTGGGGAACCAGGCTCAGCCAATCAGAATTCGTTTTTTTTGCCACAAAAGGGCTTTATTACAGACAGAAATACTCCTCAGCACCCCTTCCACTTCCTCAGACAATCCCACAGGTGGAGTTGTGAGGCCATTTGCACTCTCCCTCAAAACTTGAGACATCTGTGTCATTGTGTTGTTTGACAAAACTGTACATTTTAGAGTGGCCTATTATTGTCCCCAGCACAAGTTGCACCTGTGTAATGATCGTGCTTTTAATCAGCTTCATGATATACCACACTTGCCAGATGGATGGATTATCTTGGCAAAGGAGAAATGCTCACTAACAGGGATGTAAACACATTTTGTGAGAGAAATAAGCTTTTTGCCTGTATGGAACATTTCTGGGATCTTTTACTTCAGCTCATGAAACATGGGACCAACACTTTGCATGTTGTCTTTATATTTCTGTTCAGCATAGATGTTACAGACTGTGTCAGGGAGAGCTTGAAATGTCAGTGAAGACACTTCTGGTCACCAGCTGGTCAGCGCAGGCTCTGAGTACGCGTCCTGGTAATCCGTCTGGCCCCTCAGCCTTCTGATGTTCAGAAGCTGTTTTCGGTCATAGTAAATAATGGCAGTAAAATTATGAGAAAAAAAAATAGTTACGTCTAAAGTAAAAAAAAAAACGGAATAGCAGAATTGGTCAGGACGGCAGCTGTCCATCTCCGCAGCGCCATCCTGTCCCAGACTGGAGGACGCAGTGTACATGAGAAAAACAATTTGATTTGATTTGGAGGACTAGAGCATTGACACATTATTGTCTGAGGCAGCTGTCACTACTGTCATTTTGTCTGTAACATTGTCCCCTTTTTCATCTAATCCAGCACTCGAGAAAAACCCTGACTATCGAGCCTGGATTCTGTCATAGTCACCCAGCTCGTCGTGGACTGTTTGAGAAGTGATGAGGAAATAGGGGGAAGGAAGGAGGGAGGGAGCGGGGGGGGGGGGGGGGGGGGGGGGGGGGGGAATGGCAGTGCTTATTGTGGGGTTGCTGGGAAGTGTTCCCTCCCTCAGCGGAGATGATGTGCTCTGGGAGTGACAGGGTGCCTCAGCTGTGATGCCCCCCTGGAAAGGAAGGCGGCCGCCGCACAGAATGCTGCAGTATCATGAAGGCTTCATGCCTTAGCTGTCAGTCTGGATGCCTGGTGAGCAGGGAAACAGGGAGCAGATACAGGATGGATTCAGTTAGAAGAGAAACAAGTAGACTGCAGTGCAATAGTAAGCTTTGCAACAATACTGAAACATCTGCAGCTGGCATTTAGGTTTTGTCTTTCACAACGGGAAGATTGGGATTGTCATGTAGTAGGGTATGGAGTTTTCTGCATGTACTAGTCAATTGGATTATGGCCAATGTTATTACCCTACATTTGAAATCTTAACTATTAAATATTAGTCGGGTCAAAGTATGGCGTTGTTTGTTTAATGGAATTATCTTCTGCAGGAACACATTATCTTGATTAAGTTATAGCTCATACACATTCCCCACTAAGTGAATCACTGTGGACAAAATGGATGATTCACAGTATCACATCTACTTAGGGTTGCAAAACGAATAGCAATTTACCAAAATTACCAAAATCGAATGACAATTTGGTAATATGCAGGAAGCATATAACAATCTAGAGGATAACTTTTATAATTTATACTTGAATAACGTACTTAAATATATAATATATAAACGTCCTCTCACTGTCAACTGCGTTTATTTTCAGCAAACTTAATATGTGTAAATATTAAGGACTGCACCAGATTTGCCAGTTATTGCTGTGAGATGTTACCCCACTCTTCCACCAAGTTCCCAGATATTTATGGGGGGAATGGCCCTAGCCCTCACCCTCCAATCCAACAGGTCCCAGACGTGCTCAATAGGATTGAGATCCAGGCTCTCCGCTGGCCATGGCAGAACAATGACATTCCTGTCTTGCATGAAATCACGCACAGAACGAGCAGTATGGCTGGTGGCATTGTCATGCTGGAGGGTCATGTCAAGATGAGCCTGCAGGAAGCTTAACACATGAGCGAGGAGGATGTCTTCCCTGTAACGCACAGCGTTGAGATTGCCTGCAATGACAATAAGCTCAGTACGATGATGCTGTGACACTCCGCCCCAAACCATGACGGACCCTCCACCTCCAAATTGATCCCACTCCAAAGTTCAGGCCTCGGTGTAACAATCATTCCTTCGACGATAAACGCGAATCCAACCATCAGCACGGTGAGAAAAAAATCAAGACTTGTCAGTGAAGAGCTCACATTGCAATTTATTACCCTGGCCACATCTGCAGTCCTCATGCCTCCTTCCAGCATGCCTAAGGTACGTTCACGCAGATGAGCAGGGACCCTGCGCATCTTTCTTTTTGTGTTTTTCAGAATCAGTAGAAAGGCCTCTTTAGTGTCCTAAGTTTTCATAACTGTGACCGTCTGTAAGCTGTCAGTGTCTCAACGACCGTTCCACAGGTGTATGTTCATTAATTGTTCATGGCTCATTGAACAAGCACGGGAAACAGTGTTTAAACCCTTTACAATGAAGACCTGTGGATTTTTATGAATGATCTTAATTTTTTTGCTGAGTTTATATACAGTATATAGATATATATTCATTTATTGTCCATCACTTTCTTAGTGACAGACCATGTGGTTAACGATAAAATAGCCTAATCAATGAAAAAAACATCTAATCAATAATGGCATCATTTTCAATTAACTCTGCTATTCTTCCCACTTTAGAATTTTGACATAGTAACATAAAGAAAAGTGTGTAGAAACATGTATTTCATGCTGAAACCCTCATATTAAACACCAGTGGCGACTCTAGCTTGTATGGCTCCCTGGGCGAACCCTCCCTTGTCATTTTTATTCAGACATTTGGAACAACACAAATAAATAATCATAACATTTAACACTATAAACATAAACTATATTCAAAAATAAGACTCATGAATATCAAAAAGAAGTAGCAAAGACAAATAGAAACAATTGTAGTATATAAGTACAAATAAAAAAAGAGAATCAAATTACTACACTATCACCCTATTACTAACAAAAACAAATCAAACTAAATTGCACAAATCCTATGTCACACAAATACAGAAATAGAATAACACACTTATACAGAAGAGAACCTGATTATTACACTATTGCACTTCAATCAAGAAACACACAAAGTAAATTGCACAACTCCCATCTAAACCCTGACCTTTCTTGCCTTCCTTGATGCAAAGTCATCAATTACATCATCATAAGAAATCTGCCCAGCTACTGCATGGTTAATACTGATGACAGCAAGGCCACTAAGGTGTTGTGACATGGTGGGCCTCAGGTAGGATTTGATGAGCTTCAGCTTTGAAAAGCTCCTCTCTGCTTCAGCTACGGTCACTGGAAGAGTAAGACTAATTCTGAGAACAGTCCACAAATTTGAATAGATTTCTGAGAGCTCCATTTTGTGTATAAATATCAGCAGCTCAAGCAGGATCATGGTCTTCAATGGCAATTCAGGCAAGTTCTTCAGATCCTGTGCAAGCTCTCTGCCATCCAAGTCTGAGTGTTCTTTATAGTGCAGTGTCATACTAAGGACCTCACCTTGTTCTGTCAGCTCCTCATTTGAGAGGCTTTGGAAGGTTGAAAGAATCCAAACTTCTCTCCCACATTTTCTAACGTGGAAAATCTTTCCTGAAGGGCTGAGGTTGCAGAATCAACAACGACATTGAAAAATGTCCCCTCCAGCTTCTTCAGGGCATCACTGAAAGGCTCATCAAATGATTCGTATGAAAAGTGCTGCTTTGTAGACAGGCCTCTACATTCATACCCTCACAAATATCCTTGGTTGATGTTTGTACAGTCATAAAGCCTGTTGCCCTGTAGTTGCTGAGACCTCTCTCTGTCTTTCTGAGAAGACTGACTGCAACTTCCACATGCATACTGGGAGACTACATCAGCTTGCTCACATGTTGGATCTGGCTCAAGATGTCGTACTACACCAATGTACAGATGCTGAAGCGGTATGATCCCACCTCCTCTGACAAGGACTGGGCCTCAATCTTTATCACAGGGTGTTTTGGTTTGATCCCTCACCTCAATCAGTTCCTCTCTCACCGCTGCTGCCTGATACCTCAGTGTCTCTCTCACCGCTGCTGCCAGATACCTCAGTGTCTCTCTCACCGATGCTGCCTGATACCTCAGTGTCTCTCTCACCGCTGCTGCCTGATACCTCAGTGTCTCTCTCACTGCTGCTGCCTGATACCTCAGAGCCTCTCTCACTGCTGCTGCCTGATACCTCAGTGTCTCTCTCACTGCTGCTGCCTAATACCTCAGTGTCTCTCTCACCGCTGCTGCCTGATACCTCAGTGTCTCTCTCACCGCTGCTGCCTGATACCTCAGTGTCTCTCTCACTGCTGCTGCCTGATACCTCAGTGTCTCTCTCACTGATGCTGCCTGATACCTCAGTGTCTCTCTCACCGCTGCTGCCTGATACCTCAGTGTCTCTCTCACCGCTGCTGCCTGATACCTCAGTGTCTCTCTCACCGCTGCTGCCTGATACCTCAGTGCCTCTCTCACCGATGCTGCCTGATACCTCAGTGTCTCTCTCACCGATGCTGCCTGATACCTCAGTGTCTCTCTCACCGATGCTGCCTGATACCTCAGTGTCTCTCTCACCGATGCTGCCTGATACCTCAGTGTCTCTCTCACCGCTGCTGCCTGACACCTCAGTGTCTCTCTCACCGCTGCTGCCTGACACCTCAGTGTCTCTCTCACCGATGCTGCCTGACACCTCAGTGTCTCTCTCACCGCTGCTGCCTGATACCTCAGTGTCTCTCTCACCGCTGCTGCCTGATACCTCAGTGTCTCTCTCACCGCTGCTGCCTGATACCTCAGTGTCTCTCTCACTGCTGCTGCCTGATACCTCAGTGTCTCTCTCACCTCTGCTGCCTGATACCTCAGTGGCTCGACACTCTTAACTTTACTCTCCCACCTTGTCTCAGTCCACATCTTCAAAGTGATGTCCACATGTTTTTTTCAGGATGGCCCATTGCTATGTGGAGGCTGAGAACAAGGTGTACAGTTTGTGTAAGATGCCAAAGTAACCTGTGGCATCAATATAACATTTAGCAGCATCAGCCACAACCAGGTTCAATGTGTGAGCCCACATGGCACAAATAGAGCTCTTGGATTCATTTCCAGGAGTCTGGCTTGGACACCTTTGTTTTTACCTCTCATGTTTGCCCCATTATCATAAGACTGTCCTCTGCAGTCCTCAAAATGAATTTTTAGCTCCTCCAATCTTTTGGAAATCAGGGATGATGCCAAATGTGGCCCGTGGACTCCTCTGCCTCCAAAACCCCCATAAAATGCTCCTTTATGTGGGGATCCTCTTTCAGTGACACAATTCTAATCACAACTGACAACTGTTCAGTGTGGCTGACATCTGAGGTGCAATCTAGAATGATAGAGAATCATTTTCCCAGCTTGATGTCACTCACCATTATTAAAATGACCTTGCTGCTCAACAAATCAATGAGTTCCTTCTGTATTTGGTGGCCCAGGTAGCTGGAGGTGTGACTAGAGGTCCGTTTTTGGACACGGTTAAGGTGCTCTTCATGACTGGATCAAATTGTGCCATCAGTTCAACCTCTTTGAGGAAATGTTCATTTGATGGAGAGTACCGTGTTTCTGTTTGTCCCCTTAGTGCCAGATTTCTAACTGCCAGAGACTGCACAATAGCAGTCAGACGTGTCAACACCTCTCTCCATCTTATCCTCTCAGCCTCCATAAGTGCCATCTCATGCTTATCAATTGTTTCCCTTTTTTTGTATCCTCATTGCCAGTTCTTTCCATGTTTTCATGCAGTTTTGGTGTTCTGGACTGCTGTCGTGTGAAGTCAGCAAAGAACGTGCATGTTTCCAGTCTGTCAGTCCTGGGTTTGCTAAATACATGTTCTTCTTAGAAAAGAGTTTGCATGTTTCCAGTCTGTCAGTCCTGGGTTTGCTAAATACATTTTCTTCTTAGAAAAGAACGTGCATGTTTCCAGTCTGTCAGTCCTGGGTTTGCTAAATACATGTTCTTCTTAGAAAAGAGTTTGCATGTTTCCAGTCTGTCAGTCCTGAGTTTGCTAAATACATTTTCTTCTTAGAAAAGAGTTTGCATGTTTCCAGTCTGTCAGTCCTGGGTTTGCTAAATACATTTTCTTCTTAGAAAAGAGTTTGCAGCAGAAGCAGAAGAGGCTGTTGTTTCTTTCAGAATACACCAACCAACTTCTAGGGATGTTTTCACCACTCACCAAGGTCTTCCTGAAATACTGGTGGTGGCAACTTCTTCCTCACTTGGTCCTCTGCAAACTAGTTGTGTCCGGATTCTGTCAGTCAGAACTTAAGGCCAGTCAGCAGGGTCTGTAGACAGTGGTTCATCCTCAGCAGCAGGATTTTGTGAGGATGCTGCTACAGGCATTTCTAATGGAGAGCACATGGGCATTAGTTTACACACGTTATTCACAGCATTTATAGTGGTGGAACATCCCACATACATACCCAGTAATAATAAAATCAACATTGTTACCTACAATATAGAAACTTAAAACTTTACTAAAGGGAAATTATTTATTTTGTTTATGTTATGCAGGGATGCACGCATAAACACATGTGAGTGTCCCCACACACACACACACACACACACGTACTCGTGCGCACAAACACATCTGAAGAATCCTGCTGGGGAGAAATGGAAGAAAATGGGTCTTCATCCTCAGGCTCTGAGATCCTTTCTGAAGTGGCCTGTGTGGCTGAGGAGGTATATTGCTCCTCATCCTGGCCAGTTCCAGAGGGTGCTCCAAAATATTTCAGAAGTGCCCCTGAATGTGCATTGAAATACAGTATATAAATGCAACAATATGTCTGAGAAACTATATATTCACAGTACTATGAATGAATTTTGGTTTAATTGGTAGCATTTCGTAGTGTGACTGATTTTACTAATTGCATTAGTACTGTACATAGTTAGAGGTGCGCTATTTGATAGATTCCCCCACTCCTACCTCGGGCTTCCAGTGGGGAGACATGAGGTCAACCCCCCATTTTTTTTTATATACTTTACATGAGATAAGGCCACACAGAGGGCCCACAAAAGCCACTAGATGTCTTGTGATAAATGACATAAAATCTTTGAACGTTTCTAATAATATACCCTTCCTTTGCAACCCTACATCTACCTATGAATGTAGTCTATAATCAGTGCACAAATGCCTCATTTTCAACAGTCAGACAATGGAGGAGCCATCATCTATTTCAAAGCCCCAGTAGATGCTTTTGTCTGAGCCATGTTCATCATCCTCTCACTCCAACCCTTTCATTATAGTCTAGCTATTCAGCAGCCCTGTCGGACCAAGATTGGATTATTGGTTACAATGGTGTATAATGTACAGCCTTGTCATCGGCCTTGTAGCACCGTAATAGGTGCTTATCTGTTATCTAAACCCCTTCTTTAAATGAAGTTTATTATCTTCTTTGCTCACAGGCAGTAGAGCAAAGACAGTGATGACCACATTTATCCATTATATATATATATTTAATTATATATATATATATGTATATATTTAATTTATATATTTATATTTATATATTTATATCTTCTTCTTTTTTGCTTTTTTGCTTTTTTTTTTGTCCCTCTGAAGTCACTTTGTATCCAAGCAGTTATTTCCCAGGGTTATTAGATGGGACTAAAAGACTGTTCTGCTCAATTACTCTTTCTCTGAATCCTATGTTCCCTTCTGCAAATCGGTTTAAGTGCAGAGCACATCTCTCCTGCATTAGGATAATGTCAGACCTTTGAAGAGCTGGTTTGCGGGTTTGTTCTGATAGGTGATAAGAAATGCATGCAATGCAGCCTAAATCTGCACCCCCCCCCCCCCCCACACACATACACACACATACAAAAGAGCTGCTTAAAAAGTTCTAGAAATTCAAGTCTTAAATGTCCAGGTTTCAAATAAAACCAATACACCCACAAGGGTGAAATAAATACTTCCCTAAGGAAACAAACAAAAACATCCAGCCTAGTCATTCGAAAAACAGGTTGAATAACAGAGGACAAAAATACATTGAGATTATACTGTGTGTGTAGAGTCTTGTCAAGGCCTAGGAAGATGCGGTTTTCACAATCTCATACCCATTTTATCCTTGTGGTAGTGGCTTAATTAAACATGTCTGTCTTTAATATTTTCCACCATTCTTCTCTCTTCAGTTCTTAACTTAGCTTTGAGCTTGCAACACATTTGCAACAACAACATAAGAGCAAAACTATTTTAGGTGTAGGACACAGGAGGTTGGTAGCACCTTATTTGGGGAGGATGGACTCATGGTAATGGCTGGAGCGGAATCGGTGGAATGGAATCAAATACATCAAACACAAGGTTTCCAGGTGTTTGATGCCATTCCATTCGCTCTGATCCAGACACTATTATGAGCCGTCCTCCCGTCAGCAGCCTCCACTGATGTAGGATTAGGGAAGGAATAAAATGAACCAATAGAAAGATAAATGTGTAAAAAAATATATATATGGGAAGAAATCAGACTTTTTACGTTGTTGTATGTGGCTTGTGTTACAAAACCGATTAACTAGCCTACTGATTGTTCTGAAATCGTTATGTATAGGGGTCCTAGGCCTAGTTGCATGGTCTGTAACCTGGATGAATCTGTGCATTCATGTGAGAAATCAGCATTTGAAGTCCGTGTTGGATGTGCCCAGGAGACAGCAACCTACAGAGTTCAGGTTCAGCTCCGTCTTGACCTCTTGGTTGGCCAGACCAAGCGGGTTATTAGTTGTTCAGAAAATAAACACACAAAATGGAAAATTGCAAACAGGCATGCCTAAACTAAAGACTCAAAACTAAGCTTTTAAATCAGGCTCAGCACTTGGACAAGGTTGCTGCTGCCCCCTGGGGGATGGAGAGTGGAAATGTATCCTGGATAGTGTTTTTTCTACAGGATGTCCCAACACTAACCTTGCCCCCCATATCATAACACTTGCGAAGTATGAGAAATCAGTAGCTGTTCATTTCAAATCAAATCAAATCAAATGTATTTATATAGCCCTTCTTACATCAGCTGATATCTCAAAGTGCTGTACAGAAACCCAGCCTAAAACTCCAAACAGCAAGCAATGCAGGTGTAGAAGCACGGTGGCTAGGAAAAACTCCCTAGAAAGGCCAAAACCTAGGAAGAAACCTAGAGAGGAACCAGGCTATGAGGGGTGGCCAGTCCTCTTCTGGCTGTGCCGGGTGGAGATTATAACAGAACATGCCCAAGATGTTCATATGTTCATAAATTACCAGCATGGTCAAATAATAATAATCACAGTAGTTGTTGAGGCTGCAGCAAGTCAGCACCTCAGGAGTAAATGTCAGTTGGCTTTTCATAGCCGATCATTAAGAGTATCTCTACCGCTCCTGCTGTCTCTAGAGAGTTGAAAACAGCAGGTCTGGGACAGGTAGCACGTCCGGTGAACAGGTCAGGGTTCCATAGCCGCAGGTAGAACAGTTGAAACTGGAGCAGCAGCACGGCCAGGTTGACTGGTGACAGCAAGGAGTCATCATGCCAGGTAGTCCTGAGGCATGGTCCTATGGCTCAGGTCGTCCGAGAGAGAGAAAGGAAGAGAGAAAGAGAGAATTAGAGAGAGCATACTTAAATTCACACAGGACACCGGATAAGACAGGAGAAGTACTCCAGATATAACAGACTGACCCTAGCCCCCCGACACTTAAACTACTGCAGCATAAATTGTTTGACTTTGCTGTCATGACCTGTTTAGGCAGAGAGAAGCAAGGAAAGTCTGTGTGTGTGTGTAGGCACTTTTGTGAAAGCAGTCACTGATTAATATTCAGTGTACAGCAAAATCATCTTTACATTACTGACCCAATGCATATTTCGTGTATATGAAATTCATATTCTGTTCAAAAGGCTTGTTAATTTATCATTTTAAATCTGCATCTTTGATGTGCAGCCAGATTGAAATATAGTTGTTTCACTTATAATGTACAGTATGTGATTGTAAATTCCGCATCATATGAAAAGTAGGCCTTGCTTTGTGCCTTTTTAATGATCTACTAAAGCATTTAGGCCCGAGGGGGTGTGGTATATGGCCAATATACCACAGCTAAGGGCTGTTCTTAGTCACGATGCAACGTGGAGTGCATGGACACAGCACTTAGCCATGGTATAAGTTAAATCAACTTAGTGAAGTTGACAGAATTTCTCTCATGATGGTGGACAGAGCTTCCCTCCTATCATCAGATATAATTGCTGCGACACAAGCAAAATTAAGCATGTAGGGTATAACATGTGGACAGTTTGTCCTGTTCTGCATGTGTATCTGTGTGTAGAGTGAGCATGCTTGTTTGTGTGCGGTTTATGTGTGAGAGAGCGAGGTAGACATATGAATAGAGTGCGATTTAGAGGGACAGTGGTTTATTGTCTGTTTTCTCAGACAAAGGGTTCTTCTGTAAGCATCCAATTTTTCTTGGTACTCTGTAACAAGACCCCAAGAGAGAAATATATTGGGTCCATTTGTTATTGTTTTTATTGGAAGTTTCACTGAAACTAGTATGAACTAAGCTTTTCATATCAAGGTACATCATCTCTGTGAAATACCAGTGCATTGTGTGCAATAGATGAATGTGGAATAACTCCCATAAAGCATTGTTACACACACCTACATTCTAGAAACTGCATTAAAAACGTCAAGGTCTGAATCAATCAAACTTGACAGGCTAATGTTTTTGCAAAAGTTTGAGTTGCAAAATCTATACTCCCTGTACACATTGCACACTCATGTCTTATTCTGAGAAATGGAAGTGTCTAGCCTACCTATCAGTGGAGTCTACCTGTTGCTTTCACAGTACTCAACCCTTTCCATATCAAAATACATACATATTGGCTGCTTAAACACTGTGAGCTTGATTGAATTGAACCATTCGACCTTTGCAAGTCAATGTGAGTGCTTGGTTTGATTTGGTTACGTTATCATTTCTCCTGCAAACACAAGAAATTACTAATCCGAATATTAACTCTCTGTGTATCTTCTTAATATAGTCTTAAAATTTGAACTGAAGGTCAGATTAATTATTTATGCCAGAAAGTTGAGAATATTGTGTTGAGTTACCATTTAATTTCCCTCTCTTGGTTGTAGATAGCTAGATTCATGACAGTGCTCGAAAGCACTCGTTATCAAGAACAGAACCACTACTAAAGGGCTTTTTCCAAGTACCGCAATCACTTTCCTCCTCAGTGCCTATGCATAGTGATAATGGAAAAAATAAATGAGTGACATATCACTGCACCGTAGTCTGTCAAGCTATGAGTCATCATTAGCACTGGCTGGCTGCAGGGGGCTGCAGGGCGTCAGTACTAGGACTTGTGTTCCTGTCCCTCTCATCTACCAGACACCGGCCATGATTGGCATCTCCAAGTCAAATTGTATTGGTTGCATACACATATTTACCAGATGTTATTGTGACTGTAGTGAAATTCTTCTGTTCCTAGCTCAAACAGTGCAGGACTATCTAACAATACAGGCAAATCTAAAAGTAAAATCATGTATTAAGAAATATATGAAATATTAAGACGAGCAATGTCGAATTCTTAAGTATTAATATACGTGTGTGTAGTCTGGAGTATTAATATATGTGTGTGTATATGCGTACACACACACACACACACACACACACACACACACACACACACACACACACACACACACACACACACACACACACACACACACACACACACACACACACACACACACACACACACACACACACACATTCATTCATTCATTCATTCATACATACATACATACATACATACATACATACATACATATATATATATATATATATATATATATATATATATATATATATACAGTTAAAGTCGGAAGTTCACATACACCTTAGCCAAATACATTTAAACTCAGTTTTTCACAATTTCTGACATTTAATCAGAGTAAAAATTCCCTGTCATTTAGGATCACCACTTTATTTTAAGAATGTGAAATGTCAGAATAATAGTAGAGAGAATGATGTCTTTCACCTTTTATTTCTTTCATCACATTTCCAGTGGGTCAGAAGTTTACATACACTCAATTAGTATTTGGTAGCATTGCCTTTAAAATTGTTTAACTTGGGTCAAACATTTCGGGTAGCCTTCCACAAGCTTCCCACAATAGGTTGGGTGAATTTCGGCCCATTCCTACTGACAGAGCTAGTGTAACCGAGTCAGGCTTGTAGGCCTCCTTGCTCACACTTTTTCAGTTCTGCCCACAAATCTTCTATAGGATTGAGGTCAATGCTTTGTGATGGCCACTTCACTTCCTTAAGCCATTTTGCCACAAATTTGGAAGTATGCTTGGGGTCATTGTTCATTTGGATGACCCATTTGCAACCAAGGTTTAACTTCCTGACAACATCTTGAGATGTTGCTTCAATATATCCACATAGTTTTCCTCCCACATGATGCCATCTATTTTGTGAAGTGCACCAGTCCCTCCTGCTGCAAAGCACCCCCACAACATGATGCTGCCATCCCCGTGCTTTATGGTTGGGATGGTGTTCTTCAGCATGCAAGCCTCCCCCTTTTCCCCCTAACATAACAATATTTCATTATGGCCAAACAGTTCTATTTTTGTTTCATCAGACCAGAGGACATTTCTCCAAAAAGTACGATCTTTGTCTCCATGTGCAGTTGCAAACCGTAGTCTGTAATTTTTATGGCAGTTTTGGAGCAGTGGCTTCTTCCTTGCTGAGCGGCCTTTCAGGTTATGTCAATATAGGACTCATTTTACTATGGATATAGATACTTTTGTACTGGTTTCCTCCAGCATCTTCACAAGGTCCTTTGCTGTTGTTCTGGGATTGATTTGCACTTTTCGCACCGAAATACGTCCATCTCTAGGAGACAGAACGCGTCTCCTTCCTGAGCGGTATGACGGCTGTGTGGTCCCATGGTGTTTATATTTCCGTACTATTTTTTTTACAGATGAACGTGGTACCTTCATGCGTTTGGAAATTGCTCCCAAGGATAAACCAGCCTTGTGGAGGTCTACAATTTTTTTCTGAGGTCTCGGCTGATTTCTTATGATTTTCCAATGATGTCAAGCAAAGAGGCAGTGAGTATGAAGGTAGGCCTTGAAATACATGAACAGGTACACCTCCAATTGAATCAAATTATGTCAATTAGCCTATCAGAAGATTCTAAGGTAATGATATCATTTTCTGGACTTTTCCAAGCTGTTTAAATGCACAGTCAACTTCTGACCCACTGGAATTGTGATACAGTGAATCATACTGTAAGTGAAATAATCTGTCTGTAAACAATTGTTGGGAAAATTACTTTGTGTCATGCACAAAGTAGATGTCCTAACCGACTTGCCAAAACAATAGTTTGTTAACAAGAAATTTGGGGAGTGGTTTAAAAACGAGTTTTAATGACTCCAACCCTATTTTTTTTTTAAAGTTTTTTATTTTTTTTATTTTCTACATTGTAGAATAATAGTGAAGAAATCCAACCTATGAAATAACACATATAAAACCAAGTAGCAACCAACAAATTGTTAAACAAATTTAGATTTTAGAATCTTTAAAGTAGCCACACTTTGGCTTGATGACAGATTTGCACACTCTTGGCATTCGCTCAACCAGCTTCACTAGGAATGCTTCTACCAACAGTTTTTAAGGAGTTCCCACATATGCTGAGCACTTGATTGCTTTTCCTTCACTCTGGGGTCCAACTCATCCCAAACCATCTCAACTGGGTTGAGGTCGGGTGATTGTGGAAGCCAGGTAATCTGATGCAGCACTCCATCACGCTCCTTCTTGGTCCAATAGCCCTTACACAGCCTGGAGGTGTGTTGGGTCATTGTTCTGTTGAAAAACAATTGGTAGTCCCACTAAGCGCAAATCAGATGGGATGGCATGTCACTGCAGCATCCTGAGGTAGCCATTCTGGTTAAGTGTGCCTTGAATTCTAAATAAATCACAGACAGCAAAGCACCATCACACCTCCTCCTCCATGCTTCACGGTGGAAAACACACATGCCGAGATCATCCGTTCACCTACTGTGCGTCCCACCCCTACCTTTTCACAACAACTGATTGGCTCAAACACATTAAGAAGGAAAGAAATTCCACAAATGATATTTTAACAAGGCTTACCTGTGACATGGTAAGGTTGGACCCAGGTGCAGAGAAGAGACCAGACCTCGGTGGTTAAGGATAAGCTTAATACCTTAATTAGATATGGTAGCCACATGATAACGGTACACTTGAAATAAAAACCACCAAAGTCTCGGAATCTCACTCAGGAAACGACAGCACATGGTAAACAATTCAAGCTTCTTCAGAGAACCACAGACAACACACCTCTTTTAACAGTGACACAATCATGAAATAATAAGACACAATGAAAGTGTCTAGGGCTGTCTCAGACGCCCTCTGGTGCCAGGGGGAACCATGACAATACCTGTTGATTGAAATGCATTCCTGGTGACAACCTCATGAAGCTGACTGAGAGAATGCCAAAGCTGTCATCAAGGCAAAGCGTAGAAAATAGTAAAAATTAAGAAAAAACCTGGAATGAGTAGGTGTGTCCAAACTTTTGACTGGTACTGTGTGTGTGTGTGTGTGTGTGTGTGTGTGTGTGTGTGTGTGTGTGTGTGTGTGTGTGTGTGTGTGTGTGTGTGTGTGTGTGTGTGTTGTATAGACATTATGTGGATAGAATATTTAGAATACATTGCATAGAATAGTATATACAGCAATAGATGAATAGAATGACATTGACTAGAATATCGTATATACATATGAAATTAGTAAAACAGTATGTAAACATTAAAGTGACCAGTGCTTTCATGTCTATGGACATAGGGCAGCAGTATCTATGGTGCAGGGTTGAGTAACTGGATGGTAGTGACATTGACTAAGTTCAGGGCAGGGTACCGGCTTGTGAAGGCTATTTAACAGTTTAATGGCCTTGAGATAGAAGTGCTTTTCAGTCTCTCGGTCCCAGCTTTGATGCACCTGTACGGACCTTGCCTTCTGGATGATAATGGGGTGAACAGGCCATGGCTCGGGTGGTTGATGTCCTTGATGATCTTTTTGGCCTTCCTGTGACATCGGGTGCTGTACCACCCTCTGGAGAGCCCTGCGGTTGCAGGCGGTGCAGTTGCTGTACCATGCGGTGGTACAGCCAGACAGGGTGCTCTCAATGGCACATCTTTGTGAGGGTCTTAGGAGCCAAGCCAAATTTCTTCAGCCTGCTGAGGTTGAAGAGGCGCTGTTGTGCCTTCTTCACCACACTGTCTGTGTGGGTGGACCATTTCAGATTGTCAGTGAAGTGTACTGTACGACAAGGAACTTGAAGCTTTTCACCTTCTCAACTGCAGTCCGTCGATGTGGATGGGGGCATGCTCCATTTGCTGGATCCTGAAGTCCACATTCAGCTCCTTAATTTTGTTGACATTGAGGGAGAGGTTATTTTCCTGGCACCACTCCACCAGGGCCCTCACCTCCACCCTGTAGGTTGTCTCGTCATTGTTGGTAATCAGACCTACTACTGTTGTGTCATCTGGAAACTTGAAGATTGAGTTGGAGGCGTGTGTCACGGGTGTCACGGGCGTCAGTCACGGGTGAACATGTTGTACAGGAGGGGGCTGACCTTTCACCCTTGTGGAAACCCTGTGTTGAGGATCAGTGTAGTGGAGGTGTTGTTTCTTAGCTTCACCACCTGGGGGCGGCCCATCAAGAAGTCCAGGACCCATTTGCACAAGGCGGGGTTCAGATCCAGGGCCCCGAGCATAGTGACGAGCTTGGAGAGTACCATGGTGTTGAAGACTGAGCTGTAGTTGATGAACCGCTTTCTTACATAGGTATTCCTCTTGTCCAGATGGGATACAGCAGTGTACAGTGCGATGGTGATTGCATCGTCTATGGATCTATTGGGGCGGTATGCAAATTTACGTGGGTCTAGGGTGTCGTGTAAGGTGGAGGTGATGTGATCCTTAACTACCCTCTCAAAGCACTTCATGATGACAGAAGTGAGTGCTAAGGGGCGATAGTCATTTAGTTCATTTACCTTTGCTTTCTTGGATAGTGGAACAATGGTGGACATCTTGAAGCAAGTGGGGGACAGCAGATGGATAGGGAGAGATTGAATATGTCCATAAACACTCCAGCCAGCTTGTGCGCGCATGCACTGGGGACACGGCTAGGGATGTCTTACTCACGTCGGCCGCGGAGAACAAGAGCCCACAGTCCTCCGGAGCAGCCCTCATCGGTGGCACTGGGTTATTCTCAAAGTGGGCAAAGAATGTGTTTAGCTCGTCTTTGTCCGCAACATGGCTGGTTTTCCCTTTGTAATCCGTGATTGTCTGGAGTCCCAGCCACATACGTCTCATGTCTGAGCCGTTGAATTGCGACTCCACTTTGTCTCTGTACTGATTTTTGTATTCAACCATATTCCCAACATGTCAAGTGGTTTTGTTGTGTTTTTGACTTTGTTCAAGTGCCACTTTACCTGATCCACTGATGAATAGAAATAGATTGTTCTAGTGTGTAGCTATTTATAAGCCCTTTCCTACTCTCTGTATTGCCTGGTGGTTATGTAGAGCAAGACCCTGCAGCTATTGTCTCCCGATTTTATTCTTAGGATGGAAAGTCATTAACTTGCTCTTGTGGCAGATGGACATGTCGCTCCATTAAGAAACTAATATCAGCTCTGTGTGTGCATGTGTGTATGTGTGAAATTTCAATGAAGGTATCTGAACAAACAGGACAGGGGAAGGTCACAGACAATAGAACAATCAAGTCATCATATTGTCAGACATTGTATCTATCACTTGGGATCTATCACCATTAAAAATATTTTTTCAGAGGAGATGTGGTATGCTAGATGTATGCTAGAAGAAATGCACAGCACCTTTAAAGGTCCAATGCAGCCATTTTAATCTAAATATTAAATCATTTCTGGGCAACAATTATAGTAACTTACTTTGATTGCTTTCAATTAAAATGGTCAACGACAAAACAATAATTAAAGAAGGCTTCTTAACGAGGAACAATTTCTCAAGCAAGAATTTTGCTATGGCTGTCTAGGAGTGGACTGAAATTTCAGGCAGCCTTTTCAAACAGCTCTTACACTAAAAGGGCATTTTCATCATTTACCTAATTTGACAGTATAATTCTAACCTCATAGTGTGGAAATATATGTAAAACACAGGAAAATGAGGGGCCTTTAGAGAGGAGTTGTTCATACTTTGTTTCACAAATCAGAGCCAAAGAGATCTCTCTCTGAGTATACCAAACATTGTGAACACATTCCTTATATTGAGTTGCAAACCCCTTTTGCACTCAGAAGAGCCTCGATTCATCAGGGCATGGAATATATGTGGACTATACAAGGTGTCAATGCATTCCACAGGGATGCTGGTCCATGTTGGCTACAATGCTTCCCACAGTTGTGTCAAGTCGGCTCGATGTCCTTTTGGTGGTGGACAATTCTTGATACACACAGGAAACTGTTGAGTGTGAAAAACCCAGCAGCGTTGCAATTCTTGGCACAAACCGGTGAACCTGGCACCTACTAGCATACCCCATTTAAAGCCATTTTAATATTTTGTCTTGCCCATTCACCCTCTGAATGATGCACATACACAATCCATGTCTTAGTTATCTCAAAGCTTAAAAATCCTTCTTTAACCCCACTTCGTCTATAATGATTGAAGTGGATTTAAAAAGTGACATCAACAATCTTGGTTTCCTCAGACCAGAGAATCTTGTTTCTCATGGTCTGAGAGTCTTTAGGTGCCATTTGGCAAACTCCAAGCGGGCGGTCATGTGCAATTTACTGAGGAGTTGCTTTCCTCTGGCCATTTCATCTTAAAGGCCTGATTGGTGGAGTGCTGCAGAGATAGTTGTCCTTCTCGAAGGTTCTCACATCTCCACAGAGGAACTCTAGAGCTCTGTCAGAGTGACCATCAGGTTCTTGGTCACCTGTCTGACCAAGTCCCATCTCCCCCGATTGCTTAGTTTGGCCGGGCGGCCAGCTCTAGGAAGAGTCTTGGTGGTTCCAAACTTCTTCCATTTAAGAATGATGGAGGCCACTGTGTTCTTGAGGACCTTCAATACTACAGAATTCTTTTTGTAGATTTCCACAGATCTGTGCCTCGACATAATCCTGCCTCGGAGCTCTACGGACTATTCCTTTGACCTAATGGCTTGGTTTTTGGTCTGACATGCACTGTCAACTGTGGGACCTTATACAGGCATGTGTGTGCCATTCCATATCCAATCAATTGAATTTACCACAGGTGGACTCCAATCAAGTTGTAGAAATATCTCAAGGATCATCAATAGAAACAGGATGCTCCTGAGTTCAATTTCGAGTCTCATAGAAAAGGGTCTGAAACCTTATGTAAATAAGTGAAGAATGGCGCCAGAGGAGATGGCTGCCATTTACGGTACCCTAACCATTTGTGCTATTGTATGTGTTGTTTTCTGTGTTATTTGTAACTAATTTGGCCATAATGTTTCTGCGACCGTCTCTTGTGACTGAAAGAAGCTTCTAGATATCAGGACAGAAATTACTTTCCCCGTATTGGAAGAATCGTTTTTCTTCATACGAGTTGGACGCAGAGGATTTACTACAGACACCCGACAAGGCCCTCATCTCCCCGTCAATTCAAAGGAGAAAGAGACAGATATCGGGGACGTAGGTCTGGGTGCCTTGTAAGGATCCGACAGCAAAACAGTTTTTTTTTTGAGAGAGAGGAAGATTCAATACAGGCCAATAGTTTTTTATATTTTCTGGGTCAAGGTTTGACTTTTTCAAGAGAGGCTTTATTACTGCCACTTTTAGTGAGTTTGGTACACATCCGGTGGATAGAGAACCGTTTAGTATCTTCAACATAGGAGGGCCAAGCACAGGAAGCAGCTCTTTCAGTAGTTTAGTTGGAATAGGGTCCAGTATACAGCTTGATGGTTTAGAGGCCATGACTATTTTCATCATTGTGTCAAGAGATATAGTACTAAAACACTTGAGTGTCTCTCTTGATCCTAGGTCCTGGCAGAGTTGTGCAGACTCAGGACAACTGAGCTTTGAAGGAATACGCAGATTTAAAGAGGAGTCCGTAATTTGCTTTCTAATGATCATGATCTTTTCCTCAAAAAAGTTCATGAATTTATTACTGCTGAAGTGAAAGCCATCCTCACTTGGGGAATGCTGCATCATAGCCCTTGGTTCACTCCAGACCTGACTGCCCTCGACCAGCACAAAAACATCCTGTGGCGGACTGCAATAGCATCGAATAGTCCCCGCGATATGCAACTGTTCAGGGAAGTCAGGAACCAATACACGCAGTCAGTCAGGAAAGCAAAGGCCAGTTTCTTCAGGCAGAAATTTCCTGTAGCTCTAACTCCAAAAAGTTCTGGGACACTGTAAAGTCCATGGAGAACAAGAGCAACTCCTCCCAGCTGCCCACTGCACTGAGGCTAGGTAACACGGTCACCACCGATAAATCCATGATTATCGAAAACTTCAACAAGCATTTCTCAACGACTGGCCATGCCTTCCTCCTGGCTACTCCAACCTCGGCCAACCTCGGCCAACAGCTACTCGCCCAAGCCTCTCCAGGTTCTCCTTTACCCAAATCCAGGTAGGAGATGTTCTGAAAGAGCTGCAAAACCTGGACCCGTACAAATCAGCTGGGCTTGACAATCTGGACCCTCTATTTCTGAAACTATCCGCCGCCATTGTCGCAACCCCTATTACCAGCCTGTTCAACCTCTCTTTCATATCGTCTGAGATCCCCAAGGATTGGAAAGCTGCCGCATTCATCCCCCTCTTCAAAGGGGGAGACACCCTGGACCCAAACTGTTACAGATCTATATCATCCTGCCCTGCCTATCTAAGGTCTTCGAAAGCCAAGTCAACAAACAGGTCACTGACCATCTTGAATCCCACCGTACTTTCTCCGCTGTGCAATCTGGTTTCTGAGCCGGTCACGGGTGCACCTCAGCCACGCTCAAGGTACTAAACGATATCATAACCGCCATCGATAAAAGACAGTACTCTGCAGCCGTCTTCATCGACCTGGCCAAGGCTTTCGACTCTGTCAATCACCATATTCTTATCGGCAGACTCAGTAGCCTCGGTTTTTCTAATGACTTTCTTGCCTGTTTCACCAACTACTTTGCAGACAGAGTTCAGTGTGTCAAATCGGAGGGCATGTTGTCCGGTCTTCTGGCAGTCTCTATGGGGGTGCCACAGGGTTCAATTATTGGGCCGATTCTTTTCTCTGTATATATCAATGATGTTGCTCTTGCTGTGGGCTTTTCCCTGATCCACCTCTATGCAGACGACACCATTCTGTATACTTCTGGCCCTTCGTTGGACACTGTGCTATCTAACCTCCAAACGAGCTTCAATGCCATTCAACACTCCTTCCGTGGCCTCCAACTGCTCTTAAACGCTAGTAAAAACCAAATGCATGCTTTTCAACCGTTCGCTGCCTGCACCCGCACGCCCGACTAGCATCACCACCCTGGATGGTTCTGACCTAGAATATGTGGACATCTATAAGTACCTAGGTGTCTGGCTAGACTGTAAACTCTCCTTCCAGACTCATATCAAACATCTCCAATCTAAAATCAAATCTAGAGTCGTCTTTCTATTCGGCAACAAAGCCTCTTTCACTCACGCCGCCAAACTTACCCTAGTAAAACTGACTATCCTACCGATCCTCGACTTCCGATCCTCGACTATCCTACCGATCCTCGACTTCGGCGACTTCATCTACAAAATAGCTTCCAATACTCTACTCAGCAAACTGGATGCAGTTTATCACAGTGCCATCCGTTTTGTTACTAAAGCACCTTATACCACCCACCACTGCGACCTGTATGCTCTAGTCGGCTGGCCCTCGCTACATATTCGTCGCCAGACCCACTGGCTCCAGGTCATCTACAAGTCCATGCTAGGTAAAGCTCCGCCTTATCTCAGTTCACTGGTCACGATGGCAACACCCACCCGTAGCACGCGCTCCAGCAGGTGTATCTCACTGATCATCCCTAAAGCCAACACCTCATTTGGCTGCCTTTTGTTCCAGTTCTCTGCTGCCTGTGACTGGAACGAATTGCGAAAATCGCTGAAGTTAGAGACTTTTATCTCCCTCACCAACTTCAAACATCTGCTATCTGAGCAGCTAACCAATTGCTGCAGCTGTAAATAGTCTATCGGTAAATAGCCCACCCAATTTACCTACCTCATCCCCATACTGTTTATATTTATTTACTTTTCTGCTCTTTTGCACACCAGTATCTCTACCTGTACATGACCATCTGATCATTTATCACTCCAGTGTTAATCTGCTAAATTGTAATTATTCGCCTACCTCCTAATGCCTTTTGCACACAATGTATATAGACTCTTTTTTTATTTTTCTACTGTGTTATTGACTTGTTAATTGTTTACTCCATGTGTAACTCTGTGTTGTTGTCTGTTCACACTGCTATGCTTTATCTTGGCCAGGTCGCAGGTCATGGCTCACATCAACACCATTATCCCAGAAACTCTAGACCCACTCCAATTTGCATACCGCCCCAACAGATCCACAGATGATACAATCTCTATTGCACTCCACACCACCCTTTCCCACCTGGACAAAAGGAACAAGTATGTGAGAATGATATTCATTGACTACAGCTCAGCATTCAACACCATAGTGCCCTCAAAGCTCATCACTAAGCTAAGGACCCTGAGACTAAACACCTCCCTCTGTAATTGGATCCTGGACTTCCTTACGGGCCGCCCCCAGGTGGTAAGGGTATCCACCACGCTGATCATCAACACGGGGGCCCCTCAGGGGTGTCTGCTCAGTCCCCTCATGTACCCCCTGTTCACTCATGACTGCATGGCCAGGCACGACTCCAACGCCATCATTAAGTTTGTCGAAGACACAACAGTGGTAGACCTGATCAGCATCAACGATGAGACAGCCTATAGGGAGGAGGTCAGAGACCTGGCCGTTTGGTGCCAGGACAACAACCTCTCCCTCAACGCGATCAAGACAAAGGAGGTGATTGTGACTACAGGAAAAGGAGGACCAACCACGCCCCCATTCTCATCGACTGGACTGTAGTGGCGCAGGTTGAGAACTTCAAGTTCCTTGGTGTCCACATTACGAACAAGCTATCATGGTCCAAACACACCAAGACAGTTGTGGAGAGGACACAACAAAACCTATTCCCCCTCAGGATCCTCAAAAGGTGCTACATCTGCACCATCGAGAGTGTCGCTGCCTGGTATGGCAACTGCTCAGCCTCCGACTGCAATGCACTACAGAGGGTATTGCGAACAGCCCAGTATATCACTATTGCTAAGCTTCCTGCCATCCAGGCGGTGTCAGAAGAAGGCCCTAAAAATTGTCAAAGACTTCAGCCACCCTAGTCATAGACTGTTCTCTTTGCTAATGCACGGCAAGTGGTACCTGTAGCGCCAAGTCTGGGTCCAAAAGGCTTCTCATCAGCTTCTACCCCCAAGCCATAAGACTCCTGAACAGCTAATCATATGGCTACCCAGACTATTTGCATTGTCCCCCCTCTTTTATGCTGCTGCTACTCTCTGTTTATAAAAAAAATATTTATTTTACATCAGACTTAGTTTTCTTAAATCTGCATTGTTGGTTAAGCATTTCACTGTAAGGTCTACCTACACCTGTTGTATTCAGCGCATAAGACAAATACAATACAATAGTTCTCTTGAATTTTTTTATCAATTTTCCAAAATGTTTAAAAAACTGTTCTCAGGTTTGTCATTATTGGGTATTGTGTGTAGATTGACTTTGTTTTCGTTAATCTATTTTAGAATAAGGCTGTAACTTACCTCCCCTGTTATTGTAATGGTGAGAGGTTAGCATGTCTTGGGGGTATGATATTTGTGCGTCTGTAACTTTCTCACTCATCATTATTAAGGACTCATTTAGGATTATCTGGAATCATGGTAGCATCCACAATAACGTAGAAGTGTTTAGAAACATATGTTATTATTATTTACAATAAAATTGACTCCAAAATATTAACACTTCAAAAACTTCAAAAACAAACAGCAAATGCATCCAAGAAGTTAGTACAGTCACATGCTTGATTTAATCATTGCGTGCTAGGAATATGGGACCAAATACTACACTTTTGGCTCCTTTAATACACATACTGTATAAGTGAATTTGTTCCAATACCTTTGGTCCCCTAAAATAGTAGAACTATGTACAAAAAGTGCTGTAATTTCTAAATTTGCTATAGATGAAATTACCCTCAAATTAAAGCCAACAGTCTGCACTTTAATATCATAGTCATTGTACAGAGCCTCTATATATATTGATCTCTCTCTATATATATGAATCTTTCACTATATAGATGTCAATATATATGGATCTCTCTATATATGCAGTGCCTTGCGAAAGTATTCGGCCCCCTTGAACTTTGCGACCTTTTGCCACATTTCAGGCTTCAAACATAAAGATATAAAACTGTATTTTTTTGTGAAGAATCAACAACAAGTGGGACACAATCATGAAGTGGAACGACATTTATTGGATATTTCAAACTTTTTTAACAAATCAAAAACTGAAAAATTGGGCGTGCAAAATTATTCAGCCCCCATTAAGTTAATACTTTGTAGCGCCACCTTTTGCTGCGATTACAGCTGTAAGTCACTTGGGGTATGTCTCTATCAGTTTTGCACACCGAGAGACTGACATTTTTTCCCATTCCTCCTTGCAAAATAGCTCAAGCTCAGTGAGGTTGGATGGAGAGCATTTGTGAACAGCAGTTTTCAGTTCTTTCCACAGATTCTCGATTGGATTCAGGTCTGGACTTTGACTTGGCCATTCTAACACCTGGATATGTTTATTTTTGAACCATTCCATTGTAGATTTTGCTTTATGTTTTGGATCATTGTCTTGTTGGAAGACAAATCTCCATCCTGTCTCAGGTCTTTTGCAGACTCCATCAGGTTTTCTTCCAGAATGGTCCTGTATTTGGCTCCATCCATCTTCCCATCAATTTTAACCATCTTCCCTGTCCCTGCTGAAGAAAAGCAGGCCCAAAACATGATGCTGCCACCACCATGTTTGACAGTGGGGATGGTGTGTTCAGGGTGATGAGCTGTGTTGCTTTTACGCCAAACATAACATTTTGCATTGTTGCCAAAAAGTTCAATTTTGGTTTCATCTGACCAGAGCACCTTCTTCCACATGTTTGGTGTGTCTCCCAGGTGGCTTGTGGCAAACTTTAAACGACACTTTTTATGGATATCTTTAAGAAATGGCTTTCTTCTTGCCACTCTTCCATAAAGGCCAGATTTGTGCAATATACAACTGATTGTTGTCCTATGGACAGAGTCTCCCACCTCAGCTGTAGATCTCTGCAGTTCATCCAGAGTGATCATGGGCCTCTTGGCTGCATCTCTGATCAGTCTTCTCCTTGTATGAGCTGAAAGTTTAGAGGGACGGCCAGGTCTTGGTAGATTTGCAATGGTCTGATACTCCTTCCATTTCAATATTATCGCTTGCACAGTGCTCCTTGAGATGTTTAAAGCTTGGGAAATCTTTTTGTATCCAAATCCGGCTTTAAACTTCTTCACAACAGTATCTCGGACCTGCCTGGTGTGTTCCTTGTTCTTCATGATGCTCTCTGCGCTTTTAACGGACCTCTGAGACTATCACAGTGCAGGTGCATTTATACGGAGACTTGATTACACACAGGTGGATTGTATTTATCATCATTAGTCATTTAGATCAACATTGGATCATTCAGAGATCCTCACTGAACTTCTGGAGAGAGTTTGCTGCACTGAAAGTAAAGGGGCTGAATAATTTTGCACGCACAATTTTTCAGTTTTTGATTTGTTAAAAAAGTTTGAAATATCCAATAAATGTCGTTCCACTTCATGATTGTGTCCCACTTGTTGTTGATTCTTCATAAAAAAATACAGTTTTATATCTTTATGTTTGAAGCCTGAAATGTGGCAAAAGGTCGCAAAGTTCAAGGGGGCCGAATACTTTCGCAAGTGTGCCTCTGTGTGCCTCTGTCACAGATACATCTAGAAATCATTTGCAGAACAGGAAACCAAACTAAGCATGCAGTTCTGGATAGTTCACCAGACACTAAAAGCATCCATATTGATTCTCCATGGAAACATCTTTTTAATCCAGGATTAGGCATAATCTGTGTCTGGGAAGCCACCTCTCTGTATGAAACCCCCTTTACTGTTTGTTTTAGTTTGACTTCCATGGATATTATTCCACTCAAGTCCAAAAAGAAAGAGCTATGAACATCATTAATGCTCAAAATGCATCTTAAATGCAGCTGTGGAGACCGTAACCATAGTTACACGACATAGAACATAACAAGGTCCCGCTGATGGTTTCTCAGGGCCCTCGGCAGCTTTCGGCAAATACGTAGCGAGCAAAATCCATTTGGAATCGGTTTGTCTGAAATTAGGTATTATTCTATGCCTCAATGTTTGTCTGGTCAATTCAATGTTTGTCTGGTCAGTCCATTATGCTATCAGTGGGTTTTGTTAATAATCTTTGAAAACTTCCTCTGAGCAAAAAACTGCAAACCACAGAGTTAGAAAATGGAATGCTACAAGAGGGTAAGTGATGCTATTGTTTTGGTTTTCTCAGTGCCACTCTCTCCAGATCTACATGCAATGTCATGATTATTCAGTACCCCTCTAAAGACTTGTGTTAGCTCCCGAGCCAGTGCCTAGGCTTCTGCTCAGTGGGCTAACAGAGTTGTGTGGCGCGCAGCAGACCAGAAGTCAAACCCCAACCAGTCATATGTTAAACAGAAGCATTCATTAGCGTGTAATAAACAGAGTTTAAAAAAACAGTGTCTCAATAGTGTAGACCCGAATGACCTAAAATAATGCATGAATTCATCTTGATGCAAAACAGATCTTCATCCACCATTTTTGGTAGTTTCCATTCTAAGTGAGATGTCTGGTATGCATATGCATATGCATCTGGTTTGCATATGCATGATTAATTAGGGAACATATGGAAAGCGTTGGTGATATTTCTTTATTCTTTGTTCTACATTAAAATGATGCATGGTAAGGCATGGTAAGGCATGCTGTGGCACGTTTTGATTTCACATATCCGATGTGCTTGGTTATGTTTGCAGACACAGGGAGACATAAAGAGCAACACGGACAGGTTCAGTCATACAAGGCCAAAGCAAGTTGTTTTTTCCAGGAGGCCGCTGACAGGAGGACGGTTCATAATAATGTCTGGAATGAAGCAAGTGGAATGGCATCCAACACATGGAAACCATGTGTTTGATTTATTTGATAACGTTCCACCCATTCCGCTCCAGCCTTTACCACGAGCCCGTCCTCCCCAGTTAATGTGCCAGCAACCTCCTGTGCTGGTTTTGCGCTAAACCTAACCCTAACCCATCATTACAGAACATGAGGTACAGTTACCTCCATGTTTTCTTTGTGGTAACAGGGTTATTTTGGTTGCTTATTCTGTATCAGATAATGTGTATTTATTAAGGATCCTCATTACTCTCCCTGGGGTCCAGCAACATACCACATACAGTAATGTGATGATGGTGATAAGGTTCGTTGTAGCTGAGTCGCTAGAGCACGGCAGTTGCAATGCCAAGAAACGTGGGTTCGATTCCAACCACACGTAAAATGTATTTTGACTTTTTTGTTCATTTAGCAGACACTCTTATCCAGAGCGACATACAAGTTAAGTGCCTTGGTCAAGGGCACGTCAACAGAGCTTTCACCTAGTCTGCTTGGGGATTCAACCCAGCAACCTTTTACTTACTGGTCCAACGCTCTTAAACGCTAGGCTTCCTGCCACCGGGTATACACGTATGACTGTAAGTCAATTGGAGAACAGCGTCTGCTAAGTGGCATATATCATATATAATGTGGACCGTCAGTTACCTGACTATATTAAAAGGAAGATAACAGCTGTGTGTTCTTCACATGTAGCCTTTATAATATGCAACCAGATTCCACCTGAAATACATCCTCCTTAAAAAAAATTCGTAATTACTTTTTATGATTTAAATACAATCAGGATGTGTTTATTTTTTAATAGAAGAAGGCTGTTTTGTATTCCTGGTGAGGCGGTTGCCACGACACATTGATTTAATTCAGAGTTCAAACGTGCTTTCACTGACCTCTAGATGCAGATTCCCTGATGGGTTGTCCCCACTAGCTTTCAACTTCCACCACCCACACACACACTGTTTGAATAAGGAACATTTGAACAATGCCTTGATTGTCCCCCTGACCTGACATGTTTAAAATAAAATATTCTCACTAAGGTAGACTTGTGTGTTTTTAGTTTGAGGCCATGCAAACCTTGCATGTATAGATTTATGTAGCATGAAAAAACGGACAAATAGAATATTAAATAAAAATGGATTTTTGAATGTGTTCAACGTTTCAATATTTTATTACTGATTTGATTGCACATTGTGCATAACGTCCTAATGTTCCAGATAGCAGCAAGGCTAAGTGCACATTATTGCTTTAAATACCGGTAGTCTATCTATGTACTTTTAATTTGTGTAGAGAAAATTACTAGTTCGAACTGAATAGAGTAGCCTTGCCTCTCTGTCTAATTGACCCAGTCAGAACCATAGAATAACATGAAATTATAGGTTCTCCATGGCATTATAGGTTCTTTATGTAATTACATGTCTTCTATGGTCAGACACTTGTCACTGTAGTGTTAAGAGTAGTTTCTCCCCTGTACCTCCACTCAGTGGTCTCCCCCTTAGTCCCTCCCTGGTTAAAGGCCGACAGATATACCATTCCCTCCACCAACCTCCCTTAAGGCCTTCTATAGCACACTCTCCATCACCACCCATCATCATGTTATCCAAAGCAACTTACAGCCACTCGTGCATACATTTTACATATGGGTGACCTCAGAACTTGAACCCACTAACCTAGCATTACAAGCACCACGCTCTACCAACTGAGCCACAAAGGGCCACAACTGATACTGCCCAAGTGGTGGCCAGCAATGCAAACATCCACTTTGCCCAGTGCCACTATTGAGAACCCCGTGCTGGAAATCTCAGGAATGCGTTCCAAATGGCACCCTACTTCCTACATGTTGCACTACTTTTGACCAGAGCCCTGTAGGGACAGAGCACTATATAGGGAATAGGGTTCCATTGGGATGCAGGATTGGGCAGAGCAGGGAGGCTTAAATCCCTCTTCTTTATTTTGAATTATGAGGTGTTGTACTTTTTGCTTGTTTGGTTTCTCCAGATACAGTATACATATTTCTCAGTATTTGAATGATGCTACAAATTTCACAGTGATTTTGACGCAAATTAATTTTTATGTACACTTATTTCGGTCAGCCACATTTAAAGTATGTTCTCTTCATGCAGCACAGTCCTTAAACAACACAGTAGTATCCTTTATCTTGTTGCTGTAGGCTGGTAAATATAGTGTGTAGTGTTACATCACTGTTATAACTCAGTAGCTCGGTCAAGGAGAAGAATGACCAAGCAGGCTCAGAGTCATCAGCAGCCTCCGAGATTACTCCTCACGTCCCCGCAAACCACTTCACCTCCCCGCAAACCACCTCAAACCACATCACACAACGGACAGAGGGGACGGGCCACACATAAATATCATCTGCTTTTGGGGACATGTGCGATGATCTTGCATACATGAAATGTGGCATGATATGCAGCTAGACTATAGGCTATAGCAGGGTTCCCCGTGTGCCGATTTTGTTCCACGGATTTTGTTCCCCCCCCCCCAAGTTTTCTCAGCAAAACAAATGTAATAATATACATATCCTATATACACTATCGTTCAAAAGTTTGGGGTCACTTAGAAATGTCCTTGTTTTTGGAAGAAAAGCACATATTCTCTCCATTAAAATAACATCAAATTGATCAGAAATACAGTGTAGACATTGTTAATATTGTAAATGGGTATTGTAGCTGAAACGGCTGATTTTTAATGGAATATCTACAAAGGCGTTCAGAGGCCAATTATCAGCAAACATCACTCCTGTGTTCCAATGGCACTTTGTGTCAGCTATTCCAAGTTGATCATTTTAAAAGGCTAATTGATCATTAGAAAATACTTTTGCAATTATGTTAGCAGAGCTGAAAACTTTTGTTCTGATTAAAGAAGGAATAAAACGGGCCTTGTTTAGACTAGTTGAGTATCTGGAGCATCAGCATTTGTGGGTTCGATTACAGGAACAAAATGGCCAGAAACAAAGCACTTTCTTCTGAAACTCGTCAGTCTATTCTTGTTCTGAGAATTTAAGGCTATTCCATGCTGGAAATTGTCAAGAAACTGAAGATCTCATACAACGCTGTGTACTACTCCCTTAACAGAACAGCGCAAACTGTCTCTAACCAGAATAGAAAGAGGAGTGGGAGGCCCCGGTGCACACCTGAGCAAGAGGACAAGTACATTAGAGTGTCTAGTTTGAGAAACAGAAGCCTCAAAAGTCCTCAACTGGCAGCTTCATTAAATAGTACCTGTAAAACACCAGTCTCAACGTCAACAGTGAAGAGGTGACTCCGGGATGCTGGCCTTCTCAGCAGAGTTCCTCTGTCCAGTGTCTGTTCTTTTGCCCATTTTAATCTTACATTTTTTGACCAGTCTGAGATATGGCTTTTTTTTGCAACTCTGCCTGAAAGGGTTCTTTGAATGTCCCCATAGGAGAACCCTTTGAAGAAACCTTTTTGGTTCCATGTAGAACCCTTTTGGTTTCTGGTAGAAGAGCCCTTCCCACAGAGTGTTCTACATGGAACCCAAAAGGGTTCTACATGGAACCAAAAATTGTTCTCCTATTGGGACAGCTGAAGAACCCTTTTTGGAAACTTTTTTTCTAAAAGTGTGCGTTCTCTGTGTGTTGGGGAGCAAAATAATTACAAACTACCCACATTAGAGCAGCCAGTACAATTATCCATGCAGTATGGCCTACATTGTGAAATTCTGTGACAGGATATATCTGTGAATATTTATGGTCAACATGAACCCAAAGAAGTGTTTACATATGTAACAGCCTTCTTTATGGTAAGGCAGGCAAATGAGGAGCCGTTTGAGAACATCTGTCAGGCCTAATTAGCTTGAGGACAGGAGAATCACATGGGGCGATCCATAGCTTCTCTATTGGGCCCCTTAACTGGCAGATGCTGGACATGTATCTCAACAGAAATGTGCTAGGCGGTTCCAATATGGACACCGTACAACCATAATGTTTTATAAGTGAGTACATGAATACAGAATGGGATGATGAGGGTTATGCCATGTACAGGCCTTACTGGGTTATATCATGTACAGGCCTTTCTTACTGGGTTATACCATGTGTAGGCCGTTATACTATGGGGCGGCAGGTAGCCTAGTGGTTCGAGTGTTGAACTAGTATCCGCAAGATCAAATCCCTGAGCTGACAAAGTAAAATTCTGTTGTTCTGCCCCTCAACAAGGCAGTTAACCCACTGTTCCTAGGCTGTCATTGAAAATAATTTGTTCTTAACTGACTTGCGTAGTTAAATAAAGATAAAATAAAAGGCCTTTCTGGGTTAAACCATGTACAGACCTTTCTTACTGGATTATACCATGTGCAGGCCTTTCTTTCTGCAAATGGCAGTGTAAATGTTTGTTTTTATTGTTAAGTACAAGATAGTTGCTGATGCGATTATGATATATGGCATAGGCCCAAGCAAGCACTGTCATAAAAAATGTACGCTTACGCTGAGCAATTATCATTTTCCAAAACGCAAAGATGTTAGGTGCTGAACAATTTGGCACTACCTATGCTGCACCACTAAGGCATAAAAAAGGCTTGTGGTTTGAACGTTATGGTACACTTACACTTCTGTTGGAACTGGCTGCCAACACAATGGACTGTGGGAAAGACAGTACCACCATGAGAACAACAAAAGAGAAAAACGGAAGGAATTGTACAACCACTATTTTCACAGCTGAGGTGTTTTGTGTAAACGTACTATACAAATTGTTTTGTGTGTGAACGTACTATACAACAAAAATTGTCTCCATGACAAATGATTGGACGGTCATTTTGAACTACCGTCCTGTGTATTTTGGAGACTCTGTAGCTGTGAGGCTTGCATGGATCCAATGATGTTTGTCCATCATGGTTTTCCAAGCCACATGGGTCTTATGTTTGTTCCTTGAATAATTGGATAAAGACAAGACTGTAGACGATTTTACATGGGTCCTGTTGGATAGAAACAGCAGCAATACATCCAAGTCTCCTGGACTCAATTTGCCTTTTCCCTCCACAGTCTTATCTGTCACTATGGTAACCTCTTTATTTCTCTCTCTTTCTTTGCAGGCTGTTGAAACCAACCTGGCTTCAAAGGACAGTCACTGGGTATTTGTCAATGAGGTAAGCGAAGATGAGAGTATTTATGTTGATGCTGCTGACAAATCTCTCTCTCTCTCGCTTCTTTTCTCTCTCTCTCTCTCTTTCTCCTAACTCCTATCTTTGCATTTCCTCTACACTGAGTATAGAAAACATTAGGAGAACCTGCTCTTTCCATTACGTAGACTGACCAGGTGACTCCAGATGAAAGCTGTGATCCCTTATTGATGTCACTTGTTAAATCCACTTCAATCGGTGTAGATGAAGAGGAGGAGACAGGTTAAATAATGATTGTTAAACCTTGAGACAATCAGAGGGTGAATGGGCAAGACAAAATATGTAAGTGTCTTTGAACTGGATGTGGTTGTAGGAGTCAGGCGCACCGGTTTGAGTGTATCAAGAACTCCAATGCTGCTGTGTTTTTCACACTCAATAGAATGGTCCAACACCCAAAGGACATCCAGACAACTTGACACAACTGTGGGAAGCATTGGAGTCAACATGGGCCAGCATCCCTGTGGAACGCGTTCGACACCTTGTTGAGTCCATGCCCTGACGAATTGATCCTGTCCTGAGGGCAAAAGGGGGTGCAACTCCATATTAATAAGGTGTTCCTAATGTTTTGTGCACTCAGTGTATATACCCACAACAACTGCGCGATGCCAATAACAGTGAGTTGACGATCAAGGGAACTGCTTGACGCATTGAGTAGATCAGTAGTCGTTCACAGTTCTACAGCACCTTGCATTGTGTGTGTCTCACATCCTTCAGTCACTCTGCACACTGATAGAGCTCTAACAAAATATGTGCTCATTGTTTGATACAACAAAACTCCTGCACCATTATGAAGATGTGGCCAAAATTGCATTTGAAACTCCCTAATAAGAAAGAGACATGACAGTTCCAATTTAGTTCATTATTTCCTTGATCGATTTCCACATCATAGATTTCTCTCTGGACTCAACTATAATTGTACTTACGTGTTCTCTCGTTACAAGCGTTGCCAACTGGCTAAGAATTCCTAAAAGTTTCCTCTCTGTTGTTTCAATTTCAATATGCCTGAGTCTCCCACATCCACTTCAGACATCTTTTAAGCATTTGCAGTTTTGTAAAAACACTTCTCATTTTATAAATGATAAATGGCAAACTGTCATCTCTTAACCAATTTTCTAATTTTGCTCCTATGAGTGCGTCCAAAATGGCAGTATTTTCCCTATAATGTGTACTACTTTTGACCAGAGGCCTATGGGCCCTGGGTCCAGGTCAAAAGTAGTACTCGATAGGGATTAGGGTGCCATTTGGGACTCAACCCTAGGTCTTAGCCATAGACATAGTCTGGGTCTCTGTACCACTAGGACGCCACACTTCGTTTTCAGCAGTAACTGTGCCCGAAGCAGAGTCAGACAGTGGTCCTGTCCCAATAGCCATACTAGTTTACTAAATAGTATGCGAAAAAGTAACATTTTGTAGTGTGTGAAATTTTGAAAGTAGTACTCCAAATGCATTATTTAATGCGCGATTGCGTTGACTCCCGCCATTCGTTTATTTTGGTAGAGCATATCTGATTATCAGATTATCAGAGTCAGAAAAGATGAGTGTATTCTACCAGATCAAACACTGAAATTAGTATGCAGTTTAAGAATGTAGTGCACTAGCATTAGTATTCGGATGCGGCCAATGTCTCAAAGACATCTACCCAGGTCTCAGTATGTCTGCTCTAACACTGTGCTGATGTAAACAACCCTGCCCTTTAATCCAGCCTGTTCATTGGAGGCCAATTAAAAGTAGCAGGGTCTGCTCAGAATGCAGCCAGGCAGCAGTAGAGAGAGTTGATGAGGGTTTGAGAGTACTGTAGCTGCAGGTGTACTGGCCTCCTGTGGAGCTGGAGCTGCCTCGCCCAGACTGCCCAATGGCGGGCAGAGAGCCGTGGTTGTTGTGATGTCACAGCCTACCAGAGATAAGTCTTATTTATTATTATGAGTGTTCCTAATGTTCGCTGATGCCGGGAAAGTGGGAATGGGGGGGGGGGAGATGACGCAGCGGCAGATGGTGCTTTAATCGATTTTGTGTTTGTGTGTTGCCAGTGTATAAAACGAAGGAAGACGTCGTGCTGGTTTGTGTTGCTGAGTGATTTGGCTGTCACTTAGGTCTACACATGGCATGGGATATTATACAGTGTTGTGTTGTGTTTCCATTAAGCTAATTTGTGTATGTTAGTGTACTCATTGTGAGTATACTCATTGTGAGCCCGCATCAGAAATGGGTGAACCGTCTTCTGTACATAATCTGAAAATATAACGAGGAGGAAGTCTTTCTGTGCTTTTTATCAACTCAAAGATATTTTGAAGGTAACAATCCAAGTTCATGAATAATTTAAATGAACACATGAAAATTACATTTTATTTTGTTGGTCTTATCTCTCTTCTCTTTGTGAAATATTCCTTTACATGAAATGTGTTGGAAGATGAATCCAGGGGCATTTTACTTATATAAGTACTATCTATGTCTGCAGTCTAGAATGGATATTCCTGCTCTTTGAAACCCCACATACACGTCAATGTTAGAGAGAAAGAAAGTACAATTCTTGTTCAGTGTCGGTCGATATACAATAACAGTCAAAAGTTTGGGCACACCTACTCATTCAAGGATTTTTCTTTATTTTTACTATTTTCTACATTGTAGAATAATAGCGAAGGAATCAAAACTATGAAATAACACATATGGAATCATGTAGTAACCAAAAAAGTGTTATATATTTTATATATTCACAGACTTCAAGTAACAGACACATCTCAACATCAACTGTTCAGATGAGACTGCGTGAATCAGGCCTTCATGGTTGATTTGCTGCAAAGAAAGCAGTACTAAAGGACACCAATAAGAAGAAGAGAATTGCTTGGACCAAGAAACACTAGCAATGGACATTAGACTGGTGGAAATCTGTCCTTTGGTCTGATGAGTCCAAATTTGAGAGTTTTGGTTCCAACCACCATGCCTTTGTGAAACGCAGAGTAGGTGAACAGATGATCTCCTCATGTATGGTTCCCACCATGAAACATGGAGGAGGTGTGACGGTGTGAGGGTGCTTTGTTGGTGACACTGTCAGTGATTTATTTAGAATTCAAGGCACACTTGACCAGCATGGTTACCACAGCATTCTGCAGCAATACGCCATACCATCTGGTTTGCGCCTAGTGGGACTATCATTTGTATTTCAACAGTACAATGTCCCAACACACCAGGCTGTGTAAGGGCTATTTGACCAAGAAGTGAAGTGATGGAGTGCTGCATCAGATGACATGGCCTCCACAATCATCCAACCTCAACCCAATTGAGATGGTTTGGGATGAGTTGGACTGCAGAGTGAAGGAAAAGCAGCCAACAAGTGCTCAGCATATGAGGGAATTCCTTCAAGACTTATGGAAAAGCATTCCAAGTGAAGCTAGTTGAGAGAATTCCAAGAGTGTGCAATGCTGTCATCAACACAAAGGGTGACTACTTTGAAGAATTTCAAATATAAAATATATTTTTTGTTTAACAATTTTTTGGTTACTCCATGATTCCATGTGTTATTTCATAGTTTTGATGTTTTCACTATTATTCTACAATGGTGAAAGTAGTAAAAAATAAAGAACAACCATGGAATGAGTAGGTACGTCCAAACTTTTGACTGGTACTGTATATATATATATATATATATATATATATATATATATATATATATATATATATATTATTATATATTATTATTATTATTATTTTTTACCTTCAGATCTTTTTTGTTGTTGTTTAATTACATTTCGTATCAGTCAAACAGAATAAGAAAAATGATTCTAAATATACATTTCAAAGTCTTATGATATTGATTTTCTTTGAAGAGAGATTACTGTAGATCAGACGTTTTTCCAGAGTTGTGTAGAAACACGTACTGTGAGTAGCGTGCACTGTTCATTTATCTTCAATAACTATGTTTCTTTTGAGGCTGCTTTTTCAAAACTATTTATAGTTTTTCTGTCAGAACCAGAAAATATGTTTACTTCATAATGTATTGCATGTTATGGTTCTAGTACAACCATACTGCACTCTCACCCTACAGTATGTAGCTAGCTTTTCCTAGCTGGTACACTCTAACCTTGGTGTTGTTTTATCAGACATATCCTCCTGAACACTGCTGTAGCTTTACCTTAATTATTAATCTGATACAGAGAGTTTAGAGGCCCAGGCCAAGATCAACACTACTCTGTCTACATAAACATGAGTCTTTATGGAAGACCGGGCCAGGGGTTAAACAGTTGTGTGCTCCATCAAAATATCCTTATGTTATAAGTCCATAGTCTATCTCCCATCATCCATCTCCTGGGCCACACTCCTGTCTGGAGCTTGAGATTCTACAGTAGGTCGGCTCCAATCTTCGGGACTGTTGGATGACCAGATGGTCTGTCCTGGGGGTCGGCAGGATAGAGGCACAGCCTGCACAGCACCTGAAGATGTTGGACACATCGGAGTGTGAAATCAGGAGGGGCATTTGAGGCCAGGAGAAGAGAGTGCTAACACTAACCCCCAGCCCGCCCAGATCTGCACTGATGTGGGAAAGAAACAATTCAATTTAATGGGAAAAATATGTTCACAGTTGACACATCCAGTAGGATGCTCTGTACTGCACTGCTGTACGTAAACTTTTCTTTGGGGGATAGACGGAGGCAAAGTCATTGTTATCCATCGGGTGACTGGTTGATCCTTATTGGGGTCATCACTTCGAGCCCCTAGCAAAACACAAAACAATGGCGGACAATTTCTCTCCCCTCGGACAGAGATATTAGAGAAAGTAAGAGATAGGAATCCCAATGGGTAATGAACGAAGGGAACATCACCCAGTAGACTGTCAACTAAATGTGTTCAAGTTGTCATGCTGCATCATGCGGTTGCTAAGCTAATCATCACACTTCTCCAAGTCAGGGTATGTGCCGTGTTCACGTGCTAGGATTAACAAACTCCCACATTTTTGACTAGCTAACTGGTTGAAAGCGGCACGTGTATAATTACAACCAGTTAGTTAGCGAGTCTGACATTTTTGAGTTTCCTAGTTCCAACTAGCACTTGAACGCGGCATTAGTCAAGAAACTTTCCTATTTTCGTACAATATAGAGTAAACACAAAAATATGGATATTTTAGCCACACCCGTTGCTGACTAGTGTATAAATGTAAGCACACATACATGCATTCTCAATTGACAAAAATTGGTAGGAGAATCCCCTCACTGAAGAGCTCAGTGACTTTCAACATGGACATTGGCCATATTTATACAACAATATGGCTATTTCAGCCACACCCAATGCTGACTAGTGTATTAAATCAAGCACACATACATGCATTCTCCATAGACAAAAATAGGCAGTAGAATGCCTTTATTGAAGAGCTCAGTGACTTTCAGCATGGCACTGTCGTAGGATGCCAACTTTCCAACAATTTCTGCCCTGCTAGAACTGCCCCCATCAACTGTAAGTGCTCAGCCGCGAAGCGGTAGACCACACAAGTTCACAGAACAGAACCGCCAAGTGCTGAAGCGTCTAGAATGTAAAAAAAGTAAGTTTTTTTGGTTGCAACACTCACTACCGAGCATTTCACTACACCCGCAATAATATCTGCTAAACACATGTGACCAATAACATCTGATTTGATTTGAGTTCCAAACGGCCTCTGGAAGCAACATCAGCACAATAATTGTTCGTCGGGAGCTTAATGAAATGGGCTTCCATGGCCGAGCAGCCGCACACAAGCCTAAGATCACCATGCACAATGCCAAGACTCTGAAGTGGTGTAAAGTTTGCCGACATTGGCCTCTGGAACAGTGGAAACACGTTCCCTGGAGTGATGAATCGCTCTTCACCATTTGGAGAAATCTGGGTTTGACGGATGCCAAACCTTACTTGCCCCAATGCATAGTGCCAACTGTAAAGTTTGGTGGATGAGGAATAATGGTCTGGGGTTGGATTTATTGGTTCGGTCTAGGCCCCTTAGTTTGATTGAATGGAAATCTTAACGCCAAGGCATACAATGACATTCTAGACTAGTCAGTGCATCCAACTTTGTGGCAACATTTTGGGGAAAGCCCTTTCCTGTTTCAGCATGAAAATTCCCCCATGCACAAAGCGAGGTCCACACAGAAGTGGTTTGTTGAGACCGGTGTGGAAGAACTTTACTGGCCTGCACAGAGCCCGGACCTTAACCCTATCGAAAACCTTTGGGAATTGGAACGCCGACTGCGAGCCAGGCCTAATCGCCAAATATCAGTGCCCGACCTCACTAATGGTCTTGTGGCTGAATTGAAGCAAGTCCCCTCAGCAATGTTCCAACATCTAGTGGAAAGCCTTCCCATGATTTTGGAATGAGATGTTCAACGAGCAGGTGTCCACAAACCTTTGGTCATGTAGTGTATGTAACGCCACGATTCCAAAGCTATACGATATTACATAGAACAAGTTAATTATCTCACATCTCTTGTGAGAGATGTTGTACTTCCTGTAACGAAATTCTGTAACGAAATTCATACTAATTTTGTGTTTTTGAGCTAACTTCCAGTTAACTCCCATTCAATCCTTGAAGGAAAGCTCTCCTTGTCCCAGAATCGCCCAGAAAGCACCATGCGGCTCATTGATCATGCATGGGCAAAATTCACAATGGACGTTCATTTCCAATGGAGTGTCCTATCTCCTCAAAAGTATCTCTCCCTCGGATCTAAAACTTGCCTTTGTCTGTGGTAACTAGTGACAACCCTAAAACCAGTACTAACCCCCACCCTCCATGACAGTTACTTTCAAATTAAAATACATCTAATTGTACCGTACCCCAATAATATTGTTGAATAACATTGTTGCAGAGAAGGGCTTGTTAGCTAGCCACAGAGTTTGAATCATCTTAGCCGTTTTCTATAAAAGCTCAGCTAGGAATGCTAGCTAGCTAACATTAGCTAAACTGCGCCTGGACTCGGGACCTAATAGGCATATACAGTAGACATGTCACATAGGATTCAGGAGCCAGCTGGTTAGATATTATTCAACCATGGGCAACAACATCTGGCTACTAGTTTGTTTTCACCAAAATATGTTAAACTCATAGCTAGTTTCTCCAGTGACCACCGCATTTAGAAGGATATCCACTGACTGAAAAGTAGCTAGCTAGCATGCTGGCTCACATTGGCCAAGCAGTACCCAATTGCTAACTATTACAGTTAGCTAATCGTGGATGCCAAACGACTCCGCTAGCTAGACTCAGGAGCCCACTGGTTAGACATGATAACACCATGGACAACAATAACTGGTGACTAATTCGTTTTCAGACAAATATGTTCAACTCATATTTACTGTAGTTTATCCACTGACCACTGCTTTTAGGAGGCTAGCTAAATTACTGAAATGTAGCTAGCTGGCACACTAAAGGCAGTAGCCACTACTAGCCAACTAATTGTGGATTTGATACATTTGGGCAAACTTGCTCATATCAAGCAACAGGCAGTTTGTGGAAAGGAAAAATCTGTGTGATGTCACACACCCAAAAAGGCTTAACCAATCACCCGATGTAGCTCATTAATGTATTAATGACTTTGCCTCTGGTTATCCTATGAAAGCAAATGTTGCATACTGTACACCATATACCCTATTACCTATGACAGGGTGAAAACTACAACCAAAAAAGAATATGTCTCCAGATTTAACAAAACATCTGTGTGTAAAACTTTGGCATCTTTATATATATGGACAAAATACCAACGTGATGATGAGTAAAACATTACCCACACTGCTTCAATTTATTATTTTTATCAGAGCATCTGCCATTGAATAATTTGTCAGCTCAGTTTTGTGATGAGATATTATTTTTTAAAGCTTTGACCAGCATTTATTTCCTCCATATCACGTTATAGTTGTGGGGTAAATTAACCATGCATCACTGCCAAATGGTCAGTACCAGATGTGTCTGTTATTATTATCATGTCATGCGAGAATTCTCTCTCTGATTGACGTGGAAGTGATACAGAACAGTAGGCTTCCCTGCTGCTTCAGACAAAAATGGGGTGGTATCCCGGGATACAGATTAAGCCCCAAAAATACTTTTCAATTGAGATTCACCATTAAGTTTGCTTTTTAGGCTTAATCTGTATCCAGGAAACCACCGTTGAGGTGGGCCTGACAGTGTCAGGAATCAGGAGTATGGACATGCTATGCCAGGCAAAGTGCAGACTGGAATTGTGCAAGCCCGCCTGGGTTCATTTCCCAGTCCCACAGGGCTGAGGGAAGCCCAAGCCAGCAGAAAATACGATAAAAACAAACAAAGTCTGAGAAGACAAGCCAACAGCTGTGGTGGTGGGGTGAGCAGGGAGCCGGGGGCCAGGGGCTTGCAGTGGCTGACTAGCACATATCCAGGGGGTGGATGCGGCAGGTGAGGTGATGGGGCCTTGGACCGGGTGGGTCTCCCAGGAAGGAGCTCAGAGTTTGCCTGCAGGCTGAGTGAGCACTGTGATGTAAACAGCAAGCAGACCCAAGGAAATAGGAGGTGAAGGAAGAAGCTCTTTCATGCAGCAAAGCATCCATATTCATACTCATCGGAGAGATTTCTTAATACGGTCACCGTACACAGGGACTCTGTCCACCTTGTCATAGTTGGTAGTCTGTAGTAACAGGCAGGACAGTTTTTGTTTCATCTTTTTTTATGCTGTAACATGTCTCCCCTTCTCTCCCCTCCTTTCCTCGTGTCTCTCCTTCTCCCCTTCTCTCCGCCTCTCCCCTCCTTTCCTCTTGTCTCTCCTTCTCCCCTACTCTTCCCCTCTCCTCCTCTCCACTTCTCTACCCCTCTCCTCCTCTCCCCTTATCTACCCCTCTCCCCTTCTCTTCCGCTCTCCTCCTCTCCTCCTCTCTTCCCCTCTCCTCTTCTCTACCCTTTCCTCTTCTCACCCCTTCTCCCCCTCTCTCCCTTCTTCTCCCCTTCTCTCCCCCTCTCACCTCCTCTCCCCTTCTCTCCCCTCCTCTTCCCTTCTTTCCCCTTCTGTCTGTAGGAGATCAGTGACACTGAGATCATGGAGCTGGCCCACAGTGCATTGGGGCGGATGACAGTGATTCGTCAGATCTTCCCGCTGTGGAGGGACAGCAGCGTGCGCTGCATGAGGAACAACCACCGCATCTCCTCCTTACTCTGTGACCCCCAGGAAGGATACTTACAGTCACTTGAGGTCAGTTCAACAGGGGGCCTTCACATCAAGGCCAGTGGTCTTATATCCCTAGGGTCAAGCATCTTTCCTGGCCCTGTAACCTGACCAGGGGCTCGAGTCCCGAGTTATTCCTGTCAGGAGATTTGGTCAGGAAAAATTGTCAGTCCCCACATATCATATTCAGAGTCAAATTACATTAGCTCTTTACTAAAATCTTCAAGGTCGATCATAACAAATACATAAGAAACAACAATTATGTATTTCGAAGAAATGTTAGCGCTGTAGCCATGTCTACTTTTGCTGTTATCTGATGCTGCCTCTGGGGGTTAGGTCAGTGACTCCTATCACATGTCACGTCAGGGACAGCCCCAGAATGTCTGTTTACAGTATCACTGAGCATGTGACCTGTGGGCCTCTGAAGGTCAACAGCACCTATAGTTTATATCCCATTGAGTGATAATGGATGATGAGATGTTCCACAAGGCTGTGCCATTGACATGTGGCGGGATACAGTGACATTTTTTGGAGGCCTGTAGGACAGATAAGGAAGAGTTGGTTGAGAGCATAGATATATAATCACTAGAAGGGACTTAGACTCATTGAATGGGGATTCCAATTCTAGAGATTATATTTCTATGGTTGAGAGCACCAGGATGCTAGAGAGAAGTTAGACCTGTGATTCCTATTGACTCATTAGTTGTTTTGCTTTCAGTCCCCTGACTCTCCTAACACTATTTCAGACTGAACTTACCATTCATTTTAGTTATTTCGGTTTACTCATCCAAGCAACCTACACCTTATTGCTAAGAATCCAACAAATAATAATCTGAGATTCTCGTAAACTTGGAGTAAACACTGTTAAATCACTGCCTGCAGTTTATGACAAGAATATATTTTTGAGTATGTTACCCCTTAATAGTAACAGTAGAGGAAGCAACACAAGTACTATATGATGACAAAGTTATCAAAGATACCTCTTTGATATGGCAGCTAGATAGCAGCTAGACATTCTCAGTCAAACCACTCAACGAGATCACATGGATGCTGCTCTCTGACATCCCTCCCCTCTGTTCCACCTTTATGTAACCAGAGGTGTCTCTGACTGAAAACCTCCTTGAACCCACCTGAACTCTCGCTATCGCTAACCGTTAACAGATGGCCCAAATCCTCCAGGGGCTCTTATCTCAATAATTAATGCAAAAGAGGGTTAAACACTCTTTGATGTTAAATCACCCTCATGACAAGAAAAATGCTGGTTCATGGTGCCGGTGAAACCCCATCAGCAGTCTGTCGCTGAATTTGCACTTTTATCACTACTGTATCTCGTTCTCATACCCTGGAAAGCTGTAAATTATCCATGTATTAACAAATTAGCCATATGCATTTCTTCACTCTGTCGGTATACTGGCACACAGCAAATCACCTCCATAATATATTGATTCACTCCACTTCTATGGGTGGGATGAGCGTGACTGAGATAGCCAATCACAGAACTCTCGATGGAGACTTCTAACGGGGTCACTTGTTGTTAATGTCTGGTTGAACATGTTGTGATAGTGAAGTAATAAGAAGGTTATCATCAAAACACAGAAACAGGAAAGGACACAACTAACAACAAAGCAGAGGAGAGGACAGAAGTGATAAGGGAGTAAACATGCAAAGTTGTTGTTGTTGTTGTTGCTGAATGCTCATCCAGAATTGGCACTCCTAGTGGCCCGCGACTTTAATGCAGGAAAACGTGAATCCGTTTTACCTCATTTCGACCAGCATGTCAAAGGAACCAAAGGAAAAAAAACTCTAGACCACCTTTACTCCACACACAGAGATGCGTACAAAGCTCTCCCTCGCCCTCCATTTGGCAAATCTGACCACAATTCTATCCTCCTGATTCCTGATTACAAGCAAAAACTCAACCAGGAAGTACCAGTGACTCGCTCAACATGGAAGTGGTCAGATGATGTGGATGCTAAGCAACAGGAACGTTTTGCTAGCACAGACTGGAATATGTTTTGGGATTCATCCGATGGATTTTGAGGAGTATACCACATCAGTCACCGGCTTCATCAATAAGTGCATCGATGACGTCGTCCCTACAGAGACCGTACATATCCCAACCAGAAGCCATGTAGTACAGGCAACATCTGCACTGAGATAAAGGGCTGCCACTTTTAGGGAGCTGGACACTAATCTGGCCGATTAAAAGAAATCCCGCAATGCCCTCTGAAGAATATTCAAACAGGCAAAGCATCAATACAGGGCTGAGACTGAATCCTACTACACCGGCTCTGACGCTCGTCGGATGTGGCAGGGCTTGCTAACTGTTATGAACTAGAAATGGAAACCTAGTAGCAAGCTGCCCAGTGACTTAAGCCTACCAGATGAGCTAAATGCTTCTATGCTAGCTTCGAGGCAAGCAACACTGAACAATGCATGAGCACACGAGCTGTTATGGACGACTGGTGATTACGCTCTCAGTAGACGATGTGAATAAGACCTTTAAACAGCTCAACCTTCACAAGACTGCAGGGCCCGACAGATTATCTTACTCAGAGCATGCGCTGACCAACTGGCAAGTGTCTACTCTGATATTTTTAACCTCTCCTTGACTGAGTCTGTAATACCCACGTTTCAAGTAGACCACCATAGTCCCTGTGCCCAAGAACCCCAAGGTAACGACCTAAATGACTACCACCCATAGCACTCACGTCTGTAGCCATGAAGTGCTTAGAATGGCTCGTCATGACTCACACCAACACCATCATCCCGGAAACACTAGACCCACTCCAATTCGCACACCGCCCCAACAGATCCACAGATGATGCAATCTCTATTGCACTCCATACTGCCCTTTTCCACCTGGACAAACAAAAGGAATCCCCTATGTGAGAATGCTGTTCATTGACTATAGCTCAGCTTTCAACATCGTAGTGCCCTCACAGCTCATCACTGAGTTAAAACACTGGGACTAAACACCTCCCCCTGCAAATTGATCCTGAACTTCCTGATGGGATGCCAGCAGGTGGTGAGGGTAGGCAACAACACATCTGCCACGCTGATCCTCATCACAGGGGCCCCTCAGGGGTGCGTGGTTAGTCCCCTCCTGTACTCCCTGTTCACCCATGACTGCATGATCACACATAAATACAACTCCATCAGTAAGTTTGTCAACGGTGGTAAGCCTGATCACAGACAATGATGAGACAGCCTATAAGGAGGAGGTCAGAAACCTGGCATTGTGGTGCCACGACAACAACCTCTCCCTCAACGTGATCAAGACAAAGGAGATGATCGTGGACTACAGGAAAAGGAGGGTCAAGCACGCCCCCATTCACATCAACGGGGCTGTAATGGAGCGGGTCAAGATCTTCAAGTTCCTTGGTGTCCACATCACTAACAAACTATCATGGTCCAAACACACCAAGACAGTCGTGAAGGGAGCACGACAAAGCCTATTCCCCCTCAGGAGACTGAAAAGATTTGGCATGGGTCCTCAGATCCTCAAAAAGTTCTACAGCTGCAAGAGCATCCTGTCTGGTTGCATCATTGCTTGGCCTCGCAACTGCTCGGCATCTGACAGCAAGGCGCTACAGAGGGTAGTAAATCCGGCCCAGTACATCACTGTTGCCAAGCCTGCCTGCCATCCAGGACCTCAATACCAGGCGGTATCAGAGGATGGTCCTAAAAATTGGGCCTTCAGCCACCCTGGTCATAGACTGTTCCCTCTACTACCGCACGGCAAGCAGTACCAGAGCGCCAAGTCTAAGTCCAAAAGGCTCCTTACACCTTATACCCCCAAGCCATAAGATTGCTACAGTTAATCAAATGGCTATCCGCACTACATGCATTCAACCCCTTTTTTACGTTGCTGATTCTCGCTGTTTATTATCTATGTATAGTCACTTTACCCCTACCTACATGTACATATTATACCTGAATTTCCTCGACGAACCTATTTCCCTGCACATTGACTCGGTACCGGTACCCCCTGGATGTATATAGCGTATTTATTTTTATTTATTTCTTTACTTTTTTCACTTTAGCTTACTTCATTTTATTATTTTATTATATATAGTGTCAGTCAAAAGTTTGGACACACCTACTCTTTCAAGGGTTGTTCTTTATTTTTATTATTTTCTACAAGAATAGTAAAGACATCAACACTATGAAATACCACATACGGAATCATGTCGTAACCAAAAAAGTGTTTATCAAATCCAAATGTATTTTGTATTTGAGAATCTTCAAAGTAGCCACCCTTTACCTTGACGACAGCTTTGCAAACTCTTGGCATTCTCTCAACCAGCTTCTTGAGGTAGTCACTTGGAATGCATTTCAATTAACTGGTGTGATTTGTTTAAAGTTAATTTGTGGAATTTATTTCCTTCTTAATGCATTTCAGCTAATCAGTTGTATTGTGACAAGGTAGGGATGGTATACAGAAGACAGCCCTATTTGGTAAAAGAACAAGTCCGTATTATGGCATGAACAGCTCAATAAGCAAAGAGAAATGACAGTCCATCATTACTTTAAGATATGAAGGTCAATTCGGAAAATGTCTTTCTTCAAGTGCAGTCGCAAAAACCATAAAGCGCTATGATGAAACTCACTCTCATGAGGACCGCCACAGGAAAGGAAGACCCAAAGTTACCTCTGCTGCAGAGGATAAGTTCATTAGAGTTACCATCCTCAGAAATTGCAGCATAAAATACATGCTTCATAGAGTTCAAGTAACAGACACATATCAGCATCAACTGTTCAGAGGAGACTGCGTGAATCAGGCCTTCATGGTGGATTTTCTACAAAGAAACCACTACTAAAGGGCACCATTAAGAAGAGGAGACTAGCTTGGGCCAAGAAACACAAGCAATGAACATTAGACTGGTCAAAATCTGTCCTTTGGTCTGTTGAGTCCAAATTGGAGATTTTTGGTTCCAACCACCATGTCTTTGTGAGACACAGAGTAGGTGACCCGATGATCTCTGCATGTGTGGTTCCCACCGTGAAGCATGGAGGAGGAAGCGTGATGGTGTGGGGGTGCTTTGCTGGTAACACTGTCAATTATTTTTTTTAGAATTCCAGGCAAACTTAATGAGAATTGCTAACACATCATTCTGCAGCTACACACGATCCCATCTGGTTCGCGCTTAGCGGGAGAATCATTTGTTTTTCAACAGGACAATGGCCCATCACACGTCCAGGCTGTGTAAGGGCTATTTGACCAAGAAGGAGAGTGATGGAGTGCTGCATCAGATGACCTGGCCTCCACAATCACCTGACCTCAACCTATTTGAGATGGTTTGGGATGAGTCAGACCACAGGGTGAAGAAAAATCAGCCAACAAGTGCTCAGCATATGTGGGAACTCCTTCAAGACTGTTGGAAAAGAGTGTGAAAGCTGCCATCAAGGCAACTGGTGGCTAACGGGTGGAAACAAAAATACTAAATATTTTCTGATTTGTTTAACATTTCTTTGGTTATTACATGATTTCATATGTGTTATTTCATAGTTTCGATGTCTTCACTATTATTTTACAATGTAGAAAATAGCAAAAAGATTAAGAAAAACCGTTGAATGAGTAACTTTTGAATGGTACTGAATATATTTATTTTTTCTTGTTTACTTAAAAATAACTGCATTGTTGGATAAACACTTGTCAGTAAGCATTTCATGGTAAGGTCTACACTTGTTGTATTTGGCGCATGGGACAAATAATATTTTATTTTATTTGTTGCTTTTCTTGCCGTCTCTACGTTTCACTGATGGAGAGATTTAGGTCGTGGGGGTTGGGAGTGATGGGGACGTTGTAGCCAGTGTCGCTCTCCCAGTTCTTCAGCTACACACTACCCAGGCAGATGTTCTATCAACGGTCCAGCCTTAGCCCTGCCTAGACTTAGTTAGCCCAGCTCAGCCTTAGTCTCGTAAACCTGACCCTAGGCAAACGCAGTTTCAATGATGGACTCTTTTGTCATAGGGGAACTACGTCAGTGTCTACGCCATTACTTTATGTACCCTTCAAAATACAGAAATCATCCCTGTATGAAGCATTTTGCATGAAGCTGCATTTTGCATCATATGAACCACTGCTAAGGTTTTGCCTGCAAACTTTGGTTTGCCTCGTAATTTGTTGGGAGTTTTTCGTTATCGATGAAGGCAGTGACGTAGTTCCTCTATGCCTAAAGTCCATCATTCAAACCAGACACCCTTTTACCTAGGGTCGGGTTTTCCAGACTACCCAGTCTTAGTCCAGCCTCAGTTAGCACTGCCTGGACTCAGTTAGCCAAGCCCAGCCTTGCTCATAGCTGTTCTTGAGGCTTCTTATCTGGCCACAAACTAGTGCAGACTGCTTTACTGTGTGAATTACAAGCCTCTAGTAGGCCTGCACATTACGGGCCTGGTCCTGATTGTGGGTTCACACTCTAAAATGACAAAAGGAATAATAATTGCAACAGATATGTGTGTTATCACAAGCATATCATGATGAGGGGTGGATGTATGAGGTAGCCTATAGCATTATAATGCAGATGCAGCTCGGTATTGCTTGATGTTGTTATTCTAACATGCTGGAGAATGGAGATGGCATGAATTGTCAGTGCAGGTTATGACATTATCGCAGCCCAGTGTGATGTCCTGCGTCCTTCATAGCTGAAACAGTTGGACTGCTCCGCTGTTTATTTGTCACTGTGCATTTCGTTTCTGCTCCATGGCTCTGGTTCGACTCTGGTACTGCACTCACATCTGCTCAAGGGGGCTGTCATGCTGTGTGTCACTTTGATAGGAGAGTGTGGTAGACGGGGGTGTGTGTGTGAGTGTGCATGCATGTGTATTTTGCAGTAGTTTTCCATGTCGTCATGACACACAAACAGACAAATACCCATTGGAAATCATGGTCCTATCAAACACATCAACCATTATGGTGCAGCTTCAATTTTACTGTTGTGCATCAACAATGATCTAATCACGTTTAACTGGTTTCTGTGGTCTCCAATCACTGTAGTCTGTGTTTTCAACAGAGACCTTAGAAATGTATTGTTTGATAGAACATTTCACGATACTGTATGTAATCAGTTTCTAGAATGGACGTTTTCTTGACCAAGATGGACGATTGTTAGGCACGTTACTAGGATGCTAATGCCCATTCTAGGGTCCAATGTCTAATTATATGGTGTTTTCTCCCTCCTCCTTCCTCTGTATTCCAGGTGTCCAACTTGTACCTGTATGATAGTGTGCTGGCACTGGCTAACGCCTTCCAGAGGAAGTTGGTGGACAGGAAGTGGCACAGCATGGCCAGTCTGAACTGCATCAAGAAGTCCACCAAGCCTTGGAATGGAGGCTGGTCCATGCTGGAGAACATCCAGATGGTAAACTTTAGTTCAGAACGTGAATATGAACCTTTTTCTAACCTTATACTCTATGAATTTTTTTCCTAATTTTCCTAGTCATTGCTGTGAAACAAAGATATATTTTATTTATTGTGATTGTGATTGATTGACATTCATCATGCTGAATACTTGAAAGGTTTTTTAAGGAACATAGGTTGTGAATCCAATGTTTTTCTAAAGCAGAAGGGCACAAGGCCTTGAATCAAAGTCAGAAGCAGAAAAGAGTAAAAGAAACAGTCCTTGAATCTAATTCACTCTACTTGCGTTACAACTGGAGATGCTCAGCTGTGGGAGATGAAGATGGTTGCCATTCTATTGCCATTCTCCAGACGCAATATCTTCAGCACTAAAAGGAGCTACGTACTAGATCTCCTCTGCAGTGGCACTTATGGGTTTTGGGGTCCATTTTCCCAATGATGTCTTTAGAGCAGTATTGGCAGGTGTGTGTGTGTGTGTGTGTGTGTGTGTGCACTTCAATTTCATGCTCATTTAACGTTCTATGAGCCACAGAGAGCTGTGGTTAGAGTCTAATCTGTCCCTGGGGGGACATGGGATAGATATCTTTGTCTCAGAGATCTCGGCCTGTCCCTATCACAGTGTCACAGGTTCAAACTGATTCAACCACAATATTAAACTGGCTTTGGGAACGCAGTTTCGTTATGGTCTTGATACTAAAGGGCTTGGAACTGGACAGGTGGTCTTGTCGTGGTTCTGTGAGATCTCACTCTTTCTATGAAATTCATCCTATATTCTCTCTCTCTCTCTCTTTCTATCTCCCTCCCATCACAGGGACATATCACAGGCCTTACAGGAACGATGGATTTCAAAGCGAACGGATCCAATTCCCACGTCCAGTTTGAAATACTGGGCACCAGCTTCAGTGAGACGTTTGGAAAAGACGTGAAAAGGGTGAGTATGATGATTCTGCTGCTGGTGGTCACTCCTCCTTTGTCTCAAGATGGCTGTAAGTCTGATAGATGTTTTTGAGTTTACAGTTCTGAAGCTACGACCTCTGTGGCACTACCCAGTGGTATTGTAGCACAGCAAGCCTCGACGAGATAGTCAGTAAACTTTTTCTTTAAAACAGTGAAGGTTATGGCCCAATTTCTGAGATGTCTTGGGGTGGGTTTCTTAGCACACAGAAATCAGAGTGTGGAAACCACCCTGTGGAACATACTGCAGTCCTTGAGGCAAAGCATACACGAGAACCTGCCAGAATACTGTCAGTTATCTGTTTAAATTGTACTGAATACTGTCAGTTTCTTAACTATACATTTTCATGAATATGTCCCAGTGAAACACATACAGGGTGTTATATTCAACAGGAACATAATGGAAATAACAACCAACTAGTTAATTGGTTTAGTATGCATTTGTGTTGAAGGCATGAGACCATTCGAAGAAACCATTAGTAGAAAACACCATAGGACATGAATGACATGAATGACTGTAAAGTGCTTCAGCACGACATCTTAAGACATGAAAACTCAAAATGAGTAGGCTACCCATAGAAATTAGATATGAATGACTTCTATTTCTACATGCTACTATACCGCTAAGCTATTACTGTATTTCAATCACACACATTATTTCAGCTAATGTAGTGCTTTTGCCAGCCTATAATTTCCTGCTCCCTAACATGAGTGGCCTGATCAAACACCAGTCAGTAGTGGCTGAGGGAGAACATGCCAAGCATCCTGTAATAACGACTGTAGGACAAGCAGCTACAGGGCCACTGTCAACAAAGCTCTGTATGTGGCCATGGCAACACACACTGTATGCTGTTGCGTCATATAATACTCTATATTTCCCATATTGGGCATTACCTTCCACCAGCTCCCTATTTGGTTCCTTCAGTAGATCTATTCAAAAGAAGAGCACTATTACGGGACACTGTGTACTCCTCTGTCCCATAGGGAAGAGACCAGCTCTGTTTCTCCTCACTGACTACCCAGCAAACCAAAATTGGTTTCTGTGAAAGTTCCCAGAACTATTGTTATGTCGTGGGAAATGTTCTTATAACACAAAAACTGTCCAGTCGTGGTGATGATCATAGAATGTTTGTATAAAACATTTGTCTGATGACTCAAGAATGTTCCTAGAACACATTTAACCTGTTCTTTAAAACCTCTTGTAACTACCCATCCCGGATCCGGGAGCGTTGTCATCAACTGACACTAATTAGCATAACGCAACGGACATTAATATTACTAGAAAATATTCATATTCATGAAATCACAAGTGAAATGTATTGAAACACAGCTTAGCCTTTTGTTAATCACCCTGTCATCTCAGATTTTGAACATATGCTTCACAGCCAAAGCAAGACAAGCATTTGTGTAAGTTTATTGATCGCCTAGCATAGCATTATGCCTAGCTAGCAGCAGGCAACCTGGTCACGAAAATCAGAAAAGTAATCAAATTAAATAGTTTACCTTTGATGAGCTTCAGATGTTTTCACTCACAAGATTCCCAGTTAGATAGCAAATGTTCCTTTTTTCCCAAAATATTTTTTTTGTAGCTGAAATAACTATGTTAGTTCTTCACGTTTGGCTGAGAATTCGACCGGAAATTGCGGTCACGACAACGCCGAAAAATATTCCAAATTAGCTCCATAATATCGACAGAAACATGGCAAACGTTGTTTATAATCAATCCTCAAGGTGTTTTTCAAATATCTATTCGATAATATATCAACCGGGACAGGTGGCTTCTTAGTAGGAAAGAGAGAAACAATGGCCGCATTTGTCCCTTACGCACAAAACACTGAGAGACTCCAGCTGACCACTGACGCAATGTTGACGTTCAGGCTCCTTTTTCAAAATAAAAGCCTGAAACTATGTATTGTGACACTAGACACATTAGGGAAGCCATAGAAAAAGGAATCTGGTTGATATCTCATTCACTGCTCATTAGGGACGCGGAGCTTTCTAAATAAGAGTCCCTTCCTGATTGGATTTTTCTCAGGCTTTCGCCTGCAATATCAGTTCTGTTATACACAGACAATATTTTTACAGTTTTGGAAACTTGAGTGTTTTCTATCCCAAGCTGTCAATTATATGCATATTCTAGCCTCTTGTCCTGACAAAATATCCCGTTTACTTTGGGAACGTTATTTTTCCAAAAATGAAAATAGTGCCCCTAGTTTCAAGAGGATTTATTAAAGGTTCCCAGAATTCTTCATTGGGTTGTGGGAACAGTCTGTTGAGAACAATGTGGGGACATCACAAAAGATATGTTCGCAAAGCACAAAAACTGTCCAGTTGGGCAGATGATTCTACAATGTTTCTTTTAGGGAGCAAAAACATTCACCTGATATTACAATAAATTTCCCATAACACATTTTGTTTGTTCTTTAAAAGTTTCTAGAATGTTTCAGTAGGTTTTGGGAACAGTCTGATGGGAACCAGGGTTATAGTACTCAAGTCCAGTCTCGAGACCACATATTGAGTGTATCTGTTTGTTACGCACACCTCTATGAAGAGGGAACGCAACACCCTGCTACAACTAAACTCTCTGTGATGCGAAAGAGGTATGGGCTGTAGGTGCGAGTAAGGATGACAACAGGCATAATGTGGTACAGTTTACAAGGACTTTATTACTTTACACGGTAATATGGGGAAAAGGGGCTGGACGGAACCAAAGCAAAGAAAGTAAATCTCAAAGTCCCCCCTCTATCTTACCTGCCTAACCACTTTTACCTAATTTAGCACCACCTGGTGCCCTAACCAAAATACAGGGGGTGGTCCGCCCAGGTCTTACCTAGTGTGCCTAGACAGTGAATATACTACGGGTATATGTATGCCCGCGAGAGATGAAAGGGGAGCTACTACCGTCGAGAAATTCTTACAGAAGGTACGATAGTACCCTACCATCCCCAGGAATCTGCGCAACTGGCGGCGAGTAGTGGGAGCAGGAAACGCAACAATTGCTTCCACTTTGCCAGTTACTGGGCGCACTTGACCTCGTCCCACTTGTTTACCTAAGTAAGTCACTGTAGCCTTCCCAAACTCACACTTGGCCAAATTGAGGGTTAAAGAAGCATTCTCCAACCGCTGAAACACACTTTTCAAAGGGGAGAGATGATCAGACCAAGTAGACGAATGAATCACCACATCGTCAAGGTAAGCAGTACAATTTGGCAGATCTGCAAAAACAATGTTAACTAGCCGCTGAAAAGTAGCAGGTGCATTACACATGCCAAAGGGCATCACAGTGTATTGTACAAAGTTATCTGGCGTAACAAAAGCCAATATGTCAGAAGCTCGAGAGGTCAGAGGCACCTGCCAATAACCTTTTAGCAAATCTAACTTACTAACGTAAGCAGCAGAGCCAATTCTATCAATACAGTCATCTAAGCGAGGTAGAGGAAAAGAATCAGACTTTGTAACTGCATTTACGCGACGATAGTCCGTACATAAGCGGGATGTACCGTCAGGCTTAGGAACGAGAATACATGGGGAACTCCAGGAGCTGTTACTGGGTTTTGCCATGTCATTCTGTAATAAATAAGCTACCTCACTTTTCATTACCTCCCTTTTCTTAGCATTAACCCGGTACGGATGCTGACGTATAGGAACAGGGTTCCCCACATCCACGTCATGTTCCAAGATGGATGTGCGACTTGGAATGTCCTGAAACACACTGAGAAAACTGTTTATCAATAGGATAAGATCCTTAGTTTGATCATTATCCAAATGTTCCATTTGAGAGGGTAACTTCTTCAGCATCTCTGAATTACATAGGCGTTCACCTTGCTGTAACGTATGGCGTAACTCCAACCCGTCCTCCTTATCCTCATCTAGGTCCCAGCCAGGCTTCAGCACCACCGCAGCCACACTGGAGACGGCGGGCTGGACCGGCTTACTTGAGGAGCTGTCGGGAGATTCACGCACATAATATGTTTTCAGCATGTTAACATGACACACACGGGAAGAACGCCTTCGATCTGGTGTCTTTATCACATAATTGGTGTCATTGATTTTCTTTTCCACCAGATATGGTCCAGAAAAATGTGCTGACAGAGATGAGCCAGGGATTGGCAACAAAACTAAAACTTGATCCCCTGGTGCAAATGAACGGCCAACAGCCTTTTTGTCATAATGCAACTTCATGCGTTTGAGACGAGGAGAGAGACTTTTGGGCTAACGCACATGCGGCGTGCAGTCTCTCCCGCATCTTACTGACATATTCCATCACATTTTTAGGGGCGCTACTGGGTGTAGGAGATAAGATATGCTCCTTCAAAACTTTAAGCGGACCCCGTGGGGTGTGTCCAAACACAAGGTCAGCAGGGCTGAACCCTAAGGACTCTTGTATCGTTTCCCTTATAGCAAATAGGACAAAGGGCACCCCCTCATCCCAATCAGTACTGGTATCCATACAATACTTGCGTAGCATTGCCTTCAGCGTCTGATGCCAGCGTTCTAGAGCCCCTTGACTCTCTGGATGATACGGACTAGAGACCTGATGGGAAATACACAATGTCTTTAACACATTTGAAAACAGTTTAGACATGAAGTTGGATCCCTGATCAGTTTGGATTACTTTAGGGAGTCCAAACGTAGAGAAGAACTTCACTAGTGCCTTCACCACAGTCTTAGCCGTTATAGTACGGAGAGGAATAGCCTCTGGGTATCGAGTAGCACTGCACATTATTGTTAGTAGGAACTGGTTACCTGACCTTGTTTTCGGCAATGGACCTACACAATCAATTAGCACTCTTTCAAACAGTTCCCCCACCACAGGAATCGGGCAGAGTGGCGCTCGTGGAACTGTTTGATTCACTTTCCCAGTGAGTTGACATATGTGACATGTTTTACAAAATTGGACCACGTCAGACTTCAAACCTGGCCAGAAGAAATGACGAAGGACCCGGTTATAAGTCTTTGTGATCCCCAAGTGTCCAGACCACGCCTGGTCATGGGCGAGTGACAGCACCTGCTGTCGGAACGGTGTAGGAACAACCACTTGACACACACTTCACTCCAGTCATTAATGGTGTCATGAGATGCCCATTTACGCATCAAAACTCCTGCTTCCATAAATTAGGCGGTCTCTCTAGTTTTAGCTTCCTCAATGGAAATTACCAAAGCAAAACACTTGCGAAGACTGGTGTCTTCTTTTTGACATTCAATCACCTTCTCGGGGGTGACAGACAAAAGAATGTCATGTAATTGGGGCACAATTTCGTTTTTCCCTGCCTTAGTTTCTACAGGTGTAAAAACTGTCGGCATTGCAGAAGGCATACTCTGTGCATGATCTTCTACCTCAACATTCTCAAAAATGGAACTAGCCAAATCCACCACATCTCCTAACTTGCGAGATTGTGCCCTCGTTAACACACAAGCAGGAAAAACATGTGGAAATGCTTGAACCAATTTCTCATCTGTAGTTCTGATTTCTGGATTGTCTACTACCTCCAACACAGGAATGACATTACCACCAGCAATATCATTCCCTAGTAGCAATTTGACTCCTTTTACTGGCAGTGTAGATACTACACCAACACGGAAACGTCCTGATACCAAGTCTGACACTAAGTGGACCCAGTGTAATGGTACAGGTACGGTTTTTGTCTCCATCCCCTGTAATATGACATGCGAGCCACAATACGTTTCAGGAGACCAGGGTAAAGCATCAGTAATGATTACTGACTGCGCCGCCCCAGTGTCTCGTAGGATTTGGATAGGCTTTTGATCAGCTTGTTCTCCTGTTAAGGAAACATAACCGGCAGAGATAAACGGAGCATAGACAGGATCCGGTTTCTCAAATGCTGAATCAATAACTCGATCCAATGGACGAGCCAGAGACTTGACTAAACCCAAACTTTTCATTTTTGGGGACGGTGACTGGGACTGTTTCGGTTTATTTTTCAAAACTGGGCAGTCCGCAATCACGTGACCCTTTTGGTGACAGTAAAAACATTCACGGATGAAAAGGCTTAGGGTTGTCAGAGGAAAAACGACCTGAACGAGGAACTGATGACGTAATCGTCCGGCCTTCAAAACGTGGTGCACCAAAGACAGTCTTGTGTGTCAAAGCATACTCATCTGCCAACACTGCTGCTTGGGCCAATGTCACCACCTTCTGTTCATTTAAATGAACTACTATTCTATCTGGGAGGTTGCCTTTAAAGTCCTCCAACAGCATCAACTCCTGAATATCAGCAAAGGTGTTAGCTTTGCTGGCTGAACACCAGCGACTAAACAGAGACTCTTTGTCCCTAGCAAATTCAACAAATGTACGGTGAGATGTTTTTTTGTGGTTCCTGAAGCGCTGTCTATAAGCTTCAGGCACCAACTCATAAGCCCGCAACACGGTAGTTTTAACTGTATCGTAGTGTAAACTGTCTTCCAGGGAGAGAGCAGCTACTACTTCCTGGGCTTTCCCAGACAATTTACATTGTAACAGGAGCCGCCAAACCTCGAGTGGCCAATGCAGCGGCCACACGCTCAAACGCAGAGAAATAAGAATCAAATTCCGACTCTCGGAATGGAGGGACTAAAGCTATGTTTTTACTCACATCGAAGTGGGTTTGATGATGAGCAGCTTGTAGAGTCGCACTGGAGCCAGCCTCTAGCTCCAGTTATCGGATCCTCACCTCCTTGTCAGCTTCTATTTTCCTAATTTCAAGTTCAAAATTCATCTGTCTCTCTTTATCTTTTTGCTCCCTTTCTAACCGAGCCAGCCTCACCTTCAGCCTAGCAGTTCCATCTGAACGACCCGAAGCAGAAGATAAAGGATCGAATCGGGGCAATGTAAAAGGGGTACGAGGAACCACTTCCTCCGCCCTGTCCTCCGACTTGGCATCAGAAGGTCTACCCGTCTCCTCTCCTTGCAATGAGAGAATCCGTTCTCACTAAACCCTCCTTGACTAGCACCAAAAGCTCAGCCTTTAGGGCTTTCAGGGAAAACAAATCCATAATGGTCAGCTATAGCTATAAGGTCTACTTTACGAAACCTCACCAAACAATCAATAGAGGGCGCTTCAAAAAACTTGGAGATGGCTGAGGCAGCCATCTTATACAATGCAGTCTACTGAACACACTAACTAAACAAGTCATCCAAACTCACAACCTACCATCACACCTCAATCACTAATTACAGAGAGCTCAGAGCAGCAGGGTCCGGTGGGTTTAATGGAAATATCCCAGATGAGCCCCCATTATGTTATGCACGCCTCTATGAAGAGGGAACGCAGCACCCTGCTACAACTAAACTCTCTGTGATGCGAAAGAGGTATGGGCTGTAGGTGCGAGTAAGGATGACAACAGGCAGAATGTGGTACCGTTTACAAGGACTTTATTTCTTTACACGGTAATATGGGGAAAAGGGGCTGGACGGAACCAAAGCAAAGAAAGTAAATCTCAAAGTCCCCCCTCTCCTATCTTACCTGCCTAACCACTTTTACCTAATTTAGCACCACCTGGTGCCCTAACCAAAATACAGGGGGTGGTCCGCCCAGGTCTTACCTAGTGTGCCTAGACAGTGAATATACTACGGGTATATGTATGCCCGCGGGCCTCTTGCCTAAGCACTCCCAAGGTGCCTTCCCCCCTGGGAACAAATGAAACAGAATATTAAACAATTTCACAAACAAACTAAGCAAACAAAGGACATCAACTAAGCTCTACCTGAGCAACAAACTCACAAAACATACCAACTCTCAGCAATGAACTCCCAGCAAAATCAACCTCTATCGAAATCTCTCTGCAATGACCTCCAAGCAAAAATCTCTATCACAAACAATCGCTTTGCAATGACCTCCCAGCAAATCTCTCTCAGTAATCCCTACCTCCAAAATCTCGCTCTCCTGAACAGAACACTGGCTTTTATATAGCTTTAGAAGGAATGTGTAACTGGAGACAGCTGTGTCTTGACGAGGGGGCGGGGTCAGCTCTCCAATTAGCCCTGGAGTCGACCAATCAGCTGCTTGAGGGATTTCAGGAAGCCATTTCCTGAAATAAAACACATGCAAATACACAAACTACAACACATAAACTGGGGAACGTAACACTGTTTTATGTCGGATACATATTTACTTGGTCTTGACTCTGTCTCGGACAATGAGGACTTAAACTGTATTTCCCCAAAACCAGACAAAAATAATAATACTGACTAGGGGTGGCTATTCAGCAGCCTGATGGTTTGGGGTAGAAGCTACTGGCCAGTCTTTCACTTTTTGCCATGATGCTCCTATACTACTCGGCAGTATGCTCTTGATGGTGCTCCTGTAGAACATTGTGAGGGCCCTCGAGGGACAGGCCAAATTTATTCAGCCTCTTGACTTCTTCACCACATTATGGTACTGCACATTGCTGCACTGCACTGTCAGAACTAGAAGCACAAGCATTTCGCTACACTCGCATTAACATCTGCTAACCATGTGTATGTGACCAATACCATTTGATTTGATTTGATTTTACGTTGTCTGTGTTGTTAGACTAGTTCAGGTCCTCGGCGATGTGGATGCTGAGGAACTTGACATTTTTGACCATCTTCACGGTGGCCCCTTAGATGAGGATGGGGGCTTGCCCAGCCTGGTTCCTCCTGAAATCCACAATCAGCTTCTTTGTTTTGCTGACGTTGAGGGAGAGGTTGTTAACCTGGCACCATGCCATCAGTGCGCCTACCTCCTTCCTGTAGGCCATCTCATAGTTGCTGGTAATCAGGCCTACAATTGTCGCGTCGTCAGTGAACTTAATGATGGAGTTGGACCTGTGTGAGGCCACACAGTCGTGGGTATACAGGGAGTACAGGATGGGACTGAGGATGCACCTTTGTTGGACCCCTGTGTTGAGGATCAGTGTGGAGAAGGTAATGTTGCCTGCCTTCACCACCTGGGGGCGGCCCGTCAGGAAGTCCAGGAGCCAGTTGCATAGGCAGGAGTTCAGTCCCAGGGCTGTAAACTTTGTGGTGAGCTTAAATGGCACTATGGTATTGAGGGCCAAGCTGTAGTCAATGAACAGCATCCCCACATATGCATTCCTTTTGTCCAGGTGGGTGAGGGCAGTGTGCGTTGTCTGCGGATCTGTCAGGCAGTAGGCGAATTGGAGAGGGTCTAGTGTGCTAGGGAAGGAGGTGGTGATGTGGTCTTTGACCAGCCTCTCGACGCACTTCATCATGACTAAAGTGAGTTCTACGGGTCAGTAGCCATTCAGCTCAGTTACTTTCCCTTTCTTGGGAACTGGATGATAATGGACATCGTGAAGCAGATGGGGATAACGGCCGGAGAGAGAGAGATGTCTGAAAATACAACAGCTAGCTGGTCTGTACATGCTCTGAGGGTGTGGCTAGGGCCGGCTGCCTTGCGAGGGTTAACACATTTGAGTGACTTACATACATCCTCCTTGTAGACTGTAAGCTTGTTTCCCTCGTTGTCCTCAGGGGCACTCCTCAGCAGCTCAGAGTCGTTAGACTTGAAGTGTTAGAAAAAGGTTTTTAGCTCGTCCAGTAGGGTGACGTTGGTATCCGCGATGTGACTGAGTTTTTTTGTAATCCGTGATCGTTAGAAGCCCCTGCCACAAACGCCTCGTGTCCAACCCACTGAATTTCTCCTCCACTTTTTCCCTATATTTGTGTTTCGCAATCTTGATCGATCTGCGTTGTATTTGTTGTATTGTATTTCTACTGCTTAACCATACAATTGTCCCCGGTCACCTTGCCGTGTTTATACGCAGTATCTCTCTCCTTCAGTTTTCCGTCAAGGCTGCCAACAATCTACATTTTTTAAATCAGTTAATACGTTTAATAAATGGATTTAATGAAGGTTTCACTAGTCACTTAAAATAACGACACTTTAAGTTTTGAAAGACACCATCGGTATCACGCCATCTATGCATTTTTTTATGAATCCGGTGACTGAGTTGGCATAGTCATTGATTTTATCCCAGATCATATTCCAGTCCACGTGTTCAAAACAGTCTTGGAATCTGATTGGTCAGACCAGCGCTGTACAGACCTGACCACCGGAACTTTCCTCTTGAGTATTTGTTTGTAAGTGGGGAGGAGCAAAATGGAGTCGTGGTCAGATTAGAGGAAAGTAGGATGGGAGAGGGCCTTATACCGATGTCTAGAGGTGTTTAGCAGTGGGCAAGCGTGGAATTTGCGCGAGTTGGACAGTTAATATGTTGATAATAATTTGGGAGCACTGCCCTCAAATTACTTTTGTTGAAGTCCCCCGCGACAATGAACACTGCCTCTGGGTATGCGGCCTCCAGTTGGTTCACAGTCCAATGAAGATCTTTGAGAGCATTTTTGGTGTTGGCTTGGGGCGGGATGTACACAGCCATGGCGATAATCCCTGAGAACTCTCACAGAATGTAAAAATGGGGACAATTGATGACCAAGTATTGCAAGTCAGGAGAGCAGAAGCTTGCAATTTCCTATATGCTTCCCCTGTCGCACCACTTGTTGTACAAACATTATCTTAATGTCAGCACGTTTTGAGAACGCATATTTTGTGATTTCCCCACAATGTTCCCAGCAGGCTGTTCCCACAATCTAATGAAAGATTCTGGGAACCATTAAAGAGCAGAAGAAATGTGTTCTGGGAACATTTTATACAAACATTCTATAATCATCACCACGAATGGTCAGTTTTTGCCACAACCTGGAAACTTTCACAGAACCAATTTTGGTTTGCTGGGAAATCATTACTGGTACATCACCTTACCTGAACATTTATGAAAACTTTTGGGGAATGTTCTGTGATGGTTTATAAAGATGTTGTGCACAACATTTAAGTGAATGTTAGGACAACATTCCAAGAATATAAAAAAAAACATTCAATTGGAAAATAAAATATTTTGTTATAAAAAACTCTGAATGTTTTTGGGATGTTATCATCCTAACTGGAACTTAATGGGAATCTTAACAATGTTCTTGGAATGTTGCCGGTTTGCTGGGTAGAGTGTATTCTGCTGTTGATACACTCTCCTTCTATGCTGCTTTCACTGGTGCGCGCTGAGGAGAAGATAGACATCATTAAAATGGAGGAAGCCTATCAGATGTGAAAGTCTCCATACGACGCCCCACATACCAGGGACATGCTCCATGATTGGGAGAAATGTCAGCCATTGCCTAAGGCTGAATTTTTAGGAGGAAAGTGTCAAAGCCTGCTTATCAAGTGCTTTATTGACTCATAGTTTTTTTTTAAATTCATAGCGTTTTATAGCAGTGGTGTCAAACTCTATCAGCGCAAGGGCCATATTGAAAAAACACAATGAATTTGCGGGCCAGACATAGAGTATTATGTTTGTTTCTCCTTGGTTATTCATTATCAAGCTTTAAAAACTGATGCCACACTGCAACATTTTAGTAGCCTAGCTAGGTCTTGTGTCTGTGTCTGTACACTTTCCCTGCGCGAAAGTAGCACAATTGAAGTTGAATTCACAGATGTGAGTGCATCAGGCTGTAATTTCATTAAGTAAATGACTCAACTGTTGACTCATTTAGACTCGCTTGTGTGTCGTATTGTCCTTTATTAGTAATTTATACCCGCACGTGAATCCGTATCTTATAACATGTTGACAACCTGTATGACATTTTCTGCAGCAATGACCTGTTGCAACCAAAACTTGGCATGGTCCATGCCATTAGTGATGATATTATACAGTGCACTGGCTGGCTCATGTGTGGGTGTGTGTGTGCTTATGTGTGGGTGTGTGTGTGTGGGTCTGGGAGAGGGATGGGTGTGTGGCAAGGCACTTCCATTTGGCGTGCAGCATGTTGGCAGTGCTTGCTGTGACTTGCAGTGATTGGAAGCGGGCCAAAATGTATTGAAAACCCAAATCGTTGCAGCGCCTAGATAGAAATGCGTCATGGTACGGATTCTGCCTGCGGTCTTTGTGTTTGACATGTGTTTCATAGGGTTTTCGCATTGGTTGGTTCGTGCAACTGTTTTTGTCGGTCCCTCATGGAGAATAAGGAGTAATGTAAATTACAGGGAAGCGGAACGAGTCAAACCAATGGCAATGCCGATTGAATCACACAGCATCCCAACTCGAATTATGAAACCAATGTATCACATTATGGCCATTAGGGTCCACAGCCATCAGCCACACATACACATGCACTCCAGTGACGTTGCCTTAACATATTGGCCTTAACATATTGGATGACTATCATTCATATTCCCTTTACCCAGCTCAGTGTTACATCGATAGGTTTAGGCTCCTAGATGATACTTGAATTTCCCTATACCCATCATGAGGTTGCTACAACCTAGCCTACAAATTAATGTTTAAAATGTACGTGTACAGGTCGAGAGAATTCTTTTAGGAATCAAGGTGACAGACAGTGCCACATTCAATACTGCCTTGCACACGCTTGCCTGCATCTATCTGAGCTAGGGTGTAATCATTACACCAACAGTTGCAAACAAGAGTTTCTATTGGACAAATTCAGGTATGTTTATCCCTGTTTCATTCCATTTGCTTCCGTTTAAGAAACATTTTTCAACAGAATTAGCTGAATGAATATACCCTTGATCACCCGCAAACACAGTTCACTTTTATAGCAACCACATACAAACAGCATGATCACTTTGCTTGTTGTATAATTCCTTCTCGCATCTACGCGCTCTGCTCATCTCACATTCGCCCTTCGCTTCTGGAATTGTGCAAATCACAACAGCTGTCTATGACCAGGCAAAAAAAAACATTCCAAGCCAAACCTTTGTATCATAACCGCTAACTGCAACACACAGCCTACATCGTTGTCACCATATTAGCTAATGTCATAGTCACTAGAACTAATGCATTAATAAACCTGCTACAAAGATTTTTTATTTATTTATTTATTTATTTAACCTTTATTTAACTAGGAAAGTCAGTTAAGAACATATTCTTATTTTCAATGACGGCCTAGGAACAGTGGGTTAACTGCCTGTTCAGGGGCAGAACGACAGATTTGTACCTTGTCAGCTCAGGGATTTGAACTTGCAACCTTCCAGGTACTAGTCCAACGCTCTAACCACTAGGCTGTACAGTGTACAGCAAGCAATTTAGCAGTTACACCGGTGGGCCTCGTGACAATTTATTAATACAACCAAAAGCTTATCTTGACTTGGAAGAGTTCCAGTGTTGGATAGCGATAACCAGCTAGCTAACATAGCATCCCTCTCTGTTTGAGCCAGGTGTTGAATTAAGCTAAACTAGCTAGCTGCATTCTCTAGCTAAGTAAGTGAAAGTGAAACAATTAAATTCAATGACAGATAGCTCTCTCTCTTCCTTCTCCTTCATTTACATTGTTTTTATTAGTTCAAAACCGTTAGTTCAAATTAGTCTCTCTCTTTGAGTCAACTACTCACCACATTTTATCCACTGCAGTGCTAGCTAGCTTTAGCTTTCAGAACTAGATTAATTCTCTGATCCTTTGATTGAGTGGACAACATGTCAGTTCATGTTGCAAGAGCTCTGATAGGTTGCAGGACATCCTCTGGAAGTTGTCATAATTAATGTGTGAGTCTATGGAAGGGGGTGAGAACCATGAGCCTCCAAGGTTTTGTATTAAAGTCAATGTACCCAGAGGAGGACGGAAACTATCTGTCCTCCGGCTACACCATGTTGCTACCCCAGAGAGTGCTGTTGAGGCTACTGTAAACCTTCATTGCAAAACAGTGTGTTTTAATCAATTATTTGATGACATTGAATATATTTAGTATAGTTATATCTAAAAAGGATAATTGTATACATTTTTGGGAATTTCACTGACGATGGTCTTTTTTTTATGTTTCACTATTAGCATTTTTCAGAAATTCACTGAGGATGGTCTTTTTTAAAAATGTTTCACTATTTAACATTTTCAGAAATTCCTCTGAGGAGCCTCCACTGGCGCACACCCATACACATGCATGCAACCAATCACGCACCCACGTACGCACATCATGCTACTGTAGCTCCCCTTAATACCATGGGCATGTATTACATGTAATGAAGGGACACGACAGCTAATGGTCCTGTGTGGCTCAATTGGTAGAGCATGACGTTTGCAACACCAGGTTTGTGGGTTTACTTCCTGAGGGTGTCCAGTATGAACAAAGTATGAAAATATATGCAATCAATATTGTAAATTGCTTTGGATAAGAGTATGTGCTAAATTACAACAACAACAACAACAACAACAAAGTATTGCAAGTGCACTCAGTCCTGTTGTGGTTCATTATTGCTGGGCTCCACCCTTTTCCAACAAGCTAGGCCCCTGAGAAGATATTAATGTACAGTACATTCTTAAAGTATTCAGACACCTTCACTTTTTTCACATTTGGTTACATTACAGGCTTATTGTAAAATGCATTACATTTTTTTAAATCCTCATCAATCTACACACAAGACTCCATAATGACAAAGTGAAAACAGGTTTTTAGAAATGTTTGGTAATTTATCAAAAATGGAAATACTCCATGCTATCAGACTCAAAATAGAGTTCAGGTGCATCCTGTTTCCATTGATCATCCTTGAGATGTTTCTACAACTGGATTGGAGTCCACCTGTGGTAAATTCAATTGATTGGACATGACTTGGAAAGGCACACACCTGTTTATATAAGGTCCCACAGTTGACAGTGCATGTCAGAGCAAAAACCAAGCCATGAGGTCGAAGGAATGGTCCGTAGAGCTCCAAGACAGGATCGTGTCAAGGCACAGATATGTGGAAGGGGACCAAGACATTTCTGCACCATTGAAGGTCCCCATGAACACAGTGGCCTCCATCATTTTTAAATAGAAGAAGTTTGGAACTACTAAGACTTGCTAGAGCTGGCCGTCCGGCCAAACTGAGCAATCGGAGGAGAAGGGAGGTGACCAAGAACCCGATGGTCACTCTAACAGTGCTCTAGATTTCCTTTGTAGAGATGGGAGAACCTTCCAGAAGGACAACCATCTCTGCAGCACTAAACCAAACAGGCCTTTATGGTAGAGTCGCCAGAAGGAAGCCACTTCTCAGTAAAAGGCACATGGTAAAGCTGTGACCATGTTGCAACCATGCCGCAAACTGAACAACATGCCAGTTGGTTTCTTAATATTTTGCCCTTCTTCATTCTTCACATTCTCTTTATCTAAAACTCCATCTCCATCCCTACCTGTTGATGCCTTTACCAAGCTATTTTTCACAAGGCAACAATTTCGTTCAGATGAAACGTCTTATAGATTAGACCCTAAATAGAGATTGAAACATTATTCCTTATTTCTGTCTGTTGACTTCATTCCATTTTGACCACTCAATGCAGCCCTAACAGGCATGACATTTCTCGCTTTACTACCACTTTCTAATTACTACCTTTCTATTTCTTTCCTACCTTTTTATATCTCTCTTCTTCTACCAAGCAGTATGAAGTTTCAGGCTTTAAACTCGGCACAATTGTAATTTGGGGTGAAAATAGGAACCCAATGTCTCTGAACTTTTTTATCACAAGAAATTCCCTTATATGATGCGTCATGATGCATGTTATTTACATCATATACAGTGCATTCAGAAAGTTCTCAGACCCCTTGACTTGTTCCACATTTTGTTACGTTACAGCCTTATTCTAAAATTGATTGAATTGTTTTTTCCCCCTCGTCAATCTACACACAATACCCCACCAAGAAAAAGAGGACGGAGGTCGGGCTGCCTTCTGAGAATTCATAGGTGATTGAATAACCCCCCCCCCCCCCCCTGTTCTTCTAGCTAATGTGCAATCATTGAAAAATAAAATTGACGACATACGAGGAAGAATAAACTTCCAACGGGACATTGAAAATTGTAATATCTTATGCTTCACGGAGTCGTGGCTGAACAACGACATTATCAACATACAGCTGGCTGGTTATACTATGTATCGGCAGGAGAGAACAGCGGCGTCTGGTAAGACAAGGGGGGGGGGGGGGGGCGGATTGTGCATATACGTAAACAACAGCTGGTGCACGATATTTAAGGTAGTCTCGAGGTTTTGCTTGAGGTAGAGTATCTCATGATAAGGTGTAGGCTACAATATCTACCTAGAGAGTTTTCATCTGTATTTTTCGTAGCTGTCTACATACCACCACAGACTGATGATGGCACTAAGACTGCAATCAATGAGCTGTATTCCGCCATAAGCAAACAGGAAAACGCTCATCCAGAGGCGGCACTCCTCGTGGCCGGGGACTTAAATTCAGGGAAACTTAAATCTGTATTGTATTGGCTTTGTCAATAAGTGCATTGATGACGTCATGCCCACAGTGACCGTACATACATACACCAACCAGAAGCCATGGATTACAGGCAACATCCGCACTGAGCTAGAGGCTAGAACTGTCGCTTTCAAGGAATGGGACTCTAACCCGGAAGCTTATAATAAGTTCCACTATGCCCTCTGACGAACCATCAAACAGGCAAAACAGGACCAAGATTGAATCATACTAGACCGGCTCCGATGCGCGTCGGATGTGGCAGTGCTTGCAAACCATTACAGACTACAAAGGGAAGCACAGCCGAGAGCTGCCAAGTGACACGAGCCTACCAGATAAGCTAAACTATGCTTGCTTCGAGGCAAATAACACTGAAACATGCATGCGGGCACCAGCTGTTCCAGAAGAATGTGTGATCACGCTCTCCACAGCCGACGTGAGTAAGACATTTAAACAGGTCACCATTCACAAGGCTGCAGGGCCAGACAGATTACAAGGACGTGAACTGCGAGCATGCGCTGACCAACTGGCAAGTGTCTTCACTGACATTTTCAACCTCTCCCTTAATCTGTAATACCAACATGTTTTAAGCATAGTCCCTGTGCCCAAGAACACTAAGGTAACCTGCCTAAATGTCTACCGACCTGTAGCACTCGTGTATGTAGCCATGAAGTGCTTTGAAAGGCTGGTTATGACTCACATCAACACCATTATCCCATAAACCCTAGACCCACACAATTTGCATACCGCTCTAACAGATCCACAGATTATGTAATCTCTATTGCACTCCACACTGCCCTTTCCCACCTGGACAAAAGGAACACATATGTGAGAATGCTATTCATTGACTATAGCTCAGCATTCAACAGCATAGTGCCCTCAAAGCTCATCACTAAGCTAAGGACCCTGGGACTAAACACCTCCCTCTGCAACTGGATCCTGGACTTCCTGACGGGCCGCTCCCAGGTGGTAAGGTTGAGAGCTTCAAGTTCCTTGGTGTCCACATCACCATCAAACAATCATGGTCCAAGCACACCAAGACAGTCGTGAAGAGGGCATGACAAAACCTATTCCCACTCTGGAGACAATTTTTTTTGCATGTGTCCTCAGATCCTCAAAAGGTTCTACAGCTGCACCATCACTGCCTGGTATGGCAACAGCTTGACCTCCGACTGCAAGGCACTACAGAGGGTAGTGTGTACGGCCCAGTACATTAATGGGACCAAGCTTCCTGCCATCCAGGAGCTCTATACCAGGTAGTGTCAGAGGAAGGCCCTAAAGTGCACATTAAACCCTGAATTGTCTCCCAGTCCTTGCCGCTGGAAATATCCCCACAGCATGATACTGTTAACACCATACTTCACCATAGGGATGGTGCCAGGTGTGACGCTTGGTATTTAGGCCAAGGAGTTCAATCTTGGCTTCATCAGACAAGATAATCTTGTTTCTTATGGTCTGAGAGTCCTTTAGGTGCCTTTTGGCAAACTCTGAGCAGGCTGTCATGTGCCTTTTACTGAGGAGTGGCTTCCGTCTGGCCTCTCTACCATAAGGCCTGATTGGTTGAATGCAGCAGAGATGCTTGTCCTTCTGGAAGGTTCTCCCATCTCCACAGAGGAACTCTGGAGCTCTGTCAGAGTGACCATCAAGTTCTTGGTCTCCTCCCTGACAAAGGCCCTTCTGGTCGGCCAGCTCTAGGATGAGTCTTGGTGGTTCCTAACTTCTTCCATTTAAGAATGATGGAGGCCACTGTGTTCATGGGGATCTTCCATGCTGCAGACATGTGTTGGTACCCTTCCCCAGATCTGTGCCTCGACACAATCTTGTCTTGGAGCTCTTTGACCTCACAACCTCATGACCTCATGACCTCATTTCCTTCGACCTCATGGCTTGGTTTTTGCTCTGCCATGTCAACTGTGGGGCCGTATATAGGCTGGTGTGTGCCTTTCCAAATCATGTGAAGTCAATTGAATTTACCACAGGTGGACTCCAATCAAGTTGTAGGAACATCTTAAGGATGATAAATGGAAACAGGATGCACCTGAGCTCAATTTCGAGTGTCATAGCAAAGGATCTGTATACTTATTTAATTAAGGTATCGCTGTTTTTTATATACATTTGTAAACATTTCTAAAGACCTGTTTCTGCTTTGTCGTTATGGGGTATTGTGTGTAGATTGAAGGGAAAAAAATATATTGCTTCCATTTTAGAATAAGGCTGTAATGTAACAAAATGTGGATAAAGTCAAGAGGTATGAATAGTTTCTGAATGCACTGTACATACTGTATATTCTTAGTAATCCCCAGAATTAAGTCCAAGCATTACAGTTCAAGCTCGCCAAAGTTGGGTGTGGGAAGGAAGGAGGTCAAAGACTAGGAAGTGAAAGCCTCTGTATGTGTTAATCATGAATTGTTTTGGTTAACCATTTCACAGATGACCCTGTATACACATCTATACACATCAATATATACTATACACATCAATATACACACCAGTATACACAGCAATATCCACATCAATATACACTATCCACATCAATATACACCAATATAAACTATATATCAATATACACATCAATATACACTATACACATCAATATACACATCAATATAGACTTTACACATCAATATGCACATCAATATAAACAATATAGATCAATATACGCTGTACACATCAATATACACTATATACATCAATATACACTATACACATACATATACACATCAATATACACATAAATTTACACTATACACATCGATATACACATCAATATACACTATATACATAAAAAAACATCAATATACACTGTACACATCAATATACACACCAGTATACACAGCAATATCAACATCAATATACACTATACACATCAATATACACATCCATATCCACATCAATATAGACTATACACATCAATATGCACGTCAATATAAACAATACACATCAATATACAATATACACATCAATATACACTATACACATCAATATACACTATACACATACATATATATACACATCAATATACAAATCAATATACACATGAATATACACACCATATCAATATACACAGCAATATACACTATACACATCAATATACACATCAATATACACATCAATATACACATCAACATACATCACATATCAATATACACATCAATATACACTACACATTGATATACACATCAATATACACATCAGTATACACTATACACATCAAGATACACTATACACATCAATATACACATCAATATACACATCAATATACACTATACACATCAATGTAAAAATCAATATACACTACACATCAATATACACATCAATATACACTATACACATCAAAATGCACTATTCACATCAAAATACACATCAATATACACCGCATATCAATATACACATCAATATACACATCAATATACACTATACACATCAACATGCACTGTACACATCAATATACAATATACACATCAATATACACTATACACATCAATATACACTATACACATCAATATACACTATACACATGAATATGCACTATTCACATCAAAATACACATCAATATACACCGCACATCAATAGACACATCACTATACACATCAATATACACTATACACATCAATATACACTATACACATCAATATACATCGCACATCAATAGACACATCAATATACACATCCATATACACTATACACATCAATATACACTATACACATCAATATACACTATACACATCAATATACACATCAATATACAATATACACATCAATATACACTATACACATCAATATACACTATACACATCAATATACACTATACACATCAATATACACTTGCATTTTCAGAGCATTAGAAACATTAGAAAGGATGATGCGTCACAATGCACATTGTTCACAACAGTACATGTTTACACCCACAGCATCTGCTTATCTACGCTTAGTAATCCCCAGTACTTGGCCCAAGCTTGGCAATAACTGGTTAAATAGTAGAACGTCCCTACAACATCCTCTCCTTACTGCCATTAACCTTTCGGGATTGCGACAAGGCCATTAGGACGGAAGACTAAGAGGGGTTAATGAGCTGACTAATAATTAGCATAATTTATCTTGTGTCTGTAAAAGTTACGACACTCGCTAACGATGCGTTCTCATTTCCCTAAGTAACGTGCAATAATGCTTATCCCTTTATTACAGTTGGTTTGAAAAACTGAGCCGAGTATTCAGAACAATAACGGCGATTCAATACAAGGATTGGCTCCGCCGTTATGAACAAACCAAGCCGTGCTACGCAAAAGTTGGATAGCTCTTCAATTCTATTTATCAGTCGATATTTATCCATTGAAAAATTAAGCTATGACGTCACTGGTGTAACCTAACTGTTGCTCACAGTGTGAGATTAGTACCGAGTGCAGCCAAAGTGATTGTGGCTTTAAGTCCTGCAAGTAGCATTCACATCACGCAATGACTGGCTTTGTAGTGACGAAGATGGATAGCAGGTACCATGCAGTGTGGTGTAGTAGAGCTGTGACGAGCAGACAGGCCAGTGTTGCCTCATGTCTGCAATGCGGGGACTCCCGACTGGGAGAGATAGTACAGCACAACATGGCTCACTCAGCCACAGATCAAGAATGGATCCCACCAGTGGTTTTAGGCCTGGTGATTAGATCTCGACCAGGACAGAGAGGTGTAATCTCCTTTGGTTTGACACAGTGATAAAGTTTGTGATGGGGGTTAAAGGAGAGGGTGGATGGGACATGGGAGACACCAGTGTGTCAGACGGTCTCTGTACAGAGGTGTTTTGTTGGTCTATCAATTGAGAAATACAGAGATAGAGATCCAGCAGTGGGCCATTTGAAAGACGAAGGGGGCTTATCGGCTTGTAGCACGGCTTTGATAAGGTAGACAGGGATCCTCCTGGTTCTCTTGTGCCTGTTAGGCTTGTTACAGTGGCGGCTCTGCCCACTAACAAGCAAGCGGAGCTGGAAAGGAGCTGGAGCGGAGCTGAATTACACAGACAGTCATTTGGAACATAAAGGGATTCGGCTGAATAGAAGTCCTTCTGAAATGAATCCATTACAAAAGAGATGAAAAAGCAGGGCTTTCATGATAATTTCAATCCCTCGCAATAATAATTTGCTATTCAGAAACCCAAAGTAATAAGTATACGAAAATAATGACATGGGATACTGTAGATTTTGCTTTTCGCTATTAGTCTCTAATGATATTGTGTGTTTTTTCTTGATGAGTTGAGCTAGATCTGAACATTGTGACCAGGATTGGCTTGTGGTACTTTGGAATTAAATGAAAGCCCAATAATTAGTTTAAATTCACCATAATACATGTGATATTCACCGTCCCTGATCAATTCAAATTTAAATCTGCAATCATTTGCATTTGCGCTAATGAGGAAGAAATAAACAACGCATTTAGGCCACGTCTATTGATGGTAGCAGTATTGTTATTTTTCCTCCCCCGCCTGCATTTAAACGAACAAAGAACCACCAGGCGTTCTAATCATTTAAATCCTTGCCATACACTAATTACTTAGTTAGAGATGGTTTTCTTTGAACTGTCTCTAGAGAAAAAACTTTCTGTGGAGATTCAAACATCAGAGGCAGACAGTCTAATAATGACATACACAGGAGAGGATTCACCAACAATGCGTCAACAGAATATTTTTATTCTGTTACTGGGGGCTTTCCGAGGATGCGGAGAGCAGAGTTGATGTTGCTTTTTAAGCTCTATGCGTTTTATAGCTCGAAATGAAGGCCCGCTGACTGATTTCCTGCTGCATTGTTAGGGAAGGATTGAGCTACATTGTACCTGATGCTAACTTAAGCAGCGCTGCCATGTGGCTAAGGGAGCCATTTAATCATTCACTATAGGTTAGCCTCTTGTAAACAAACATGATATAACCAACACTGACAAACGCCTGTCTATTTCCATTAACCGTTACTAAAACATTTTGTGATTTTATTTCTTCAAGAATGACAAATATATTCCTAATTCCCCCTAGCATGTTATTAAATCGTTATCGAATCATGTACATTAATCCAGGCAACTACCTTCTCTGTCATCGCCGTAATCCATCAAAACATCAATGTCATTTTGATCGCCCGTGAAACATTTGCCAGCAGGCATGAGTGTGATACATTGACATGCAATACAGCTGTCCTGACAGATAGTCACACCAGTACCCTCTCAGCCTCGAGCAGTTTTTAGATCATCTCTGTGAAAGGATATGTATTGGGGACGGACACAGCAGGTGTCAAGCGGTGGCATTTAGCTCCCCCACCCACTCAAAGCAACGCCACAGTTGACTGAGAGGCCTGACATTTTTACAAAGGGAAGAGGGATGCACGGAAGCGCACGACTGACGACGCGTTGACCCACCATTGATCCATCCACCTTGAGGACAGGATGCTGTACAGACACAGATTTGTCTGGCCTGACTGCTGCTCAGAAAGAGCCTTCCCTGTGGCCTAGGGGTGGTCTAGCGGTCTAAGCCGCTGCTTCCGGATCACAGCTGGAGCATGGGTTTGAATCCGGACCATTGCTATTTCAGCACACTCTCTCCTCTATCGTGCCCCTCAACCTCAGTTTTATCCAATAAAATGTCACTCCTTAAAAAAAGAAAAAGAACGCTCCCATAAAGAAGGATTTTGGTCTTCCAGTAGAACAGGCAATAGTACTATCATGGCCCAACTGAGTGTCAGTGGTGTGCAGTACAATGCTAGGGGTTAATTATGACAATTGACACGCGAAAACCAAGCACAAATACTTTCCTCTTAAAACATGAAATTATATTCTGTCCTTTGCACATTTCTGAGATTCTATGTGCACAGAGTTCATCATGATTTCTTTTCAAACAGCTGTTAGAACCCTAGTCTGACACCACATCACAGGGCCACAGTAGAGTTCCCTTCCGAGGGAAAAACCAGAAGCAGCCATTCATGTGCAGATTGACATGTACCCGGGTCGATAAAGATTATAAAGTTCAACATGGTGGGTCACAATAAAAGCCATATATAAAACTCCATTGACAAGTGATCCATCATTTGATGATTGATGCCGTTTCCTTACCACCATTATTATGAGGCCTTCTTTGTTGTTAAGGCCTGACCTTGTCACTGGGGTTGGAATAAATATTGACTTTATGAAGTGAGACTGTCATGGGTTTAAAGCAATAGGCTACAGAGCCACTGATTTCTCTATGGTTCAGGACCCTGCTTTCCATAGCCATTTTTAGCTGCTTCAGTCTACTGAGAACCATGTCTTTTTCCTTCAAGAAAACTCACTTCCTTTCGATGAATAAGTTGCAGCTTGTAATGTGACTGCAGGGCATGCATGACAGAATAAATTTGGCTTGACGCCAATAATATAATTTAAAGTGAATCACTGAAATTGTGACACACTTTAAAGGGCAGCTGATTTAATTTAAAATGGATCATTTTCCCTGTGCCTCTGGCTTAGAGGGTTAATTGATTCAATTAATTAAATAAATAAAATAATAATAATCATAGTCACAACCAGTTTCATTAGTATTGTCCACTTCCGAGAGGAGAGCTAAAACATAAAAATGTGGCCTTCACAATTCCGTAGTGCTATAGGCCCTAATGTACATAATGAAGAAATCCCTAACGATTTAGAGATCATCAAGAAGACAGCTGCTTCAGAAAAATTGTATTCTCTCTGGCCTCAGGCTGCTCATGGGGAAGCCATGTTTTTCCAGTTAGCCTTTCTTTATGGGCCTGTGAGGCTAGCTCATCCACATTCATCCTGCTGAAAATGATTACATACGGTAAATATAGAAAGAAATCAAATACCCTTCACATGTAAGATGGTTACCATGATGATGATACACACACAGTGATGTTTTCACTGGCTGTTGATATTGATGGTAATTGATATTGTGCTGTAACATAGTTCAGTAAACATCTCTCAGGTAATGGGATGTGTACAGATGTAGGATCTTAATTTGAGCCAGTTTGCTACAGCAGGAACATAATCAAGCAACAACAGGACATTTGAATTATTATGTGGATTATATTAAATTAATACAATTTTCGTAAGGGAAAATCAAGTCTGAAATTTCAAATTGGAAATGACAAACTTCAGAAGCCTTTTTAAACTTCATATACATTACACGTTTACATTTCCTGCATTGCAGGAAAGTTCTCCTGCAACAGATTGTACATCTGTAGGGTTAATATCTGAGTGTTTGTGCATTTGTATATCTCCCTATGCTTGTTTATGTTTGTATACTGCATGCCTCTTTGCATGGGAGTGCTGTAAAATAACAATTATCCTACATGGTACGTTAAATAGCATAATTATGACATTAGGCTGAAGATTATGTTGGTTATTAACTTCACACTGTTACCCGAAGTAAATTAATCTGATTTTTGAATAAGTGTGTGAAATTGTTCATAAAATGATATGAGTTTAATCAACCGTTATTGCTGGGGTGATGATGGGTCACACACACACACACACACACACACACACACACACACACACACACACACACACACACACACACACACACACACACACACACACACACACACACACACACACACACACACACACACACAGCCTGTGAATGGACTTCTTTATACTGTATGTAATCCTAGATAAGAGTACACACATATAGAGGTGGTCTGTACAGTTTCAACTGCCAGAACGGCTTGACCAGTGAGCCCAACCCTCCCTGCTTGCATTTAACACACACACACACACACACACACACTCTATAGCGTTTGAGGAGATCAAGACGGAAATATGTTAAAAAATAAATAAAAAATACTTTGAACTATTCCTCTGTGCATTAGCACGGCACTGCCTCAGTCAGCTGTTACCTAGATGACTGTCATGTTCCATTCCATCTATCACCTTCACTAAACATGTAAATGGGTGGAATGAGTGATCTTCAATGCCTTTTTCATGTTCCTAAATTAATTACTCTAGAGTTTAAGAAGCTTTAGGAAGACTTAAGTATCAGCTTTTCTTTGTTTGGAATATCGAAAGGTGTCTGGTGGAGATTTTGGGGATTCATTCTGTCTGATTGAAAGCCTGAAAGATTAGTCTATTTTTTGCTAAAAACATGGATAAACTTTTTTTTATGAACACATTTATGAAAGTGTCTATTTCTCTCTCTCTCTCTCTCTCTCTCTCTCTCTCTTTAAAAAAATATATTTTAGCTGGCTACATGGGACTCAGTCCATGGTCTAAATGGAAGCCTGAAAGAGAGTCGCATTGAGAACGGCATGCAAGGAGTGATGGTCAAAGTAGTAACACTACTGGTAAGGAATATCTTGTTGACACTGTGAGACTGTGTTACCATCCATGTGCTGTGAATTGGAAATAGTATCCATGTTGTTCAGCTTGCAAACAATGTGTCGAACACGGCTGCTTAAAACACAGTCAACCATTGACTGCACCTGAATTCATGTTGCGAGCATTCCTATCTGATGTTGTGTTTGATTTTGTAGGAGGATCCATTTGTCATGGTTGCTGAAAACATCCTTGGTCAGCCTAAGCGGTACAAAGGATTCTCCATCGATGTGCTCGACGCCTTGGCCAAGATCCTGGGCTTCAAGTACGAGATCTACCAGGTGGCGGACAGCAAGTACGGCTCGCAGCTGCCCAACGGCTCCTGGAATGGAATGATCGGCGAGCTCATAAACAAGGTGAGCTTTTCTGTAATACCCGTGAAACCTACCAACCTGCTGTATTACCCTCAGGAAGAGAATGCCATTTGAGACCATTACGGTTTCCACTTGAATTCAGTCCCCGCTCATCCCTGACTGACCAGGGGACGTTAGCTATACTTATTCTCTGTCTGTCTCCACAGAGAGCTGACCTGGCCGTGTCAGCCATTACTATCACTCCGGAGCGGGAAAGCGTGGTGGACTTCAGTAAGCGCTACATGGACTACTCTGTGGGGATCCTGCTGAAGAAACCGGAGGAGAAGATCAACATCTTCTCGCTGTTCGCTCCGTTTGACCTGGCCGTGTGGGGGTGTATCGCTGCAGCCATCCCCGTGGTTGGAGTTCTCATCTTCCTGCTGAGCAGGATGCAGTCACTGAGGACCCAAAATCCTCCAGTGCCACACCAGCAGCCCGCCAACCAGGCGTCCAACTCCCTGCACAGTGCTATCTGGATAGTCTATGGAGCGTTTGTACAGCAAGGTACAGAGGACTCTCCTATATACTCATTTAGATTTTATCTAAAGCAACCCAGGCCATTTTACAGTAAAAAACAAATGTATCATTTGTATGTTTTTTTATGGGAAAGATACCATTTTCATGTGCTGGAATGTGTTTGTCGATTACATTGTAAAAATGCATGATTCATTAAAATATCTGGTGATTATTTACAAACTATTTATGATAAGATGTTGATACTTTCTAATGCTCAGATGAACAGTAAGCCGATTTAGGTAATGAAAGTGATCCTATGCGTTACAATACCATCCATAAAGTTGCATGTGAAGTGGAAAAGGCCACACAGCTGTTTCTGCACCTATGTTGCTGTCTCGTACATGTCTCATGGACACGTGTGCTGTATACAGTCCATATAACATAGTGATTGCATTACAAGCTTGTTAAGCTCACAAGAGCACAGTAAAGGTGCCTTTGAATGAAGAAAAGGATATGTTGGTTGGGATCCAAGACTGGCAAAGGGAAATAAATGAGTGTGTCAGCAAGTCCTGTTGAACCTCAGCTGCATCTATAATTACCTCCTGCCAGAGAGCCTGTTGAACCATTTTAAGCCTAACAGCCAAGGATTAAACATGGGGGAGCCTCTGTCCTGTTAGTTCTTTGCAACTGCCCACTATTTCAAGTGGACACTTTTTTATCTGTATGGGAAAACAGTGGTCCGTCATAACACATTTTTCTTTGAAAGTTATGGAACCTTTGAAGTGAATCACTCTAATCTGGATAGATTTTCTTAGTACAGCATATTGTCAACCAATTGTGTTATGGGACGGTGAACAGACCCTTCAGTGATCCTTATATAACCATTTCTGTCACAGCATCTTCTATATACATCAGTGGGGGCTGGTGGGAGGAGCTACAGGAGAATGGGCTCATTCTATTATCTGGAAAGTAAGAAATTGAACGGAGTCGAGCATGTGGTTTCCATATGTTTGATGTCTTGATACCGTTCCATTTATTCCATTCAATACATTACAATGAGCCTGTCTTCCGATAACCAGCCTCAACTGAAAATGTGTCCTCCTATAGTTCCTCCCACCAGTCCCCTCTGATATACAGTGTCAGTCACAAGTTTGAACACACCTACTCAGTCAAGGGTTTTTCTTCATTTTGACTATTTTCTACATTGTAGAATAATAGTAAAGAAATCAAAACTATGAAATAACACATATGTATAAAGTAACCTAACAAGTGTATTTTATATTTGAGATTCTTCAAAGTAGCCAACCTTTTCCTTGATGACAGCTTTGAACACTCTTGGCATTCTCTCAACCAGATTCATGGAAGCATTTCAACTGCCCTGTTAAAAGTTAATTTGTGGAATTAGTTTCCTTCTTAATGCGCTTGAGCCAATAAATTGTGGTATATATGAGATAGCCCTATTTGGTAAAAGAACAAGTACATATTATGACAAGAACAGCTCAAATAAGCAAAGCGAAACGACAGTCCATCATTACTTTAAGACATGAAGGTGAGTCAATCTGGAAAATTTCAAGAACTTTGAAAGTTTCTTCAAGTACAGTCGCAAAAACCAAAAAGCGTTATGATGAAACTGGCTCTGACGAGGACCACCACAGTAAAGGAAGACCCAGAGATACCTCTGCTGCAGAGGATAAGTTCATTAGAGTTACCAGCCTCAGAAATTGCATCCAAACTGCAAGTAACAGACACATCTCTATATAAACTGTTCAGATGAGACTGCATGAATTAGGCCTTCAAGGTCGAATTGCTGCAAAGAAACCACTACTAAAGGACACCAATAAGAAGAAGAGACTTGCTTGGGCCAAGAAACACGAGTAATTAGACCAGTGGAAATCTGTCCTTTGGTCTGTTAAGTCCAACTTTTTGGTTCCAACCACCATGTCTTTGTGAGACGCAGAGTAGGTGACCGGATGTTCTCTGCATGTGTGGTTCCCACCGTGAAGCATGGAGGAGGAGGTGTGATGATGTGGGGGTGCTTTGCTGGTGACATTGTCAGTTACTTATTTAGAATTATTTAGAATTCAATGCACACTTAACCATCATGGTTACCACAACATTCTGCAGCAATACGCCATCTGGTTTGCGCTTAGTGGGACTATCATTTGTTTTTCAACAGGACAATGACCCAACACACCTCCAGGCTGTGTAAGGGCTATTTGACCAAGAAGGATATTGATGGAGTGCTGCATCAGATGACCTGGCCTCCACAATCACCCGACCTCAACCCAATTGAGATGGTTTGGGATGAGTTGGACCACAGAGTGAAGGAAAAGCAGCCAACAAGTGCTCAGCATATGTGGGAACTCCTTCAAGATGGTTGGAAAGCATTCCAGGTGACGCTGGTTGAGAGAATGCCAAAAGTGTACAAAGCTGTCATCAAGGCAAAAGGTGGCTACTTTGAAGAATCTAGAATCTAAAATCTAAAATCTATTTAGATTTGTTTAACACTTTTTTGGTTACTACATGATTCCATATATGTTATTTCATAGTTATGTTGTCTTCACTATTATTCTACAATGTAGAAAATAGTAAAAAATAAAGAAAACCCTTGAATGAGTAGGGGTGTCTAAACTTTTGACTGATACTGTACATCCACCCACTTTACCAACTACTTGTTCATCCTCAACTCCTTGATAACTGTAGCTTCTTTCTACCCAGCCTGGATAGTGACATGTCCTTTCTCCCCCTCTATAGGAGGGGACAGCGTGGTGAGCTCTGTGGCCCTGAGGATCGTCATGGGCAGCTGGTGGCTCTTCACCCTCATCGTATGTTCCTCCTACACGGCCAACCTGGCAGCCTACCTCACCGTCTCCCGCATGGACACCACCGTACGGTAGGTTGCTCCTGCCCCTCTGACTCTGTTTTATCCCTTCCTGAATAATGGTGTCAAGGTATTGTTAACCCGGGTGAACAAGTCATGAATGACGACCCTTGGCTTACCCCGCTGTTGGACTGTCTAATGATCTGTCATCACAAGGGGAGACCAAGAAAGACCATCCAGAAGTTCACTGTCTTTTATTGTCTGCAGTAGAATATGAATGAGGTGTTCACCACAAGTCTTGTCAGTCTGTGGTTTATACAGGGGTCAAGTTTTGTGAGTGGTCAAGGTAGTATGCACTGCAGTGTGTAGGCTGCTCAGGGGAGGACGGCTCATAATAATGGCTTTAACGGGGCAAATGGAATGGCTTCAAACCATGTGTGTACATCAGATGTTCTTGAAGCCTCACAACGGACTATTACACAACTATGGTGATATGTTGAATAACAAAAGATCCTCTAAAGTTTTCAATAGATTTTTATGAAATATGACATTCAGGATGTACAGGATCATTATTTTAATGTCACAGCTCGACCATGCACTACTTTTGCCATTCATCCTATCGGAACATGGGCTCCATAGCATATTCCACAAATCTCCACAGTGTCATCCACAACATTTTACCTGAAAATGAATTGACATGTCTAATGCTTGATTGCAGCGTTCGTATTATCTAATACGGTGTCTTCCTTCTGAAGGTGATATTTCGCTACGCTGGTATGTGCCGACTGTTTGAAATGCCAGACATACATCATGGCATCGTCCAGTAGAATCCATTTTGAATAATCATATGCCTACAATGCATCCCTGCTCACAGACACACACAGACACATGTATATGTACATGGACCTCACACATGGAGGCATGATGTTGGATCTTTAAAGATTACCATCCCCTCTCTGTTAGCCTTCGGATCTGCAAATGTTATCCACCGCTTATCCCGGCACGATGCGTATTTGCTCAGGCGCTGTGGCTTTGACGTCTGATTGTATTTGATCATGCTGATGTTGTGCAAATGGTGTGTTTCAAGGTTGGAGGAGGGAGGGGATTGCAGGAAGGTCATCCAGCCTAATAAGATAGTTAGGTGAGACAACCACATATCGCAGTCGTAGTACGTACCTTTTTCCTCAATAAATAAGTTGTCAGCAAAGTCAGTGCTAGTGGGAAAAGACAAGTGGAAGGTTATTTGTGTGTGTGTGTGTGTGGGGGGGGGGGGGGGGGGGGGGGTTTTAAGAACAATGTGTTATTTAAGATATTCTTTGAAGGGGTAGGGTTTCAGACGTTTTAAGATGATGAGCAGGGACTCTCCTGTTCTAGCGTCCGGGGGTAGCTCGTTCCACCATTGAGGTGCCAGGACAGAGGAGAGCTTTGACTGGGCTGAGTGGGAGCTGACCACCCCTAGTGGTGGGATGGCCAAGAGACCAGAGGTGGCAGAAGAGAAGAAGGGAGGAGGGATGGGGTTGAGTGGGCAGGTTGGCGGGTATCCCACTTGGGTGGTGGTCAGTCAGGCGGCCCAACATTTGGATAAACAGAAACCATGACATGAATTAAGAACAATATATTTAAAAAAAATCATAATGTGATGCAGCACATTGACAACTCAAATCACTTTGGAAAAAACTGCTTTCTTATATATTTCTTCTATTATAATATTGTTAAAATAATTGTCACGATCGCTGTCTTGAAAATGATCGGACCAAGGTGCAGCGTGGTGAGCGTACATTTTCTCTTTATTTCTTTAAATGTCGCCAACAAAACAAGAAACGACGACGACCGTGAAGCTTTCTAGGGCTATACAGGCCACTAACAAAGACAACTACCCACAACTAAGGTGGCAAAACAGGCTGTCTAAGTATGATTCCCAATCAGAGACAACCACACTCGGCCAAACAAAGAGAAATACAAAACATAGAATGCCCACCCCACATCACACCCTGACCTAACCAAATAGAGAAATAAAACAGCTCTCTAAGGTCAGGGCGTGACAGTAATAAAATCGTTTCATTGAAACTTAAATGAACAATTCCTAGAATTGAATGTAGGCTGCAAAAATAAACATATTTAGTAGGCTAATAGACCCTACTCAAACTTTTACCACCTGTACTGATTATAACTTCATAAAGTAAAAAAAAATTGCGAAAGCCTACATTAATGTAATAATTATTAACTGATAATTAACAGAATTATCGTAAAGAAATACCTGCTTGCTCTTTTTGAAGGATGTGTAGTCTATCTATCTACCGTGTTTTTGTCCTTGTCCACAATGACTCCAAAATCCTTACAAACCAGGGATTTCACTCACGCGGGACCTGTATCCACGATTTTGTATTCCCCCATCTTAACATTTATTTTTATTTCTATGGTTACGTTGGCCATTTTTGCGTGAGCTAGGCTAGCCAGGGAAAGTCAACATGGCAATGTATTCTCACATGGAGGGACAGAACATGCGCTCTGCACATGGACAAATTAAAATGTTTCAGCACCACACAAATAATGTTGACAGTTCCCTGCTCCACACTCTCTCACTGCGTGCGTGGCTGGTAGCCTATATGTCTGCTTCCCTGCTCACATAATGGAATTCACAACACCACAAGCTCCTGGGTTTTGTAAAAATATTGTGTTGATTTCAAATGTTTCCGGCCCTCAATATAATTGTTCAAAGAACGTTTTCATTCCACCTGCAAGCTGATTTTTTTGCGGGTCACCCATGGGGAACTGTTGGTATCAGACCCGATGGAGGACTCTAGCACGCAGTGAGTCACTCAGCCATGGAGTGGGAGGGGAGGGTCAAGTCAGCTGGGAAGAAAGGGGACAGGCTGTGTTGCAAAAAGGAAGGAGAGTAGGGTCGAGGAGGCAGAGTGAGGAGACAGGAGGGAGAAGGATTTAGCAGAAGGGAGAGATGATAGGATAGAAGAGGAGAGAGTAGTGGGAAAGATAGAGAGCGAAGATTGTGATAGCGTATCTGAGTAGTGGCTGAGTGGTTACTTTTGGAGGAGAAAGGGAGAGAAAAGCAACAAAGTAGTGATCAGAGACATGGAGGGGGGTTGCAGTGACGTTACCAAGCAAACATCCTCTAGTAAAGATGAGATCAAGCACATTGCCTGCCTTGTGAGTGGGAGGGGACTGGGAAAGGGTGAGGTCAAAGAACTGAAATGAAGTCCGGCATCAGGAGGTTGAAGTCCCCCAGTACGATGATTGGTGAGCCATCATCAGGAAATTAGCTTATCAAGGTGTCAAGCTCAAGCTTTTCATATCATTGCTCCTCCAATTCCCCTGCTTTTTCTCACAGCAGGTTTTTATTACGCTACATGTACCATATAATCTACTAGTATTACAGTTTGTCACGTCAGCTTGAAAAATATATATACTGAACAAAAAAATAAATGCAACATGCAACAATATGCAACAATATATTTTTTTTACTGAGTTACAGTTCATATAAGGAAATCAGTCAATTTAAATAAATAAATTAGGCCCTTATCTATGTATTTCACAAGACTGGGAATACAGATATGCATCTATTGGTCCCAGATATCTTTTTTTTTTAAAGTAGGGGTGTGGATCAGAAAAACAGTCCATATCTAGTTTGACCACCATTTGCCTCATGCGACGCTACACATCTCCTTTGTATAGAGTTGATCAGGCTGTTGATTCCGGTCTTCAGAATGTTGTCCCACTCCACTTCAATTGCTGTGCGAAGTTGCTGGATATTGTCTGAAACTGGAACATGCTGTCATACAGCGCATCCCAAACAGCTCAGTGGGTGACATGTCAGGTGAGTATGCAGGCCATGGAAGATCTGGGACATTTTCAGCTTCCAAAAATTGTGTACAGATCCTTGCAATATGGGGCTGTGCATTGTCATGATGAAACATGAGGTGATGAGGCAAATGAATGGCATGACAATGGGCCTCAGGATCTTGTCACGGTATCTCTTTGCATTCAAATTGCCATCGATAAAATGCAATTCTGTTTGTTGTCCGTAGCTTATGCCTGAACATACCATAACCCCACCGCCACCATGGGACACTCTGTTTACAACGCTGACATCAGCAAACCGCTCGCCCACACTACACGATACACGTGGTCTGCGGTTGTGAGGCCGGTTGGACGTACTGCCAAATTCTCTAAAACGATGTTGGAGAGGCGGCTTATGGTAGGGAAATGAACATTCAATTCTCTGGCAAAAGCTTTGGTGGACTTTCCTGCAGTCAGCATGTGTATTGCATGCTCCCTCAAAAAAATCTGTGACATTGTGTTGTGTGACAACTGCACATTTTAGAGTGGCCTTTTATTGCCCAGCACATGGTGCACCTGTGTAACAATCATGCTGTTTAATCAGTTTCTTGATTTGCCAAACCTGTCAGATGGATAGATTGTTTCGGCAAAGGGGATTTCAGCTCATGAAACATGGGACCAACACTTTACAAGTTATATTTTTATTCAGTGTATATATATATATATTCCACCTGAGTACCAATTGTCATAATCAAACATATCTGAAGCAGACCTTCCTGGCAGATTTCTGCCACGTTAGGAGTACGGACTGGAGTGTGCTTTTCACCAGTGTGACGCAGTGTCCTTCTTGTTTATATCTGTATTCTCGGTACATTAGGTTATAGAGACAGAGCTCTAGCCATTCTGTTGATTCTGCCACTGCTTGGAGAGGTTCTTTATTTATAGCCATTCTGGATGATTCATCCCACTCCTGTTAGTGGAAACCATGGCTGAATCAGACACTGGGTTCTTTCAAATGTCTCTTTACATTTATGTCATTGGAGCGCATGGGAATGTCTGAAACTTACTCCTCAGAGTTGCATCAGCGAGTAGATAGCTTTTCGCTTGGCACCGACTGGTAAGATGCTTCAGGAGGGCGGTCATGTGTGCTAGCGATGCAAAGGTCCTGGGTTTGAGCCACGGTATGAGCTGAATCAGGAGGACGTGGCACTCGCTAAGCAAGCAGCTTGACATTCTTTACATCAGCATGGTGGTGATGTTAGCTAATGGAAATGGTAGGTAGTGGATAGGTAGTGGAAAGTACATTAGATACGTGTTTTCCATCCCATACTCCCCCTGAACCCAGAGGTCACAATGAACCTCTTTCTGAAGGGTCTCCCATCACACCATTTGCAGCCAGTGCCAGGTGTTAATGGTGATGTGCATTAGCCAGTGATATCATGAGGAGCCCCCACTTATGCTCAAACACACACACAAGTGCACACTCATGCATACCACATGCGATTGCATTGACAGTGTGTGAATTTTGTGACCTACATCATTTGAGAGGGTTTCATTTTTAATTCCAAACTTTGAGTAATATACCTATCAATTAATTTACATTTTGTTTACCATTTATTGAAATGCTGGAAATACGTGCTTGCAAGTTCTGTGAAATGGGCAGAATATGTTTGAGAAGGTGTCAAGTGGAGGAGGCAAAAGATTAAACGAAAACGTTTTTGACATCCAAAAAACAAAAACCTGGCGAGGCCTCAAAGTCATAATTATCTTTTCATCCTGATTTTATGACATTTTTTTCTCTCTGTTCCATCTCTATCATTGATCAGGCGATTATGGAAATCTAACCAACCTTGTTTAAACCTAATTATTGTATTCACAGACTGGGCAGCGCCCAGAAAGACACTCACAATATTCACTGGGTAATTTGTTTGGCAGCCCACAGTGTATTTCTTATTCAGATTTTGAATGCATGTGTTGATAATGTGAAACATGGGGAGAGGGAGAAGGGGGAGGGGATTGATTGCTTTTATTTCCTCCATGGGGTGATATTTGGCAAACAACAAATAATTCCTGTATATGTATTAATTTACTATTACTATGACATGTGTTTGGGTTGTTGACCGGTATTTCTAGCATTATCCACTGGATTTGGTTATGCGTGAGTGTTTGGTGGGGGGATTGCCTAAACCAGGGGAGGCGTAGCATACAAATCTTAATTGCACAAAGCCTATTATTTGGCAAGGAATACAATTTGTAGATCAGTGATTCTACACCTCACTTTACTCAAACTGATCCTCTCCAACAGACTCAATCCCTGATCATCAGAGTTTATAAAAATGGTGCAATTAGGACAGTTAAAGGGGAGAGACTGAATCCAACCAGAAAATATACAAAATTAAAAATCTGAATATCGGTTGAAAAAGAGTGCGCCAATACCCCGCTTGGACGCTCTTTGCAGACAATATATTCTTCAAAACCTGCAATTTAGCATTAGATTATAAATGGAAAGACAGAATAGACAGCCAAGTGAAATAACAACAACACATGACGCTATCTCAGCAGAATGCTTCTACAGTACCGAGAAGGTTGTGGAGGATTTAATGAAAAGGTCTCCTTACATAACAAGACAACATCAATCAACCAAGATATTTCACAAAGTATTCATAGCCCGTTCTTAACATATGGGTATGTTAGACATTTTTATCTCAGAAAATATATAGGGGGAAATCAGAACATAAATGGCTAGCCTAACAACCCAACAACTTCTCCAATTCTGTTAGGACCGCAGTATTGGGAGAGATACGCTTCTCGACCTCCACAAAATGCAAGTAAAAGTGCATGTACTCTGAATGACATTCTGACACTATTGAATAGTTCACTGCCTTTAAATACTGTGTCAGCCAGAACCACTTTAACGTCTTCACCCACCTCTCCTACAAAATATGAAGAACATAATGGTCTTGTGTGTCAGTAGATTCGCCCGTTATTATGGAAATGCTTTCAGTTTTTTTGACTAGACTGTGCCCCAGTGTGTTAACCATTTACTGCGGTGGTCTAAATCAGAGTCACACAGAGTTTTTATTGATAGACTTAAACAAACCTACTTTGAAATAAATCTACTTTGAAATAAAAGTATACACCTCAAAAATGGTTATGGGCTTAAAAAAAACACCCTTACCATGTCAGATATAGAGTTGAAATGTATTCAATCTTGAGTTTGCATCCCAATACTAAACGTTATACATCACAGAAGACTGAAATATAAAAAAAGGTTTCACATAGAAACACCGGATTGTCAGCAAAAAAAAAAGTTAATTATGAAAAAATACTAATGACATTCGACCCATGATGCCACTAGAGGAAGATTTGGTCATTTCACTGGCATTAATGAATGTGCACATTTTGGGATTGTCAACTTTTTCGAGAGGGATGTTGGCACTTGCAAAACCCACATCCTTAGCATTTCTATAGCGGATGAAAATAGCTACTTTGTTTAGAAATTATCTATATTTTCTTAGACAAAGTGCCTATTATTCCCCATATCATGTTCATAACAATGAAAAAGTTAAATATTTATGATGATAATGTCCTTTTGAGGTAAGATGATCAAAATCTTGGGGAAAAAAAAAAAATATACATGTTGAGAAAGCGCCTCATCTAGAGTCGCTCATTGGCAATCACACAGAAGTATGACGTCAGTCATGTCCTTAAATATGAGATTATTTAATATTACGGCAAGGTTACAGTCTGGAATGTTTTTTATTTCTGAAATCTGAGGTTGGAAGATGGAGGGCCTTTTGATTGTACATCAAATGTTTTCTTTAGTATCTACTAGTGAATAGAGTATGTCATCAAGCATGTCACATCAGAGATCACTGACTGTTTGAACACTATGGTGACATGCCAATTTCCCTAGCTGCTTCTTTTAACTATATTCCAGGAAATCAAATCCAAGATGACATTTCCATCAGTTCATCTTCAATGCATTCTTGTGTTGCAAAATAAATTACTTTATTCATTCAAGTAAACACATACAGAAGATATGCAAAGTACACCCATGAACAATACTGTATATTCATGAATGTTGGAGATAGGGACGCAAAGGGATGGAAACTTTCTGGTAAATTTCTGGAATTTTACCCAAAGTTTTCCATGGGAAGTTGAGCCCGAGAAATGTAGGACATTTAGCTTAAATTTACCAGAAAGTTTAGCCTATAACAGCGAACCCTTTTTTGTGGGATACACACAAGGCAATTCTAGGTCTTGTGGCCTGTTTTGGTTAAACTATCCCCCATTCAATGGAATTGCAACCCTCTGCATGCACAGTGTGCTCTTCCATCACATGTACAGCTGATTGTCAAGATCTTGCACACTAATGAGATGATATTGATCCCACACTACTACACTGTCTGAGCCAACATGCTTTCTGGTAAGTTTTGATTACAATACTGAATATATTTTATATGGCATACATTATTTTTTTGTTAACTAGTAAATGGTCAAACCCTACGGAAAAGTGTGTTTAAATCATTTCTAACTTGTTAACATGTTCTGCTAGTTAGTTTTTGACACCATGTGGGTTTTAGCTTGCTTGAGCTTGCTAAATGAGGTGTGTTAATTCACCTGATTCCAAACTGGCACAGAGAGACAGGAAATATAGGGATAAATACACTGGGGAAAACAAGCGACACCTGGAGGGGGTAGAGACAATAACAAGGACAGGTGAAACAGATCATGATGTGACAGTACCCCCCCCCCCCCCCCCCTTAATACCTGGCTGACAGGGGTGTCGGCAGTGAAAATCGGTGATGTTGTCTTTAGCAGGGACCCAGCACCTCTCCTCCGGGCCATAACCCTCCCAGTCAACCAGGTACTGTAAATCCCTGCCCCGTGGTCGAACCCTCAGGAGGCGTCTCACCTTTTACGCTGTTAGGCCATCGATGACCAGGGGGGCAGGGATGGGCCTGGAAACAGAAGACAAAAGACTGTGAGACACGGGCTTAATCCTAGACACATGGAAGGAAGGGTGAATACGGAGGGTACGGGGTAGCACAAGACGGACAGCAGTGAAACTCAGGACTCTGGAGATGGGGAAAGGACCAATGTAACTTGCAGCTTGCAGGACTACATCCGAAGTGGCAGATGCCGAGTGGAAAGCCATACCCTCTGCTTCAATGTGGAGGTGAGGTCTGGCGACAGTCTGCTTGTCGACGATAGCTGGAGTTGGTCTTGAGAATAGCCACCCTGGTACGTTGTAGGTGGAGGACAAACATCTGGGCTGAGGGTACGCTGATGTCCTGCTCTTGTTCTGGGAAGAGTGGAGGCTGATACCCCATGGAGCACTCGAAAGGGGAGAGGCCCGTGGCAGAATAGGGAAGGGTGTTCCGGGCATACTCCACCCAGATCAGATGACGGCTCCAGGTAGTGGCATCTTAAGGTGGTCTCCAGGTCCTGATTAGCTCGCTCTGACTGGCCATTCGATTGGGATAGAATCCGGAGGATAGACTGGCCGATGCCCCAACATTGGTGCAGAACGCCTTCCAAAACTGAGATGAGAATTGAGGACCCCGGTCAGAAACCATATCCACCAGGAGACCATGGATCCGGAAGACGTGCTGCGCCATGAGCTGGGCCGTTTCCTTAGCAGAGTGTAGTTTAGGGATAGGGATAAAATGAGCTGCCTTAGAAAACCGATCCACCACTGTCTGAATGATGGTGTTGCCATCGGACGGGGGAGGTCCAGTGACAAAGTCCAGAGAGATATGGGACCATGGACGATGAGGGACCGGTAGTGGCTGAAGAAGGCCAGAAGGAGCTTGACGTGGAGTCTTGTTCTGGGCTCACACCTTGCATGTGGCGACGAAGGCAGAGACGTCAGGAACCATCGTGGGCCACCAGAAACATTGTCGAAGGAAAGCTAGGGTATGACGGGAACCAGGATGATAGGTTAGCCTGGAGGAATGAGCCCATTCCAAGACCCGGCCCCCCTTCAGGTCCAGGCTGGGAGCATTGTGCCTTGTGAACCAGGGTCTCAATACCCCAATCCATTGTGGCTGCTAGGCATGAGGTAGGGAGAATGGTTTCGGTGACTAAGGGTGTGGCAGAAGAACTGTATAGGGGAGTGAGAGCGTCAGGCTTCACATTTTCTGACCCTGGGTGGTAGGAAATGGTGAAGTTGAATATTGTAAACAACAAAGCCCACCAGGCCTGCCTGGAGTTAAGGCGCTTGGCTGAACGGAGATTTTCCAGATTTTTATGGTTGGTCCAGACCAAGAATGGCTATTCTGCTCCTTCCAGAAAGTGCTTCCACTCTTCCAATGCCATCTTGACCGCCAGGAGTTCTCGGTTGCTTACATCATAGTTCCTCTCTGCAGAATTGAGACGATGGGACAGGAAGGCACAGGGATGAAGCTTTTGGATCTGGTGAGATCGCTGGGACAGGATGGTCCCCACTCCAACATCTCCAGGAGGTGCTGAAGGACCTGCCTGACGTGAAGAACATGTTCTTTGGCAGACCCGGAAAAAAACAGGATGTCGTCAAGGTAGACGAACACAAAACAGTTGAGCATGACCCAGAGAAAATTGTTTACCAAAGCCTGAAAGACAGCGGGGATGTTGGTGACTCCAAACGGCATGACCTGATACTCATAATGTCCGCTGGCTGTGTTGAAAGCTGTCTTCCACTCATCCCCTTCGAGTATCCGAACCAGGTGGTAGACATTCTGAAGGTCCAACTTGGAAAAAAATGGTGGCCCTCTGGAGAGGTTCAGGAGGAACTGTATGGTCTCACTGTGGTTACCGGAAATCCGTATTTGAATGGGCACAGTACAATGGGTGACTCCACCTAATGAGCGGCCATCCAGTGCCCTAGCATCCATGGGAACCGAGAGAGGTTGAATGGGAATACTTTGGTAAAAGGTTTATGTTTCTGTCTCCATATGATATGGTAAATATATATGGTATTAAATTGTATTAAAATTAATTTGCATATATTTCTGTTAATTCCCATTTATTCCCGTTAATTCCCATATATTCCCGTTAATTCCCACGGAAAGTTTCCACTTCTGAATATTCCCCAAAATGGGAAACCCTAGTTGAAGGCCTTTTTGAAGAGGCCTTCAACTAGGGTTTCCCATTTTGGGGAATATTCAGAAGTGGAAACTTTCCGTGGGAATTAACGGGAATATATGGGAATTAACGGGAATAAATGGAAATTTTTACTGAGAAACATACAGTACCTTCAGAAAGTATTCAGACCCCTTGACTTTTTCCACATTTTGTTGTGTTGCAGCATGAATTTAAAATTGATTAAATTAAGATTTGTTTTTGTCACTGGCCTACACACAATACTCTAAAATGTCAAAGTGGAATAATTTTTACAAATTAATAAACACGATCGCCCTTCCGTATCTGCTGTGTCAGAGCTAGAGCAGTGTTTGTCAGGCCATGAGACATCTGAAAATCTGTCTTCTCATGACGAAAACATCTGTAGTGTCCAAACAGTTTGAAAGCGGAGACTCCCACAAACAGGATGGTGTTCTCTGTTTTGCTCTAGGACGCCCACAAGCCTCACAAGACTTGTCTGAAGTTCCCTGAAGTTCCCAGTTTTAGAAAATTATGGAAGTATATATGGAGATAGTTTAGTGCCTAAAATAAGGGAATAAATACATGTAAGAACAATTTTAAACAGCTTCCTAATCTTTCTTATATCTCTTAGATATAGAACAGACACTTCAGAACAAACTTCCTTTTAATTTTGTTGTTTCATGTAGTGAATCTGTTATTCAATGTGTTTCTTTTGGCTAATAGCATTAATGCCAAATTCAATGTTGCATCAAATACTTTTCAAATATATTTTTGTAATATGTTAATTAAGGGGTCTTAAAATTCAACATCAAATAGCTAAATTATCCTTGGTATGGCCATCTTAAAACAATTTCATATGTTAGCTTAGAACCCCCTCCCCCCTGCTTAGACAGGGCTTAGACTCTAGAGGATTAAATTAGTTCAGGAATAAGAATGTGCTTAAGTCACATAATAAGTTGCATGGACTAACTCTGTGTTCAATAATTGTGTCTAACATGATTTTTTAAATCACTACAGTACCTAATCTCCATACACAACACATGTAAGATCCCTCAGTCGAGCAGTGAAATTCAAACACAGATTCAACCAGGACCTGGGAGGTTTTCCAGTGCTTCGCAAAGAATTGGCCCTTTGGTAAAAAGAAGAAGCTGACATTAAACGTACACCAACTCACTATAAAGATACAGGTGTCCTTCCTAACTCAGTTGCCGGAGAGGAAGAACACCGGTCAGGGTTTTCACCATGAGGCCAATAGTGACTTTAAAACAGATGCAGAGTTTAATGGCTGTGATAGGAGAAAACTCAAGATCTAATTGACAAAATGAAAAGAAGAAAGTCTGTACAAAAACAAATATTCCAAAATATGCATCCTGTTTGCAACAAGGCACTAAAGTAATACTGCAAAAAAATTGGAATATAAAGTGTTGTTTGGGTAAATCCGATACAACACAAGAAGACAGTGAATTCTGAGTGGCAAAGTTACTGAGTAGCAGAGTTACAGTTTTGACTTAAATCTATGCGAAAATCTATGGCAAGTCCTATGGCAAGACCTGAAAATGATTGTCTCGCAATGATCAACAACCAATTTAACAGAGCTTGAAGATTTTTGAAAATAATAATGGACAAATGTTGCACAATCCAGGTGTGGAAAGCTTTGACAGACTAACCCAGAAAGACTCTTGCTGCCGAAGGTGTTTCTTCAAAGTATTGACTCAGGGGTGTGAATATTCATATAAATGAGATATTTCTGTATTACATTTTCAATCAACTTCTATACATTTATAAAAACATGTTTTCACTTTGTCATTATGGGGTATTGTGTGTAGATGGGTCAGTGAAAAAAATATATTTAATCAATTTCAGGCTGTAACACAAGAAAATGTGGAAAAAATCAAGGCGTATGAATACTTTCTGAAGGAACTGTACATCTCTCTGTATTCTACACTGACAAAACCTGGGTGCTATTGCCTTCCTCTAAGCAGTCATCATGCTGCTATTATTCTCTACCACCAATTCTATGAAAAAGCACACATATTGACCATAGCATAAAAGGATGTATTGATTTGGCCAAATGAGAGCAATCAGTGATAGTGATTGGAATTGATCTCTGATCCACAGGGTTATTATGCTTTTATAACACTATCCCATATTCACAAATAACAGTACAGCTACTATCACACTGCTTTATTGAGCGATTCTCTTTTTCATTTTCACTGAGCTTCACATGACCCAGACATGAACACTGGAATAAACCAAGCAAAGTACACGGTTCTGGATAACAGAGTCAAATCAGGAGGTGACCTTTAGCTTACAGTTTTTGTTGCCTACTTCTTGAAGGTGCGTTATGGGGTGTGTGTTTCTGTCATCTGCTATTGGGCAAGGGCATTAAAGTAACTTTGCCCTATCCTCCACATTGTCCCTCAATTGAGTTGGTGAAAATTAAACTGTTCTTACAGTCCTATTGAGGCCAGGGCAGTGTGGGGAAAAGATACAGCATTTCAAGTTTCCATTGAGGTAATCTTAAATAATTTAATGTTTGACCTAATGTTCTGTCCATATAATGCATACCCATTTAAATACTTTACAGTCATTCATTATATGAGACTTTAATATTTATAGTTCTGGAATACCGTAACACACATAACAGGGTTTAGTATTTAGGAAGATTCAGATTTTCAAGTAAATATCTACTCATATACAGTATACTAGCCAATAGAGACTGACAGGAAAGGTCAAAGAGCATATTTCAATAGACAACCTGACATCTGCTATTAGCTTTAATTCACTTGAATGAAGATAGTCAAATAGAAGTGTTTAATTTAAACCTATCGTGAATCCACTCACCACAAATGCTCTATTTAACACATCTAATGGTTGCCACTGAATCCCTTGAAGCGTCCGTCAGTTATGATCTATCTCAATTAAAGCTGACCAAAATGGAAACCAAGCATGTGGCTTTAAAACCTGTTTGGGATAGGTGGCAGTATTTTCACGTCCGGATGAAAAGCGTGCCCAAAGTAAACTGCCTGCTATTCAGGCCCAGAAGCTAGGATATGCATATAATTGGTAGATTTGGATAGAAAACACTCTAAAGTTTCTAAAACTGTTAAAATAGCTTGCTCCACGTTGATTTTATCCGCTATTGAATACAGTATTTTCCGTCTTAAATTTGATCGATTATTTACGTTTTAGGATACCTAAAGTTGGATGAGGAAAGTTGCTTGAAATGTTTGGACCAAGTTTACAGGTAACTTATTAGATCATTTGTAGTCATGTTGGGCAAGTTGGAACCGGTGTATTTCTGAATCCAACGCGCCAAATGAATGGACATTTTGGGGATATAAAGAAGGAATTTATCATACAAATTGACCATTTGTGATGTTTCTGGGACATATTGGAATGCCAACAAAACATGATTTTCAAAGGTAAGGCATGAATTATATCGTTATTTCTGACTTTCGTGTCGCACCTGCTTGGTTGAAATATGATTTTCATGTGTTTGTATGATGGGGCGCTGTCCTCAGATAATCGCATGGTTTGCTTTCGCCGTAAAGTGTTTCGGAAATCTGACACGGTGGCTGGATTAACAAGAAGTTACGCTTTATTTTGGTGTATTGCACTTGTGATTTTATGAAAGTTAAATATTTCTAATAATTTAATTAGAATTTTGCACTCTGCAATTTCACCGGATGTTGTCAAAACGTTCCAATAGCGGAACGTCTAGCCATAACAGGATTTAATCAGGTATGATATAGCAGCTATCAATCAAATCAAATCAAATCAAGCTTTATTTATAGAGCACATTTCAGACATGGAATGCAATGCAATGTTCTTTACAGGAAAAATAATAATAAAAACAATGAAATAAAAGCTGAAATATTTACTACACAGCAAACACAAGATAAAAAACAAACGGAACAACTGAAAAGCACCCCAAGGAAAAGTAAAAATGTGTTTTAAGTTATCTTTTAAATATGTCCACGGGTTTGGCCCCCCTCAGGTTCTCTGGCAGGCTGTTCCTGAGGCTGGGGGCATAATAACTAATGGATGCCTCTCCGTGCATCTTGGTCCTAGGCTTTAGGATAATTAAAAGGCCAGTGCCAGAGGACCTGAGGGACCTACTGGGTACATAACTTAAAAACATCTGACATGTATTGGGGTGCACAATCATGGATTGATTAACAAAACAAAAAAACAATTAATTCTAAAACTCACAGGCAGCCAGTGCAGACACCTTATTAAAACCGGTGTAGTGTGTGAAATACATAACCGTTTTATTACAAATTGGCAATAATATTTTTTTTAAACCAGGGTATTGTAAGCAACAGGTGAAGGTTGCGGCAGAGATGCACTCTAAAACCATTTCACTTTAAGCATTTTTCAGACATACAGTACAGGCAGTTTGCTAAACTGTTATTGTATGCACTGCTCACTGGGAACTTGTCATTACATAGATAGACTGCTGAGTGCTGTGGTGACTGTCCCAGAGATAGCCATGTGTCATTGCTGATATATCCTTGAACCGAAGTACAATTCAGTCGCCATGCCACCAGCTTTTCATTACTCTAGAACGTTTTAGGAAACGATGTAACAAAGAACATGAACAGTTGCCGGCAATGAATAGCTTAATTACAGTGCCTTCGGAAAGTATTCAGACCACTTGACCTTTTCCACATGTTGCAGCCTTGTTTTAAAATTTATTAAATTGTTGTTTTTTTCTCATCAATCTACACACAATACCCAATAATGAACAGGAAAAACAGAGATTTTTGTCAAATTTATATAAACTTATATAAACTCCACCCCCCCTCCCCCCCTGGACATATTCCATTTACATTCGGAATAGAGTATTCTTGAGTATGTCGCTACAAGCTTGGCAAACATGTATTTGGGGAGTTTCAGATCCTCTCCAGCTCTGTCAGGTTGGATGAGGAGTGTTGTTGCACAGGTATTTGCAGGTCTCGCTAGAGATGTTCGATCGGGTTCAAGTCTGGGTTCTGGCTAGTCCACTCAAGGACATTCAGAGACTTGTCCCGAAGCCACCCCCGCATTGTCTTAACTGCGTGCTTAGGGTCATTGTCCTGTTGGAAGGTGAACCTTTTCCCCAGTCTGAGATCCTGAGTGCGCTGGAGCAGGTTTTCATCATGGATCACTCAATAATTTGCTCCATTCATCTTTGCCTTGATCCTGACTAGTGTCTCAGTCCCTAACTTTGAAAAACATCCCCACAACATGATGCTGCCACAACCATAATTCACAGTAGGGTTGGTGCCAGGTTTCCTCCAGACGTGACGCTTGACATTCAGGCCACAGAGTTCAATCTTGGTTTCATCAAACCAGAAAATCTTGTTGCTCATGGTCTGAGAGTCTTCAGGTGCCTTTTGGCAAATCCCGAGCGGACTGTCATGTGCCTTTAACTGTGGAGTGGCTTCCGTCTGGCCACTCTACCATAAAGGCTTGATTGGTGAAGTGCTGCAGAGATAGTTGTCCTTCTGAAAGGTTCTCCCATCTCCACAGAGGAACACTAGAGCTCTGTCAGAGTGACCATTGGGTTCTCCCTGACCAAGGCCCTTCTACCCTGATTGCTCAGTTTGGCTGGGCGGCCAGCTCTAGGAAGAGTCTTGGTGGTTCCAAACTTCATCCATTTAAGAATGATGGAGGCCACTGTGTTCTTGGGGAACTTCAATGCTGCAGAAATATTTTGGTAGCCTTCTCCAGAGCTGTGCCTTCAATTCCTTCAACCTCATTGCTTGGTTTTTGCTCTGACATACACTGTCAACTGTGGGACCTTATATAGACAGTTGTGTGCCTTTCCAATTCATGTCCAATCCATTGAAATTAACATAGGTGGATGCAAATAACGTTGTTGAAATACCACAAGGATGATCAATGGAAACAGGATGCACCTGAGCTCAATTTAGAGTCCCATAGCAAAGGGTCTGAATGTAACTAAGGTATTTCTGTTTTTTATTTGTAATTTGTCATTTGCAAAATATTTATATTTTTTTGCTTTGTCATTATGGATTATTGTGTGTAGATTGATGAGGATTTGTATTATTACATTATAATAAGTCTGTAATGTAACAAAATGTGAAATAAGTCTAGGGGTCTGAATACTTTCTAAAGGCATAGTAAATTACACACTCAAATCAGACACCTTTAAAGGCATCACAATGCTTCTCACAAGGCTTCGAGTTATGTCCAATCTCCTTGCGAGCTCAGTGAATACTCCCTTTGGTTGACAAATGAATTTAGAATTGTTAGCACTCTTTTATAAAAACTGATTATGAAGTATGTTTTGACATTGCCTGTCACCTTATAGAAAAGCAACTATAAGAAAGGTGTGGGTGTAGATTGCTCTACAGGATAATGTAAGTATCAGGATAAAGTAAGACCCAGACCGTGTCAAAGTAACAATGTATATTACAGCAACGGGACGGCAAGCAGGCTCAGGGTCAGGTCAGGCAGAGGTCGGAAATACAGATAGGGGCAAAGGTATGTCAGGCAGGCTCAAAGTCAGGGGCAGGCAGAGTAGTCAGGCAGGTGGGTTAAGGGTCAGGACAAGCAAGGGTCAAAAACCAGGAGGGCGAGAAAAAGAGAGGCTGGGAAAAGACAGGACAAACAGAAAACACAGGTATTTAATTTATCCGTTATTTTACCAGATAAGTTGACTGAGAACACGTTCTCATTTACATCAACAACCTGGGGAATAGTTACAGGGGAGAGGAATGAGCCAAATGTAAACTGGGGATTATTAGGTGACTGCTATGGTTTGAGGGACAGATTAGGAATTTAGCCAGGACACCAGGGTTAACACCCCTACGACAAGTGCCATGGGATCTTTAATGACTTCAGAGAGCCAGGACATCCGTTTAACATCCCATACGAAAGACAGCACCGTCCCCAATCACTGCCCTGGGGCATTGGGATGATTTCTTAGACCAGAAGAAAGAATGCCTCCTACTGGCCTTCCAACACCACCTGGTCTCCCATCCAGGGACTGACCAGGACTAACCCTGCTTAGCTTCAGAAGCAAGCCAGCAGTGGTATGCAGGGTGGTATTCTGGTGAATAAGTACACTGGGGATAATGGGGAAAATGGGTGACAACTGGAGGGGGGTGGAGACAAGCAGAAAGACATGTGAAACAGATTAGGGCGTGACAGTAAGATAATTCAAGTTCTAGACACTTGATTGTTCTGTAAGTTTAGTGTTGCTAATTTCTTCATTACATAAAGCTGTTTTCCTCACTCGTTTTCAGAACTGAGCTGTGTGTAAATTGCTTGTTGCTTTTTTGTGATACACTGATCTGATCCAGCACAAAAGCGATTCATTTCTTTAAGAGTAGGTTTTGATTAAAAGTCAGACTTCCCCACCTTTAATGTTAATGTTAAAACAATGTCCCTTTACTTCTCCTCTTAAAGTATTTCCTGTGCTTCCTCTGGTGTTAACTAGCTAATAAGCAAACAACTCATCAGCATCATTACTTCCTGTCTAGAGATGTACATAAAAAACTGTGCCCATTTTTTCCCCTGGACTGTTTATACGTTATGACACAGCGAGTGTCTTAACAGAGCACTGCTATGTAACAGCTGGCCCACCTGCCAGTTTGGAGCTGTCTCACTGTGAGCATACATCTGACATCCATATAAGCCTATCCTCAATTTACACTGTTACAAAATAGATTTGTTGTCCCCCATGATAAAATCGGGGAGAGACTGTGGATCGGTCTCCATCTGTCTGTTTGTTTGTATTATAGTCATATGCGATATCTCAGACAGCACTGGCCCAATTTTGATGAGACTTGGGTGAATGGTGTGTCTTGCCATACAGATCCGGCATTTACAAAATTACACTGATTGGCCCAAGGAATGAGCTATAGTAATTGACTGAAATTTCTGAGTCACACCAGAGAGGAAGAGTCGAAGTGAGAGGGATAACTGGGCCCAAAATCTGTCTTCTCCAGGAGGTAGCGATTTTTCCGCTCACCGAGCAAGGAGTTTTTGTATGATGGTCAATGAGAAAGTATACAATTTGGATGAAGGAAATGTTAAAAAAAATTTCATAGTCATCATTTCCAGGACCACTCCAACATCAGATCTAATATACGTTTCAGAATGACTAGGTTATTACAAGTGTACTGACATAAATAGGACACGTGACATCCCGGCAACTTTCAGAAAAAACACTATATATCGGAATTGTGCCTGTTGTTCACAAGCGTATTTGCCCACTCATTTATCTTGCCTCCTCCGACTGCCTTGCAGTCTGAGTACCAGTATCTTTACCTAACATTCCACTCTTTGCTACTCTTTGTCATTGCAAAAGAGTCTTTGGCAAGTGATATGGAGTACAGGGAGTGGATTAGTTAAGAGACTGGTACCCAGGCTAACTGTCTTCCATTTTTTTAAGACATTTATTTTCATTGTTAGAGCGGCCACTTGAAGATCTGGTCAATATAATGTATAATCTGTGGTCACGCGATAACAGAAATGTGAAAAACACATATCTCAACGCCATCATTCGTGAGGTATGCCATGTTTGCTATTGCCTTAAGTTAACTTGTTTCTTTGAAATATGTCAATTCAGGAAATCAAGTTAAGTTGACAAAATCTACTATTACATTGGTAACATTTTGAGTAGAGTAACTCATCTTTCTAAATTGAACACCCATGTACAAATTACACGCATGTACAAATTACACCCATGTAAAAAGTACCCAAAGTACACTTAACAGTGTACTTTACTGTACACACAATATCTGTCTTGTTATACATTTGACTTGATGTATTTCTCTGTGTTCTTCCCTCTATGTCTCTACAGGACATTCCAGGACCTGTCCAGGCAGATGGACGTGTCCTACGGCACCGTGAGAGACTCAGCCGTCTACGACTACTTCAAGAACAAGGGCACCAACCCTCTGGAGCAGGACAGCACATTCGCAGAGCTGTGGAGGACCATCAGTAAGAACAACGGCCATGATTACTCTGTGTCCAGTCCCTCAGAGGGCATCCGCAAGGTAGGTTGACAAAGACAAGGCAGGTATATGCCAATACAGAGAGGATTCCTGAGTACAGGCTGGCAATCACTTTAGGTTGTTTTGCTTAGCTACTGTGTATTTCGACGAAAAGAGAAAACAGTATAATATTGTAGTTTCATAGTCATTTCACAGTATGGAGTCATACTGTTCTCGCTCAATTCTGCGCCTGTAGTTCCACAATATTTCAAACCAATTAGATAGGCAAATTCAACATTGTCTTTGACGATCTGTCAGTCTGGAAAAACTGCAAGTGCTGTTTTGTGACATTTGTACCAATTACACTGGTTAATCTCATAAACGGCCTGTAATAAATAGCTAAGGAAGAACAGCACTAGCACTTTGCCTACCCATATGCTGGGAAGTACTATGACATGTGTCTTCGAATTCGGTCTGTGTTCACATTTGAATTAGCATTCTTGCATTGTCTTTTCTTTTCTCCAATGCAAGTCAATTTCAATTAGCTACCAGCAGCTATTCTGACAATCTAGAGGAGGGAAACAGAGGTGCTGTATAAAGACATTTAGTCTTTATACTGCACAACAAAGGCTTTTTTTTATCAAACTCAGCCAACTGAGCCTCTTAGCAGCACGGCAGATGTATTTGTGTTTGTCAACAGACAATGTCTGCCTTTGTAGCAGTATGTTTCTGGGTCAGTCCATTGAGGACTCACAAAAGGAGAGAGTGCTGTAAGGAGGTAGCAATTATGTGGAGACAACATCAAAACACACATCACCTTCTGTTTCTGAGTTAAAAGGTTTTTGTATCAAAAGCGCAAGTTAACAAATAGCCCAGTCTACAATGAGAATCAACCTAGAAAATAAACCTATACAGTAAATGGATGGAAGTGCGTCTGTTTTACCAAGGTACTGCATATTCATTAGAGTCCTACACCTTCATGGAATTGGGATACTATGTTCACAGTCGTTCCCACATAAAATACATTCGGAAAGTCCCAAATTGTTTTACATTACAGGCTTAGTCTAAAAATGTATTAAATAAATGTTTTTCCTCATCAATCTACACACAATAGCCCAAAATGACAAAGTGAAAACAGGTTTTTAGATTTTTGTTGCGTATGTATTAAAGCAGAAATAATTAGTTTACATAAGGTTTCAGACCTCTTGCCATGAGACTCTAAATAAAACTCAGATGCATCCTGTTTCCATTGATTATCCTTGAGATGTTTCTACAACTTCATTGGAGTCCACCTGTGTTAAATTCAATTGACTGGACATGATTTGGAAAGGCACACACCTGTCTATATAATGTCCCACAGTTGACAGTGCATGTCAGAGCAAAAACCAAGCCATGAGGGCAAAGGAATTGTCCGTAGAGCTCTGATACAGGATTGTGTTGAGGCACAGATCTGGGGAAGGGTACCAAAACATTTCTACAGCATTGAAGGTTCCCAAGAACACAGTGGCCTCCATCATTCTTAAAAGAAGGAGTTTGGAAACACCAAGACTCTTCCTAGAGCTGGTCGACTGATCAAACTGTTCAATCAGGGGTGAAGGGCCTTGGTCAGGGAGGTGACCAAGAACCTGATGGTCACTCTGACAGAACTCCAGTTCCTCTGTGGAGATAGGAGAACCTTCCAGAAGGACAACCATCTCTATAGCACTCCAACAATAAGGCCTTTATGGTAGAATTAAGCCACTCCTCTGTAAAAGGCACATGACAGCCCGCTTGGAGTTTTCCAAAAGGCACCTGAAGACTCTCAAACCATAAGAAACAAGATGCTCTGGTCTGAAGAAATCAAGATTGAACTATTTGGCCTGAATGCCAAGAGTCAAGTTTGAAAAAAACCTGGAACCGTCCCTATGGTTAAGCCTGGTGGTGGCAGAATCATGTTGTGGGGATGTTTTTCAGTGGCAGGGACTGGGAGACTAGTCAGGATCAAGGAAAGATGAAGTACAGAGAGATCCTTGATGAAAACCTGCTCCAGAGCGCTCAGGACCTCAGACTTGGCACACAGCCAAGACAATGCAGGAGTGGCAGCTTCTCTGAATGTCCTTGAGTGGCCAAGCCAGAGCCAAGACTTGAACCCGATCGAACCCGAGCGAGGTTCCCCATCCAATGGGAGAAACTCCCCAAATACAGGTGTGCCAAGCCTGTAGCATCATACCCAAGAAGACTCATGGCTGGAATCGCTGCCAAATGTGCTTCAACAAACTTTTGAGTAAAGGGTCTGAATCAAATATTTCTGAGATTTATATTTAATACATTTGCAAACAATTCTAAAAACCTGTTTTTTCTTTGTCATTATGGGGTATTGTGTGTAGATGGATGAGGGGAAAAAAACAATTTAATTAATTTTAGAAATAAGCTGTAACATAACAAAATGTGGAAAAAGGATCTGATTACCTTTCCGGAGGCACTGTATCGGCCTTCTCCAGACTTCACATTGACATTTATCATCCTTTAGGTTCTATCATGGAAAACAATGTTATTATATAGGCAGCATGTATAGCATCTGGATCATTAGCAGGGTCATTGATTGTCATTCCTCTTCAGGCGAAGAAGGGCCCGTATGCCTTCCTGTGGGACATGGCTGTGGTGGAGTATGCCGCGCTGACGGACGATGACTGCACCATCACCGTCACAGGAAACAGCATGAGCAGCAAAGGCTACGGCATCGCCATGCAGCATGGGAGTCCCTACAGAGACCTCTTCTCCCAGAAGTGAGCAACGCCACCAACCTCATTATACACCATCTATATTGTAACGACCCTGGCGTTGATAAGCATTATTATTGCTCCCCCAAAGGGAACTAGCTTTCTTAGAGCAGAGGTAACATGTCCGGCTTTGGAAAATCGATTCTGGACTCGAAACCTCGTGCTACTCCCTCGTTTCATTACAATGTTTATGCATTAAGGATATACCAACGCTTTATCATCAGTTCTATTCAGTATCTTCTTCTCCTCACCTCTCCCTCTCCTTTCATCACCTCATCTCTTCCTTCTACCCCTTTTTGGAAATAAATAAGTCTTAAGTGCATATGGTTTAACGCACACCTACTTTGATTCCTAATTACTTTCTCTGCTTCATAAAAGTCATAAACATAATCACTGATGGTTGACAGCGCCTGAGGTAATTGAAGGCCGTAATTGGCTGAGAGGTCATTCGGTGGTTATACTCATCCATTTTAGGGGGAGTTTGATGAGGAAATGAAAGGCCCACTAAGACAATGTTTTAATAAATTCACTTTGTAGTAAAAACACTAGTCAAAATGCTTTTAATAAAGGTTAGGACCCAGCTAGCACATAACGTTCTGAGAAACATATGCTTCTTAGAGCTTGGTTGTCCTATGGATATTTTGCATACAACCTTACTGCAACTTTATTGGAATGGTGCAGAATAGTTGCTTGGCTTTGCTTGGCTTTCTGTTGTCAAGACGTTTTAAAAATGGTTCAGTTTACCCATCAGGAAACGTATGGCTTTGTTCCCACAACCAAGGTTGAAACCAAAAACATACTTTCCAGCAACTTCCATGGAACCGAATGTGTTAGCTGGGGAGTTACTACAGTTCTGTCATTCACAGTTACTTAATGCACGATTTTAATGCCCTTCTAATGCTGTTTCCCCATGAAATGATATATTACCAGATGTATACATTGCAGCACAGTTAGAATGTGGTCATATAATGCTATTCTTTTTTATTACTTCTCACTAAACCACCCTTGAGGAGCCACGTGATGTGTTTGATTTACAGAGTAGGGGATCACTGCAACTTATCCTTAAAGGAAAGTTGAACTTTTTTACTATAAGTCCGGGTTACAGTCATGAACAGCTGAGTTAGAGGAATTATTCAATATGAGTTAACATGATTCTGCTAATTATTTCCATGAAAATGGTTAATGATTCAGATTTGAACGAAATACCTAGGCAATGTCTTCAAATCTTAACAACATTTGAAAATCTTTGGTCTTTTAGTTGCAGTTTTTTCTCCTTTGTATTATCCATTGCAAATTGATCCCATTGCGAAGATAACAGAAGCCGGCAGATTTTACATGCTGATTGTCTAAATCTCTCCATAATCACATGTAACTAATTAGGACTGTGTATTGGCCAAGGATATTGGCCAAGCATATCCCCAAAATGAATCCCAAAATCCCTGAGTCTTGACTACATTCCCACATATCTTGTATTGATTCTTCTCACGTATAACAGTTCCGTGAAAACAACCAAAAATGTTTAGTCACACTATCTTTTAGTTAAGAAATCCAACTCTGTTCAACTCAGTGAAAATAAACCGTTTCTGTTGTTTGAGTGCTATCCCAACTTCACAACCAGAAAGATCTGCCGTTCTAGTGACTAAAACGCTTAGGATAGGGACAATGATCCTTCTACAAAGCAGAACCAGTGTCAGCCAGCTAGTCATGCTTAGATCAGGTTTGATCTGGGGCTCATGGAAGCCACACATTTGATAAATCACCAGAGGTCAATGTGTTGGAACACTTAAATCCTCTCCAATCTTTCCGAGGTGTTCTTCATCAGGGCCCTTCTGAGTGCACACTTAGTATGCAGGGCCATAGCAGGGGAAGACCGGGGTCAGAGCTTAAGCAATGAGGTCCTTCCATGGAAGATCTCCTATAATGCTTATCCCCACTGAACTGAACACTGTCCCCCTGTCTCTACTCATAATGGCCTGGATGAATATCCGCCTGGGAAATCCTGGGCTAACAGAAATAGTGGTGGTGGTGGTGGGATGGTAATGTGCTTTGAGGACAGCTGGGATGCTTAGGGGGTAATAACGGGCTGAACCAGGATGTCATCTCCTCTACAGAGACGGATTCATCTTACTTGCTACCGTCCCTTGTCCCATCATCATCATCATCCATTCTCCTCCCTCCATCCCTCCCTCAGCGCCCTCGTCCATCCATAACCTTACAAATTCGCCATGTGCTCCTTTTCATCTCAGAAATGACTGTTTGCCCACAGGGGCGGTACTCTGATAATGGTCTTTCCCTCCTCGCCACGGCTCCTTTTCTTTTAATTAAGCAGTTCTTCATTCTTGTTTTATTTTGGATTTAATTTGTGTCAGTGAAGGACTACAAAAGCTGACATTTAATGAAGTTTACTGTGGGGGTTTAATTCACTGCGCAAGCATAATTCAACAAATCACTAAAACACTATGCTGTGGGAATGGTCACAAATTAATGCTTTAATCTGCAGAAGATACAGCAGGTCTATTTTTCATTGTTACTTTAGTGACATGATAGCATACAAATGGTAATTATAATGCAACTAGGGTCCCAGAGTCCTTATTCCTATAATCCTTTGTTTAGCAGCCTTCAAACTTAGTACAACAGCCTGTTTTCAGGAAAGCTTCCTCTGCTGTTGTACTAAGTTTGAAGGCTGTTACAGAAAGGATTTTAGAAATAAGGACTTTAGGACCCTCTTACACCCAGATATTTCCCCTCAATGCAGGATCCTGGAGCTGCAGGAGAAAGGAGACCTGGACATCCTGAAGCAGAAGTGGTGGCCTCGTATGGGCCGCTGCGACCTCAACAGCCATTCCAACGCCACGCCCGATGGGCGGTCCCTGAAACTACACAGCTTCGCAGGGGTTTTCTGCGTCCTGGCTGCAGGACTGCTGCTGGCCTGCCTGGTTGCTGGCCTGGAGATGTGGTGGAACAGCAACCGCTGCGGGCAAGAGCAGCCCAAAGAGGTGACCGAGCACAGAGCCCGGAGGACAGGGCAACAGGGGGAGGACACTACCGCACTCTACTTTAAGAATCTACAGTAGCTGCAGACCACCATTTAGTGGAGCTACTGAACACACAGTTGTAGATTGTGCTCAGATTGAAATACAATTTGGTCCCCCCTATCTATCACCTTCCCATTCTCTGAAACCAAATCCATCTGTTTTTGTATGGCATACGTACCTCACACAGCTCACAGATGAAGACAAATCCCCTTTATCATTTTCTTACTCTAATATTTCCATCTGGATTATTGGTATTTTTCAAAACTCTTTGAATTTGAACATATTCATTGATGTATGTTAATTACGTCAATAAACCCTTTAGCTGCCTTCAGGATAACACATTTCTGAGAAGACGTCAGTATCGATTTTGTTTTAAGTTCCCCGTAAAATTAGTATTCCTGAAATAATCAAAACCCATTGATTACCAAGACAGCTTCCTTACCCTGAACTGTAAACACATTCACACTGCCTACCACAGAGAACACTTTTCATTGATTCTCGTTACACTTTCACCAGATAAGTGCCTGCTAAGCTGATTTACACTGATTACACCTTATGCATCAATGCCAGTTCACTTTAAGCCTTTCTTATGAGTTTAATCCACTCAAGTTACTGCGATGATGTCAACATGATGTATACCAACATAGAGATCTTATTAAATTACTATTCTAATTCTATGTCTATCAAGACCTCTCGCATGAGTGACTCTCCCGTGCATATAACATGAGACAAGTTAAGGCTTGACATGGATCTCTAAACTAAAGTTTGAGCAGAAACTGGACGCTTGCATGCGTCACCCCACAGCAATAAGAGCCACTGTTTCTGTCCAACCCAGTCCACAATTAAGCAATAAGGCACAGGGGGGGGGTGTGGTATTTGGCCAATGTAACACGGCAAAGGTCCGTTCTTCTGCACGACGCAACGCGGAGTGCCTGGATACAGCCCGTAGCCATGGTATATTGGCCATATACCACAAACCCCCGAGGTGCCTTATTGCTATTGTAAACTGGTTACCAACGTAATTAGAACAGTAAAAATAATGTTTTGTCATACCCGTAGTATACGGTCTGATATACCATGGCTTTCATCCAATCAGCATTCAGGGCGCGAACCACCCAGTTTATAATCCCTAGTAATTCACTGTGTGACATCTTATTGCTATTATATGTCAATGTGGACATCCATCCGTTCTTATTCTTGACTGTTCTATGATCTCGTGCAGGTTACTAAGGATTACAGACTGGCAAGGGTTTCTGGTCCATTGACATATAATGAGATTACCACTGCTTCATCGGAAGGGAGGAAGGACATTTGGACAGAGAGAGAAAGAGACTGGGATGAAGCAGAAGCTATTGACACAGGTCAGAATAGAGCTCCTAAGATCTGATTTGTGCTGCTGCATTTAAGGGGCACTCTGCTCTGTCTGACTGGGCTTGGGGGGCCATCTTGATCTAAAACTCCACAACACCATCTTTCCCATCATTGGCAATCCTCCTATTTTCTTATTCTGTTCCTTCTGCTTTTTTGGTTAGTTTTTTTCGTAATGGTTGGATGCATGACGAGGGCCTCACTTAGAAACATTGTATGGGGAATAAGAGAAATTTAATTCAGTGACATTTTCTATGAACTACCTCATTATGACGCTTTATTGTGCCTTATACTATAGACAGTGCGTTATAACAGTTGTTATAAGCAGTGTAGAACTCGGATAACGGCCTTTGTAAATGCATACATATCTCTAAATGTGTTCGTAAAGTTTGACGCAGTTGGTGTGTAGAATGTGTTACAGATACAGAGATCAGCCACAATACCACAATACAAACAACCACAATACAGGACCTACGGAGGACATTTTGAAAACAGCTTACTCAAGCCTAGATAAGTAATTCAAACAATGTCAGGCTCACCATGGATGGATAGAGTGGTTTTATAGTTTTGTTATAAGAGTTGTTTCTGCATTACCAAAGCTTTCACACCGTAGAGCATGGTGTTATTTCCTCTCAATTTAAATCAACACACTCTTATTAAAACACCGATGCGGTGGTTTAATTTGAGGCAGCTATTTGTTTAGGCGTGCCGCCAATGCAGCGAGATTATAAACATATTTTAATGAGGAGCCAGTCTGCTAAAACAATAGCCTTGGCTGAGATGTTTTAATTAGCTTTGGGAGTTTTTTATGATACTGGATTGATACTGCCGTAAATTAATTCCTATAATCGACGTCTCTGTTGATAAAGTATTCAGAACAAATCATATCAAGATACATATTTGTACATTCCGGGAAGGTTCAAACTGATGTGGGAAACACTGTTGTTGTCTGGAATCTAATGTGTCAAGATGGATTAAGTGGCGTAGTAATGTTTCGGATCTCCTCTAGAAGACTTTGTTTTCTATTTTTAGTTGGGAGGCTGTGGTTGAATGTGCTTCTGACAGGCAGTTGGTATTGACAAGAGGAAGAGTAGTCGATGCGCTGTAGAATCAAAGTGGCGTTTAGTTGCGCTGTTTGACGCAACACTGATCTCTTCGAAGGTTCGTGTCTTAAATTATTCAACTCCAACACATACAGTCTGGCAGTATGAGAGGAGTAATTTAAAAAAAAAAATATTTCTGCATCTATGTTGCCAAACAACATCCATTATAATTGCACAGTATTTCCAGTGCATTAGGTTAGTCTCCAAAATTGCATGTAGGCTTGTTCCTAATCTCCAATATCACATAAAGATGATTGAAATATAGGACTTCTTCATTTCCCAGTGTGCAATATGATCAAATATTTTTTCATGTGTAGATCATGTGGTAGATGAGCATAGAATAACAAGTCATCACCCATCATCGTAGATTCACATTTCTGATTATGTATGTCATCATTCCAAAAACATGTATTATTTTCATTGGTTGCGCTTGTCCTCCATATGTAGAAGCTTAACCTCTGCAATGTATTGTGTTGTATATGTGCTGCACATAGGGATCAACGTGGATGTTGTCTTCATATTCAGTAATTTAACTAATATAATCGTCTTGTCAGACCACTACTGGAGCCAAGCTGCACCTGCCGACAAAGTAGCCTAATGTAGCCACCAAGTGCAAGGATTCTTCTCCTGATTGACTAGTGATTCCTGCTACCATAAAGCTTCTTGTCCTCTATCTAGATGTGCCGATGTAACATATTTTGTCAGCAAATGATATATACTTATTTTTTTAAATAACACTGTAGAAGCCCATGTATACATGTTTGGGCATCTTAATGGGACACCAATATATTACCTCAATTTGCAACAAAATACTGTAGCGTCAGAAATTAGTTGTACATGTATGACCATCACAATAAGGCACTGAATATAATACTTCAACTTGACATTGTACTATATTTCCTGTAGCATCAGCAATGCGTTGTTCCTTTATAACCGTCTTCATGTGGCATGTAATATGTTACATTGCACTTACCGTAGCCTCAGAAATGCCTCATATCCTTAGGTTACTTTTCCTGTCCACAAATGCTTGAGTGGGTTCACAGAAGCCTAAGGTTGCATGGCAACCTAGAAAAGTCAGTAGAGGTCAGGATATGGTTTGGCTCCAGTATTGGTGTTGTCTGTCAAAGATTTGACACCCCTTACTAAACATCAAACTGTCTATGTCCACTGGCCAAGTTTGATTTCAAGGTGCACATTCTATACAACTGTAATTGAGTCACCTCAATTCCAATTGGGCACTTACAACGAACATTACCCGACAAGCATGTTGAGTGAAACAATCAAAGAGGCTTGGGAAACAAACCACCTCAAAAAAACTAAGGAAGGGAGAGTGGAAGTAAATGTTTGGAGCTGGTGAAAAGCCTGTGGAACAGCCCATCTCAGCCTCTGTGTCTCTCCCTCCCTGTCTCTCTCTCTCACACTCTAGGACAAGGAGGTGAATCTGGAACAGGTGCATCAGCGTATGAACAATCTTATGGACGAGGACAGGGCGCACAAGCAGATCCCCGGCCCGTCTATCGAGATCTCTGCGCTGGACATCGGCAGCATGCAGCCCAGCCAGCAGCTGGAGTCTGTGCGGGACTACCCGGGCACGGGCCTGTCTGTGAGCGCTTATCTCCCAGGGGAGGGTCATGGGGGGGGCCTGGGTCGGACACTAGCTCAGGGCCCTGGCAGCACCCTCCCCCACCACCCCCTCAGCAGCTCCACCATCCCCTCCATTCAGTGCAAACACAGAGCTCCCAACGGGGGGCTGTTCCGACAGAGTCCCGCCAAGACGCCCATGCCAATGTCATATCAGGGAGTTCCCGGAGGACCCATCCCAGAAGCCATTGAGTCCACCCACAGTACATCCATCTAATGGTGCCATCTCAATGTCACATGTCCTTCCCCTCACCTGATATTCTGGGGGGATTGTTGAAAAATATATGAAGAAAAAAAATATGAAAGTCTACAAACGAGAAAAATAAGAGATTTTTATTACCTGTTGAACAACCAACGTCGTCGAAAGAACAGAAAGTTTTACTTGTATATATTTGTAAATACTGAGAGAACGAAGTGAAGTAAAAGTGTATTTTGAATATTCTCAATTTTTGAAGTTGAGTTACAAATAAAAAAAACAAGATAAAAAAAATGATATTAAAAAAAACGACTGTTTGAATGGCTTTGTAAATTTTGTTCTATATGAATAATGACGCAAATTCATTGTGATTGTTTTCTAAGTGCCGAAATAAAAGATGTCTCTTCACAGTTCATTCTTAGATGGCCATGCACCATAGAGACAAAATGTAGAACACCAACTGTTATGTACCACTGTAACAACAACCATATCTATAGAGCAGTATCAGAGGAGAATATTCCCAACAGAGGGATTCATTTTGTTTGTAAGGCATATACATTTTTCAAGGTGTTTTTGTTTTCCTACTTTAAAGTCTTAGAGAATCATTGATAAAGACTGAAACTGAAGTAATTGTCTCTTATGAGTTCTACATATTTTTGAAATGGAAGGTATTTCATAGAGCTCAATTTCAGCCCTACGTTGTCAAAGACATAGGGAGATTTAGTGTCAGTCAGCTCCCAACACCAAACAAAGCTGGTACTAAGGGTGCCGTGTACAGCGTAACATCAGTCAAACGTCTCACATTGCTAAGGCCAGACCTTAGAGTTAGGCTTACGTTAGGAGAATGTTCAAAGGAAATGTCTTGACTGAATCATGTCCCTGACGATGTATACCATATGTTTCCTTAGTTGTGTGGGAGGGATTTTTAAAACAGAAAAATGTTATTTTTAACAACAAAAAAAGCTCATTCGAAAAATCTGTGTTCATTTTTTACTGAAGGATTTATTGTTGAAAAGTTGTATACAGTTTGTCTCCTTTCAGAGTAGTTAAGTCATTTCAACTGCAGATGGAGAAAAGTAGATATATACTATTGTAATGTCTCATGTTTATAATTTGTAATGGAGTAATTATCACCAAGGTAGATGGAAGATAAAGGAGTGATATAAACATTCTAAACTATTACAGTGTAATAGCAGTACAGGTGACATATCCTACTGTCTAAATACTGATGGAACTCTGTTCATAAAATTAACAGAATTTTCCCATCGATTAACCTGTGCACTTTGCAGGGCAGCAGTTCATATTACATTTCCAACTAAGGATGAACTGCGAAACTTTACCAAGACTTTCGTAAGTGCAATTAAAATGCAATTATGTCCTGCAGTATATTTTCTGTTTACGTCCTTTAGCCTATCATACTGAAGAACCCATTGCCAGGAAGTGAGATAGTGAATGTCAGTGGTTACTGTTCATATGCACAACACATTGTGTACCAGGAATACTGATAGCTGATCTATACACATACCAATAAAAAGGTTTGTCCTCACCTCTTGGAAAATGTGACAAATCACCCCTCAGAGCCATTGAAGGAAAGCAAAGAACGAGAAAGAAGTGATGTCATGAGAATAAACCGAAATATCATCCCGCAAAAGTGTTTTGCGTCACCCGTGTTCCCGCTCTTGGTTTTCAAACAAAATTGGAGAGGTTGTAAGCCTGTATATGTTGTACAAGTAGATACTAATGTGAACCAAAGTGATCTCATTTTACACTGTGTTCTGCATACAACCTGTGCCAATGATCCGCTAATAGTGGTGAAAGGGAAGTTCCACACTACTGTAAGGATTGAGAGTGTTTCACTGCCTTACTTGTGTACCCCCGTTACTGTATCAATGCCCACGCCACAAGATTCAAGAAAAAAATATTTTAAAAAAAAAGCTATCATATCATCCAGTCTGTAACAGTACATCAACGGAGACTCATTTAATTTATGAATATGCTGCTTGGAGTTTCTTAATCTTTAATAAAGAAATTTGGTTTACATATGTTTGTTTCTTCGAGTCATAGGGCATGTGACGATAGATAGCACACACGATACTATACATTTGTTATAGAAACTGTTCCTATATTCATTTATTTTTAAACATTTTGAAAACATTAGCACTTCAGTTGGATCTTTTGCAAACCATTTCCAGTGCTAACAACCGATACCATAGAAGTCCCATCTGCCTTGCTTGATTTGCTTGACATAATGCTCTCAGTACGATACAACTTAAAAAATCATCCCTTTGAGGTGGTGCTCCAGCAGATAGCTGAGAATTGTCCAACCGACAAGTACAGTATCTCTTCACCACCACAGGGCCTTTACTTAAACCTGTACATCTCAACAGGCTGCATGTTATTAATAGATGCCACCCCAGTGACATCGGATTGTTCCAGAGATAAAACGCAGTGATGTCATAAGATCTGGGGAGGTCGACGTTGGCATGCAGTGTGTGTACTGTAGGCTTGCGAGATGACATGTCCTTACATTTTCAATGTATCGTGTACAATACTGGAATAAGGCACTGTATAGAGTCTTCCTAATTATAAATAGTGTGAGAGAAGATACTGTGCTTCCTTCTCTTAAATGCTTTCTATAAGCTCAGCCATTAGCTTATTCTATTATCAAATGGTCACAATAGAGGACATTTCACCCACCTCCTTACCCAATCGATAATTCATTTTAGATTGCATTGTGTACCGTGGTTCTCTTTCTGTAGGTATACACATTATTGGTACCTACCCCTTTCAGCAGGTGTGAGGAAGGTGTTTAATCACATGGCCAAGCCTGCCATCCGCTGACACGACCCAAGTACCAATGTTGGAATACATCCTGTATACTCTGAGTGTACAAAACATTAGAAACACCTTCTTAATATTGACCTGCCCCCACTTCTGCCCTCATAACAGCCTCAATTCATCAGGGCATGGACTCTACAAGGTGTTGAAAGCATTCCACAGGGATGCTGGTCCATGTTGACTCCAATTCTTCCCACAGTTGATTCAAGTTGGTTGGATGTCCTTTGGGTTGGGGACCATTCTTGATACACACGGGAAACTGTGGAGCATGGAAAAACAGTTCTTGCAGTTCTTGACACAATCAAATCAGTGCGCCTGACACCTACTACCATACCTCGTTTAAAGGCACTTACATATTTTGTCTTGCCCATTCACCCTGAATGGCACACATACACAATCCATGTCTCAATTTTCTCAAGGCTTAAAAATCCTTCTTTAACCTGTCTCCTCCCCTTCATCTACACTGATTGAAGTGGATTTAACAAGTGACATCAATAAGGGATCATAGCTTTCACCTGGATTCACCTGGTAAATCTATGTCATGGAAAGAACAGATGTTCTTAATGTTTTGTACACAGTGTATATACATATCTCCCTCTCTCCCCCTCTCTCCCCCTCTCTCCCCCTCTCCATCTCCAATTTCCTGCTCTGTCAATTAGGGCCGATTTAAGCAGGAGGTGCAGGATGCCAGCCGTCCTCTGTGTTTAATCTCACCCATTTAACATCTCCCCGACTGGTAGCTCAGACCTCTCCAAATAAACATCAGGAAAGGAAAAAAAGAAAACAACACATCACATTTTATCACTACCTGTTTAGTAGATTTCCCTCAAGAAATGTCTAACAATTTAGATTTGCGTCATGTCCATGTTCTTACCTTCACAGGTGAACATGCTCTGAAAAAATCGACTGCCTTTTCAGAGGCTGATTTCGCAGGGGTCACAGCTATCTGTAAATGAGGGCATGGCTGACAGCGGTGTCACAACCTTAGTAATAGTGGGTGAGAATGGGAGTTTTATTTAACATGTATTTATCTATGAAGTCCCGTTGAGGTTGGAAGACCTTTTTTACAAGGGAGACCTCTCCATAAATATATAAGTCACTCTGATTGTGGCACCAGGTTCTTCGTTATTCAGTATTTAAAGGTTGTCGACCCTGACTTTCATAATTCAAAACACTGAGGGTTGTATTCATCTGTTCTTTGGGAAATGGGTGTACAGCCCTAAACCGTTGGGCAATACTTGACCAAAGTATATGTAATATCAGTGTTCTAAGCTACAGTGTACATATGGATTTAGTGCTTGTTAACATTAAACATCTTCACATTTGGACACATTAGTAGTGGTATTTGACAGATTCACCTGCAGCCTCTGGCTCAGAGTTTATTGTAGACGATGTACCTCGTAAAAAATAAAATACAAATGTAAATTCATCTCTCCCTAGCAGAGTTGTGAGGAAGTGTTATGGGTCATTACATGACAGCTGACTGGGGGAGACATGAGATTTGACACCCACCTGGAGAAGGGATATTAGTGGGTGCGGAAATTCAGCGATACAGTGATTGAAATTTAAAGGCAATGTTCCCGCGTTAGTGGAGACGACGTTCACGGTAAAAGCTGCATATGTTGGCCCAATAGGAAATAACCTTAAAACGATTTAGTGGTACAGACTGAATAGAGCTCTAACTTGACTTTGGCAGGAATAGTTGACAACCAAAATGTGATATTTCTTGCAAGACTGTATTATCTTCAGTCTCAACACTATGTATTCTTTTAGATCCCTATATTTACTATCACATCTTGTCATCTTCATAAAACAATGAATGCAGGGTTATTTTTTGTAGCCAAACTCCTTCCCCTGTACTATAGAGGCTGGTAAGGACAGAGGACAGAGGCTGGGCTGTTCTGTCTGATCTGAAAGCAGTGGTTAGTGTGAGTCTGAAGATAGAAGCACAGCACAGCCTGACACAGGGGCTTGGCGCCGGGAGGAGAAGAGGACAGGAGAGGGGAGGAGGAGATGAAGAAAGCGCAAGTAGCAGCAGCACATCCACACCCTCCTCCTTTCACTAAGTTTAAACAAAAGAATCCCCTGAGTCAGTCAGTCAGCCAGACAGACCAGCAATTTGAGTCACAGTCCACTGTCTCCACAGCAGGGCTGCTGGAGTGACCAAAAACACACAGAAAATATTGCTGCCTCACAAACCCGGCTTCACACACATCATATGGACGGTTTTAAATTGGAGTGCCCCCTCTGCGATTAGTTGGAGGCAGACTGGCAGTCACCCAACTGGGAGGCTTCTGAGGAAGGGTTTCTCTTCCTGCGGCTCCTGCAACCTGACTAAACCTCGCCCCTTCTCCCTACATTCTTAGAAAAACAGGTGCTATCTAGAACATAAAATGCTTTTTTGGCTAATCCCAATAGGATAACCATTTGAAGAACCCTTTCCGGTTCCAGGTAGAACTATTTCGGTTCCAGGTAGAACCATTTTGGGTTCCATGAAGAACCCTTTCCCAAAAGGGTTGTACCTGGAAATAAAAAGGGTTATTCTATGAGGACAGCTGAAGAACCTTTTTTTCTAAGAGTGTCGCAGACTGATGAACACCCTGCCTCCTCAGCACTCAGCCATCTATTCATAACGCCAAGGCACAGATGTGCACCGTTGGAGTACAATCAGAGAGAGAAACTGCTTGGCAATTTTCTGGAATTTCAAATCCCCTTCCGCAGGTGAATTTTGCACCTGGGTTTACTGAAACGCTGCAGAACAAATAATCATTTGTGTGACAAACGGATATTTGTTCACCAAGGTCTGGCAGCCTGATGGTCTCCTACTATAAGAGTAGGAAGATGCCGTGTCAGCTGCCATGGGAGGATGATGGAGAAAGACAAATGAATGTGATTAAGATTGATTAACTTTGTGCCCACTACAATAGCTGTATTTTAAGCCAACCAAAAGAGTTGTTAATCACACATAGTATAACACTTAGTCATACAGCATGAGAGTGAAAATCAACAGAGGGGAGTCCACAGGATGTAATGTATGTTATTCCTGTTCTCTAAGCTCCTCACATTTGGACTCGCCAAAAGCCTTTGATATTTGTTCCAGTCAGTGGAGTCACCATGTGTTTAATGGCCACACGCTGTGCCTGATGGGCTTTCAGTGACTAATCAGTCTTCTCCTCTGTCCATTAGTAGCAAGCAGAGGCAGAGTGGGGGGGAGCTTCACCACTGGATAGACAGTTCTTTCATTATGACTACAGCTCACAGCACCTCGGCTCACAGCACCACCTACGACCTCTAAAATAACAGTGTTTCAGGTCCCAATTCACAACCGCCATTATATTCACTTCCATTCTTTCATACTGTTTCCTTCTCTTCATAGTTAATATTATGGTTACAATGCCTTTCTGTTCAGTTAAACATTTGACCGATTTTAATGACTAGTATGACATGGGGCAAATAGGATTATAAAGTAACACTTTATTTTAAGGGGTCTGTAATAAACCATTTATAAGGCATAAGCTGCCTGCCATCCAGGACCTCTACACCAGGCGATGTCAGAGGTAGGCCCTAAAAATTGTCAAAGACCCCAGCCACCCCAGTCATAGACTGTTCTCTCTACTACCGCATGGCAAGTGGTACCGGAGTGCCAAGTCTAGGACAAAAACGCTTCTCATAAGACTCCTGAACAGGTAATCAAATGGCTACCCGGACTATTGGCTACCCGGGCTATTTGCATTGTGTGTGTCCCAACCCCTCTTTTACGCTGCTGCTACTCTCTGTTTATCATATATGCATAGTCACTTTAACTCTACATTCGTGTGCATATGTACATACTACCTCAATTGGCCCGACCAACCTATTGGCTAACCGGGCTATCTGCATCGTGTCCCAACCACCCGCCACCCACCACCCCCTCTTTACACTACTGCTACTCTCTGTTCATCATATATGCATAGTCACTTTAACCATATCTACATGTACATACTACCAAAATCAGCCTGACTAACCAATGTATGTATGTAGCCTCGCTACTGTATATAGCCTCGCTACTGTATATAGCCTCGCTACTGTATATAGCCTCGCTGTCTTTCTACTGTTGTTTTTATTTCTTTACTCACCTGTTGTTCACCTAATACCTTTTTTGCACTATTGGTTGGAGCCTGTAAGTAAGCATTTCACCATAAGGTCTACTCTACACCTGTTGTATTCGGCACACTTGACAAATAACTTTGATTTGATTTGAGATATATACATGTGTGAAGAACTAGCTTACTAACATTTACAAATGTGGGAGTAATGATTAATAAATGGTGAGTATACTGTTTGTAAATGACATACCTTTAAAATAAAGTGTTACCCCTTGTAATTATACCTTTTGGGCTTTTATTGAACTCATTCAAGTTGTGGAAGGGACAAGATAATTACCTACAATGCTTCACTACCACCATGTTATTTCCCCCACTGAATTTGGATTTGTATTTGGTTCAAAGATGTATAAGGATCCAAAGTAGCAAAAAAATAAAACCGCAATTACAATTCCTTAAAATGCTTTTTTGGACTGTCACCTTTGCCCTTATATTAGTTATATTCAAGAATAAAGCCAATAATTCATTTTTATTGTGATTCATATGAATGTAGCCGGGTAAAATGTCATTCAGTATTAGTGTTTTTTTAAATATATATATTTATGCCCATTTTTCATAATCACAAAGTTATATATCCATGCTTAGGCTGGCTGAAAAATAACTACCCAGAAAAAATGTCATTATTTTATTTTGAATACAACATATTTGATGTTCACTTCATCATTCATCCTTTGAGATGTGTTTTTTTCTCTCTGAGTTAACAAAACAAATGTATTGTAATTTAATATAAAATACTGATGTTATACTGTATGAAAATATTTTCTTACCCTGGATGACCAATATCACTACAGCCCACACATATTGATTAAATGTGATTCCTTCAGCAATAACAATAATGATCCTATGAAATATTACTAGTAGCAGCAATAGTATTTTTCTTTTAGCTATTTTTTAAGTTATAAAACTGTACAAAAACAGGATAAGATGATTAAAATGTGCAGGCTAGCTGAACGATTTTGCTTCCACACTAGAAAGTGTGTCATTGTATGGATCGGTGGATGATCAGGTTTGACATCCTTCTTTCTTCCCTGATAGCTAAAAATCTAAAATGTAATAGTTATGACACTGGCGCAGAATAGGATTTGCATCCATTAAATGTTATTAGTAGTATATCAATTGTAGGCTATACATTGATAACACTTCAAGTTTATAAGTTAAATCAACTCCCCCTCCCTTTCTCACTCAAACATGTTTTGTTACTATTTCATTGCTAATGTTAATAATAATCACTTTAATTTGAGCCTGTGGCAACACTTAAGTTTGCATTAAGTTGCATTTTTACACAATTAATACATGATAGTTAATGTTGTAATTATGCATTGTTACACTGTAACTGGTAAATTTCTATTCCATCCAGGTACACAAATGCAATTTCAAGATACCTACACAAAATAGCTACATAAAATGCCCATCAAACTACTACAATTCAAACTTGTACAGTCTCGATTTTTCATTAAGTGCCCCAAATGTGAAGCAGCTATTAACTAATATAATTCATAATCCATTTTTAATCCATAATTGTGTGTGTGTGTGTAATATTAAATTAACTAATATAATCCATCAGTTATACCTTAACTGCGGTGCAATAAAACATTAAGTACAGTATAATAGTGCAACTTAATTTTAAGTGTTATCCACCCAGCTTTATATCCTATTATATCCTATTCTGTTGCTGACAGTAGCATGAAACCATGAAAACAATACCTTGCTTTTCTTCTGGCTAGTCTTTCCTCTCTAGCAACTGGATCTGTGTTAATCTTTTGTCCATGCCGTGCAGCCTTCTCCTTATTAGACAACGGCATCTACAGTATAAAGATAATGCTCCTTGAAATACCTTAAAATGCCATAAAATAGTGTAAAATTATAATATTCAGTATTCATACAACAAGTAAATATGAATTGCATGATTAAATGCTGTAAACTATTGAAAACATGGGATAACAAAGCTACAGTCATTCAGGATAACAGGTGACATTGTGGTATAACATTAAACTTGTTGAGGCTGAAGGACAAAAGAGTGATACTGAAGGACGGATTTCATACATATTTAACAGGCAGTTCCTTGGCCACCTATATAAAGTTATGACCTTGACCTATAAAGATTATCCTTACTTTTCATGTTTAATATAGCTTTTTATAAAATAATAACATTAAAATTATGTTTTCTGTGTTGTACTGAAGGACATGCATTTTTGTTATCAAAGGGTGAAAAAGTTAAATGATCAAATATTTCAGAGAGATTTACTCACCTCATTACATTGATAGATGGTCTTCAATGGGTCTTCTTTGTGATGTCACACACTGTCACACGATTACCATCACGTGATATGCTATGAAGTGTTTTTTTTACCTTTGTTATACTGAATGACATTGATGAAGCGCAAAAGTCCGGACAAAAGTTATTCAAGTTAGATTTTTTTTTAGATACAGTGTGTCGCCCATTATTGTATATGTTGTTGCAAACGCTAACACAATTATGTCATGGGTGTTAATTTATATTTTGGGGATGAATTTCTACATTTTAAAAACACTTTTGTCATTAGATTTTTAACCCGGACAGTTACACTTAAGGACATTTTGACACTTTACAGCTCAATAACTCCCTTAATTTAATAGTTTACAACACAAATATTTCTGGGTCAAAAGAAGGGTAAGGGTTGAGTGATTTAATATTGTATTTATACATATTTATCTCTTTATGTTAAATGAATGGCCTTAGGACACCAAATGTCTCGTCTTTGACCCATTTATTAAGGGTCCGCATTAGCTGCTGCGAAGGCAGCAGCAACTCTTCCTGGAATATACAGGGGTGATGTCTTCCTCCTGTGAGCTGTGTAACACCCAGTGTTTGTAATGCCCCTGACAGTGGAAAGAGAGAGAGAGAGAGTTGAATTTTAATTCAGGATGAGGCATCTAGATAAATACGTGTCAGAGTAATTTGCCGTCATTGGCTCACACGGGGTGCTGCTGGTCATGAATCAAGAGTTGTAGAATCTCGCCTCATCATGACTCAGCGGAGTGTCACTCAAATGACATTTTTTTACGACTTTGCTGGTGGTTTAGGAATTCATTAGGTAGTGTGTGCATCTCTGACCTCTTAGCAAGTCCAAGGGCTCTATTCAATCTGTATATCTGAAGTGCTACAGATTGCGCGATAGAAATGCAAAGGTAGCCTCCCAGGTGGTGCAGCTGTCTAAGGCACAGCATCGCAGTGCTTGAGGTGTCACTACAGCCCTGGGTTCAATCCCGGGCTGAGTCACAGCCGGCCGTGACCAGGAGACCCATGAGGCGGCGCAAAATTAGCCCTACGTCGCCCAAATTAGGGGAGAGTTTGGCTGGCTGGGATGTCCTTGTCCCATTGCGCTCTAGTGACTCCTTGAGGCAGGCCGGGTGACTGCCAACTGACTTCGGTTGCCAGGTGTTTCTTTCTGACAAATTGGTGCTGGTTGCTTCCGGGTTAAGCGAGCAGTGTGGCTTGGCCGGGTTAAGTTTCGGAGGCTCTTAACCGTCGACTCTCGGAGGCTCTTAACCGTCGACTTTCGGAGGCTCTTAACCGTCGACAACTCCATATGGGAGTTGCAGTGATGGGACAAGACTGTAACTACCAATTGGGGAGAAAAAGGGGTATATATATATATTTATAAATGTTTAAAGTTATTTCTGATTGAGCCGACATACTGTATGCAGTGTTTACCGTGAATGCAGTCTCCGCCTACGTGTGAACACACTATCTACCTAGAGAGTTTTCATCAGTTTTTTTACTAGCTGTTAAAACCTGTTATGGATGATGCGAATTTTCGCAGCTTTTTGTTAAAAATCGCGCAACATTTCAAAGTCCTGCTACTCATGCCAGGAATATAGTATATGCATATGATAAGTATGTGTGGATAGAAAACACTCTGAAGTCTCTAAAACTGGTTAAATCAGGTCTGTGGCTATAACAGAACGTGTTTAGGAGTAAAAATCCCTGGTAAAACTGTTTACCAAAAACACAAAAAAAATATTCGTCCGCCATTCAATGTATTGTTTAACACGACCTAAAATAAATGAGGACCCGCTGTAAACGGCTACAGCTTCCACACGATGTCGCCATTGCTGTCATTTGACTTATTTATCCTTGGTTACAACACGAATAAGCGCCTCCTTTCTTGAGGCGCACCACAGTATGTTGTGAAACTGAAAAAATGGACGATGATTTCCAGACTTGCTGCTATCGAATACAGATCGCCCCGTGATCAATTTGATACATCATTAACGTTTATTAATACCTAAAGTTGGTTTAGAAAAGTTGTTTGAAGTGATTTGTAAAAGTTTATAGGCGACTTTTGTAATTTTAAAAAGTGACGTTGCGTCTTGTAAATGGGCTTTTTGCAGCATCAGACTGGCCTTCAGCAAATGACATATTGGGTATACAATGACGGATTTAATCGGGAAAAAGACCCAATTGTGATGTTTATGGGACATATAGGAGTGCCAACAAAGAAGCTCGTCCAAGGTAATGAATGTTTTATATTTTATTTCTGCGTTTTGGGTAGCGCCGGCTACCGCAAAATCTGTTGTTTACGTGTCGTGCTGGTATTTTGGGGGGATGCATGCTATCAGATAATAGCTTCTCATGCTTTCGCCGAAAAGCATTTTACAAATCTGACTTGGTGGCTAGATTCACAACGAGTGTAGCTTTAATTCAGTACCTTGCATGTGTATTTTTATGAAAGTTTGAGATTTATCGAGTACTATACTCGAGTACTATAGGTAGCGCTCTGAAATTTCCGCTGAGCTGTCCCTGTGCAGGGACCACCTCCGTAATTAACATACCACCACAGTCAGAGGCTGGCACTAAGACATCATTGAATGAGCTGTATTCTGCCATAAGCAAACTAGAAAACACTCACCGAGACGCGGCGCTCCTAGTAGCAGGGGACTACTAGGAGAAATCTCGCTATGCCCTCCGACGAACCATCAAATAGGCAAAGTGTCGATACAGGACTAAGATTGACTACACTGGCTCTGACGATCGTCGGATGTGACACGAGCCTACCAGACGAGCTAAACTACTTCTATGCTCGCTTTGAGCCAAATGAAACTGAAACATGCACGAGAGCACCAGCTGTTTCAGAAGACTGTGTGATCACCCTCTCCGCAGCTGATGTGAGTAAGACCTTTAAACAGGTCAACATTCTAGCCTCAGGGCCAGATGGATTACCAGGACGTGTACTGCAAGCATGCGCTGACCAACTGGCAAGTGTGTTCACTGACATTTCCAACTTCTGCCTGTCCGAGTCTGTAATACCAACATGTTTTAAGCAGACCACCATAGTGCCTGTGCCCAAGAACACTAAGGTAACCTACCTAAATGACTACCGAACCTTAGCACTCACCTCCATAGCCATGAAGTGCTTTGAAAGGCTGGTCATGACTCACATCAACACCATTATCCCAGAAACCCTAGACTCACTCCAATTTGCATACCGCACCAACAGATCCACAGATGATGCAATCTCTATTGCACTCCACACTGCCCTTTCCCACCTAGACAAAAGGAACATCTATGTGAGAATGCTATTCATTGACTACAGCTCAGCGTTCAACACCAATACCAATAAGCTAACGACCCTGGGACTAAACACCTCTCTCTGCACCTGAATCTTGAATTCCAGACAGGCCGCCCCCAGGTGGTAAGGGTAGGTAACAACACATCCGCCACGCTGATCCTCAGTCCCCTCCTGTACTCCCTGTTCACTCATGATTGCATGGCCAGGCACGACTCCAACACCATCATTAAGTTCACCGACAACAACGAGACAGCCTACAGGGAGGAGGTCAGAAACCTGGCCGTGTGGTGCCAGGACAACAACCTCTCCCTCAATGTGATCAAGACAAAGGAGATGATTGTGGACTACAGGAAAAAGAGGACCGAGCACGCCCCCATTCTCATCGACGGGGCTGCAGTTGAGCAGGTTGAGAGCTACAAGTTCCTTGGTGTCCACATCACCAACAGACTGACATGGTCCAAACACACCAGACAGTCGTGAAGAGGGCATGGCAAAACCTATTCCCCCTCAGGAGACTGAAAAAATGTGGCATGGGTCCTCAGATCCTCAAAAGGTTCTACAGCTGCACCATCGAGAGCATCCTGACTGGTTGCATCACTGCCTGGTATGGCCTGTGATGAGGCCTCCGAACGCAATGCACTACAGAGGGTAGTGTGAAAGACCTAGTACATCACTGGGGCCAAGCTTCCTGCCATCCAGGACCTCTATACCAGGCGGTGTCAGAGAAAGGCACTAAAAATTGTCAAAGACTCCAGCCACCCTAGTCATAGACTGTTCTCTCTGCAACCACACAGCAAGTGGTGGCGCCAAGTCTAGGTCCAAGAGGCTTCTAAACATCTTCCACCCCTAAGCCGTAGGACTCCTGAAGACCTAATCAAATGGCTACCCAGACTATTTGCATTGACCCCCCCCCCCCCCCCCCTCTTTTACACCGCTGCTACTCTCTGTTGTTATCACCTATGCATAGTCACTTTAATAACTCTACCTACATGTACATATTATCTCAAATAACAGGTGCCCCCGCACATTGACTCTGTACCGGTACCCCCTGTATATAGTCTCGTTATGTAAATATATCACTAGCCACTTTAAACAATGCTACCTTATATAATGTTACTTACCCTACATTATTCATCTCATATGCATACGTATATACTGTACTCTATATCATCGACTGTATCCTTATGTAATACATGTATCACTAGCCACTTTAACTATGCCACTTTGTTTACATACTCATCTCATATGTATATACTGTACTCGAAACCATCTACTGTATCTTGCCTATGCTGCTCTGTACCATCACTCATTCATATATCCTTATGTACATATTCTTTATCCCCTTACACTGTGTACAAGACAGTAGTTTTGGAATTGTTAGTTAGATTACTTGTTATTACTGCATTGTCGGAACTAGAAGCACAAGCATTTCGCTACACTCGCATTAACATCTGCTAACCATGTGTATGTGACAAATAACATTTGATTTGATTTGATTTGATTTGATTTATTGTTATTTTACTGCTGCTCTTTAATTACTTAATTACTTATTTCTTATTCTTATCTATATTTTTTTTAAACTGCATTGTTGGTTAGGGGCTTATAAGTAAGCATTTCACTGTAAGGTGATATTCGGCGCATGTGACTAATACAATTTGATTTGATTTGATTTGAACATTGCCATTACATTTCAATTGGGCTTTTGACTTCCGCGATACGGCTTGAATAGAGCTTTATTTGGTACTAAAGTTAAACCCCAATGTAGTGCCGTCCTCATCCTTCCACACAATGTAGTGCCATCCTCATGCTTTCACACAACGTAGTGCCGTCCTCATCCTTCCACACAATGCAGTGCCATCCTGACACCATGAGTTGTACTACATGCCAAGAGTAAAATGCCTTTTCCAATCGATATGTAGTGTATGTGTCTGTACGTGTGGAAATTACGAACTTATCCAAGTAATCACAGATACAGACGTAGGATCTTAATTTGAGCGATGTTTGCTACAGCAGGAAAAGCATTATGTTGATCATAATTAATGGACATTTTTGTAGGGTTTGATACATTTTTGTTAAGGGAAAGTCAAGTCGGAAATTACAAACTTTAGAAGCCGTTTTAAACCTCAAATACACTTAAAGTTTTACATTTTATGTATTACAGGAAGTTCTCCTGCATCAGGGTGATCAAATTATTTTCCTACATCTGTATGCAGAGACTGCACCTAGCTATGCAGGTCAGCCCCAACTCCAGCCCCAGACAGCTACTGTGGAGACCGGTGCCTGCCTGCTCTTCTGTCTTATCTCTGACAACACAGCTGTGCCCAGTGCTGACCTTGAGAAGTAATTTGTTGGATCAATATTTGCTAGGTTTGAAGAGTGAGAAGGAAGGAAAGTCTGCTTGTGGACTGAGTTTTACAGATTTAGTGAATTTCAATAGCACTCATACAAAAGGCTCCTCAAATTAAACACCATTTACCACAAAATGAACTATGGTGTATGAGTATCATTTTACTCTGTTTGCAGGATGTGGAGAACAGTACATGAAACATGGAGAAGAATCATCCCATTAAGGTATTTACTATTCACATACACTATATATACAAAAGTGTGTGGACACCCCTTCAAATTAGTGGATTCAGCTATTTCAGCCACCCCTGTTGCTGACAGGTAATTCAATCGAACACACAGCCATGCAATTTCCATAAACAATCATTGGAGGTAGAATGAAGAGCTTAGTGACATTCAATGTGGCACCATCACAGGATGCCACCTTTTCAACAAGTCAGTTTATCAAATTTCTGCCCTGCTAGAGCTGCCCCGGTCAACTGTAAGTGCTGTTATTGTGAAGTGTAATCGTCTAGGAGCAACAACGGCTCAACAGCAAAGTGGTAGTCCATACGAGCTCACAGAACGAGACGGCCGAGTGCTGAAGCATGTATCACGCTTTACCAACTGGCAGTCCGACGGACTAATCTGGGTTTGCCGGAGGCCAGGAGAACGCAACCTGCCCGAATGCATAGTGCCAACTGTAAAGTTTGGTGAAGAAGAAATAATGGTCAGGGGCAGTTTTTCATTGTTAGGGATAGGTCCCTTAGTTCCAGTGAAGGGAAATGTTAACGCTACAGCATACAATGACATTCTAGACGATTCTGTGCTTCCAACTTTGTGGTAACAGTTTGGGGAAGGCCCTTTCCTGTTTCAGCATGACAATGCCCCCGTGCACAAAGTGAGATCCATACAGAACTGGTTTGTCGAGATCGGTGATGAAGAACTTTACTGGTCTGCACAGAGCCCTGACCTTACCCCATCGAACACCTTTGCGATGAATTGGAACGTCAACTGCAAGCCAGGTCTAATCGCCCAACATCAGTGTTCGACCTTACTAATGTTCTTGTGGTTGAATGGAAGCAAGTCCCCGCAGCAATATTAATGCCCATGATTTTGCAATGAGATGTTCAACAAGCAGGTGCCCACAAACTTTTGGTCATGTAGTGTACGGAAAATGTATACAATGCAAAACATGGAATATATGCTAATGTTTTCATGTATGCACTATGCAGATTCGCCATCCATGGAAATGCCTTATCCAGCCTAGCAGTCTAGATTGAGTTGCATTCAACATTTATGAATTTCATTTACAGGTGAAAGAATTGTCCATCCAACGCATATTTACTGTCAATTTCTCCACGATCTATTAAAGCTTTCGAAAATACCATTCTAGCCAATTGCTTATATCATCATGGTAATGGATTTTTCCATCTTTTTGCACATAGAGTAACTACAGGCTTGACCTTTATAATGGATGGGAGATGCATATACAGCTGACCAAGCCCTTCCTCTAAAACAAATAATCTTTGTACTGAAGCCTACAGATGTAGGATCTTAATTTGAGCCAGTTTGCTACCGTAGGAAGATAATCCTGCAGCAACAGGACATGTAAATTATTTTGTGGATTATAATTAATGAACATTTTTGTATGGGTTGATACATTTTTATTTAGGGTAAATCAAGTCTAAAATGTCAAAGGTCAAACATTAGAAGACTTTTAAAACTCATACACAAAAAGTTTACATTTCCTGCTGTGTAGGAAAATTGTCACCAACAAAAGAGTGAACAAATTATATCTGTACTGTAATACCTTTGTATTCCATACTGGGCTATATACTCTTAGCTCACATAGATTGGACCCAGTCCATACAAATCCATATAGGGGGTATCAAGGCTACCGGTAATCTCATGTTTTCATCAATGACCTCCTGCTCCTTTGCCCTCTTTATTGGATCATGTCAAAGAGGAACAGGAGCTCCAGAAAAGGTTGACAGATAAATGGCCCTGTCACTAGTGATAAATGGAAGCCCTGCGAGCTGCTCTCAGCTGCCCAGCATGCTCAGCCTGGGCCCTGTAAACTAAGCATATCATTAATTATCCTTCCCTAGTCTTTTAGCCCTGTGGGTGAGATCAGAATCTCTGAGATCTTCAGTATACCCGGCTTACTTTAGCAGGAGTGGTATAGGCTGGATTTGAGTGTTGATAGCGTAAAGGTGTTATATAACTGATTAAACTCTGAATTTGGGAGTATGGGAAGAGATTAGATGTAGAATTAGGACAATGTAGTTATGTCGAGAGCTTGGGATTATAAGGTTATATCTGCAATAAGACGATTCTGAGGTAATTGGCTTTACATTTCCGAACCCTCATTGGTTTGAACAGTGTCAGCAAATTGTTTATCTTGTATTATTTTGAACTTAACAACATGACTTGTGGGTATTTAGAGTACTATATAGCTAAATAACAATGAACAGAAAGAACAAGGCTATATCTGTAAATACATTTTGACAAAAAAAATCTGATAGATCCAACTCTCAATCTGTTATTTTAATAGACGAGGATACGTTTGAACGTTATAAAAGCTATCATTATAAAATCACTTGTTTTTTTATTGTAAATTCAACAGTGGTTTTAAATGCTCATAGTATAGAACCAGCCATAGAGATCCTTCGCCTTGTTCATGTCTATGGAACCATCTACCGAACAGATTACAAAACATTTGCTCTACACTTTTTTGCGATGACAATGTCGTAGACAATAATTTGACTCAATGAAACACTGTCAGCCTGCGGCCCTCTTTATCTTATTCAAATTATTGAATTACCTCTGACACATTTGAATTTCCATTGAGCTGGTTAATGAGTTTCCTCCCCTCCAATCCATGCACACCCAGCCAGTGCTGACAATTTACTTTTTCAGCTCACGAATCACTTAATGCAATACCTTAATGAAATCACACAGTGATTGGAGGTTTTCAGCCATAACCTGTGAGTGTTCCCTATTAAGGCTTTATCTCTGACCTGGCCCATTCCACTAATCTCCAAATAGCACAATGAGTTGTTGCCCTCCCAGCACATTGAGGTCAACCTTCAAATGAAAATGAGGTTTTAGATTAGAGGTGCAATTAGATATTTGCACGTGTCCCGCCGGGGTTCTGTATCAATTCCCCGTATTACGGCAATAAAACTCCATATCAATCTTTGCACTGAGGAATACAAAGGTATAAGAAATTATAAAAGATAATTGTTTGACTAAGCAACTTTGATGGGGGTCAAGAAAAATCTAAACACATCGTGAGGGTCCGCAGAGGCTCGCGGGTCGGCTTACCCACATCCATATCCACACATGAAGTCAGAGCCGGACGTAACCTTTTTTAATTTCCTGCAATTCTACACATTTGATCTGCGGGATTGCAAAAGGGGGCTGCCAGTTTCCCATCCCTGGACTATGTGATAGATTACTTCCATTCGGGACTATAGTATTAGTGTCATTTGGAGATGCCACGTGGAGGGAGACATGATCACAAGAACGGTGAGCAAAAATCCCAGAACCACACGGGGGGACCTAGTGAATGACCTGCAGAGAGCTGGGACCAAAGTAACAAAGCCTACCATCAGTAACACACTACGCCGCCAGGGACTCAAATCCTGCAGTGCCAGACGTGTCCCCCTGCTTAAGCCAGTACATGTCCAGGTCCGTCTGAAGTTTGCTAGAGAGCATTTGGATGATCCAGAAGAAGATTGGGAGAATGTCATGTGGTCAGATGAAACCAAAATATAACTTTTTGGTAAAAACTGAACTCGTCGTGTTTGGAGGACAAAGAATGTTGAGTTTTATCCAAAGAACACCATACCTACTGTGAAGCATGGGGGTGGAAACATCATGCTTTGGGGCTGTTTTTCTGCAAAGGTACCAGGATGACTGATCCGTGTAAAGGAAATAATGAATGGGGCCATGTATCGTGAGATTTTGAGTGAAAACCTCCTTCCATCAGTTAATGTAACACAAAATAAATGGTATTTCATTCAATAGAATAGCTCCAGTTGGGGGGGCAGGGTAGCCTATTGGTTAGAGTGTTGGACTAGTAACCGAAAGGTTGCAACCTGTACGTCAAACCCAAACTCCTTCTGCTACTTTACTGGAGCATTATCAGCACTATTCATCTACTGAAGTAGATGAATGCTCACAGTCTCAATAAAACAGATCACAAACATGGCATCTAAAATGATTGGACTCCCAAGTTCAAAACTCTTCATACAGAATGAATGCGCTATCCAGCGCAAAGCCCTCCATATGATATCCAGCCCAGACCACCCACTCCACCACTGCCTTGATCTTCTCCCATAAGGTCGGAGATATCTGACAATTGAATGTTGCACTGAGCGCTTCGGGAGGACTGGGGGGGTAAGACTTTATTCTGTGCCTAGACTTTATTCTTGTAACAGTGGATGCTCCTCAGAAGAGGAAGGGGAGGACCGTCCTCCTCAGTGAATTTCATTTAAAAATAATGTTTTTAAAACATTTAAAAGGTTATCCTTTTTAGATAAAACTACTAAATACAATCACGTCACTAAATATTTGTTTAAAACACACTATTTTGCAATGAAGGTCTACAGTAGCCTCAACAGCACTCTGTAGGGTAGCACCATGGTGTAGTCGGAGTACAGTTAGCTTCCTTCCTCCTCTGGGTACATTGACTTCAATACAAAACCTAGGAAGCTCTTGGTTCTCAACCCCTTCCATAGACTTACACAGTAAGTATGACAATTTCCAGAGGTTGTCGTCCAACCTATCAGAGCTCTTGCAGCATGAACTGACATGTTGTCCACCCAATCAAAGGATCAGAGAATGAATCTAGTACTGAAAGTGTACTCCACAGCTAGATAGCACTGCTCTGCATAAAATGTGGTGAGTAGTTGACAGTTTTGAACAAATTCATTTCTTCCAAAATGATGGAGAAGCAAGAGAGAAATAGAGAGTAAGGTTTAGTCCTTTTTTTTCAATTTCATTTTCACTTACTTAGCTAGCAAATGCAGCTAGCTAGTTTAGCCTACTGAAACACCCTGCTCAAACATTCATTTCTTCCAAAATGATGGAGAAGCAAGAGAGAAATAGAGAGTAAGGTTTAGTCCTTTTTTTCAATTTAATTTTCATTTACTTAGCTAGCAAATGCAGCTAGCTAGTTTAGCCTACTGAAACACCCTGCTCAAACAGAGGGATGCTATGTTAGCTAGCTGTCTATGATTTTACAACACAACACTGGAGCTCTTCTAAGTCAAGGTAAGCTTTTGGTTTTACTAATTTATTGCCACAGGGGCCCGTCGGTGTAACTGCTTACTTTACTTCATAATTGTAGTGGGTTTTCTAACGCATTAATTCTATTAGCTATTCTGACTATGATGTTACTTTAGCTAATATGTAGGCTGTGTGTAGCGGTTTGGCTTGGAAAGTTTTTTTGGCCTGGTCACATACTGCTGGACTGGTTTTACACGTGATCAGGGGTGTATTCATTCCGCCGATTCTGTTGAAAAACGTTTATTAAACGCAAGCAAACGGAACAAAACAGGAATAAACATACCTGAATTTGTCCACTAGAAACTCTCGCTGGCAACTGTTGGACTAATGATTACGCCCAATATCAGCTAGATGCAGACAAGAGTGTGCAAGGCGGTATTGAATGTTACTGTCTTTCCATGTGTCTCTGTCTGTCACCTCAAATTTGTCTCTCGACCTGTGTGCACCTACGCTGTAAACATTCATTCGTAGGCTAGGTTGTAGCAACCTCGTGATGGGTACAGGGAATATTTGAGTATCATGTAGTAGCCTCAACCTATTGCTGTTACATTGAACTGGGTGAATGGAATATGTAATTCAAGTGTATTATTCCAATTTGTAGAGAGAGAGAGGCCATACACACAGTAGGATAGGAACAGGCCTTGTGGTGTTCTGAACAACCTGGGAGTATTTTATCAATAATATAAAGGGGGAGACATGCCGCATTCTGACAAACCATTAAATATTCATGGCACTCTCCACAGAAGCTCTGGCACAGGGCTGGAGGTAAGAAATCATTATCACCTGCACTATCCCTCTCTGTCTCAGGCATGCAGTCTATCCCTCTCTGTGTCAGGCAGTCTGTCCCTCTCTGTGACAGGCATGCAGTCTATCCCTCTCTGTGTCAGGCAGTCTGTCCCTCTCTGTGACAGGCATGCAGTCTATCCCTCTCTGTGTCAGGCATGCAGTCTATTTCTCTCTGTGTCAGGCATGCAGTCTATTCCTCTCTGTGTCAGGCATGCAGTCTATTCCTCTCTGTGTCAGGCATACAGTCTATCCCTCTCTGTGTCAGACAGGCAGTCTATCCCTCTCTGTGTCAGGCATGCAGTCTGTCCCTCTCGATGTATGGCATGCAGTCTGTCCCTCTCTGTGTCAGGCATGCAGTCTGTCCCTCTCTGTGTCAGGCATGCAGTCTGTCCCTCTCTGTGTCAGGCATACAGTCTATCCCTCTCTGTGTCAGGCAGGAAGTCTATCCCTCTCTGTGTCAGGCAGGAAGTCTATCCCTCTCTGTGTCAGGCAGGAAGTCTATCCCTCTCTGTGTCAGGCAGGAAGTCTATCCCTCTCTGTGTCAGGCATACAGTCTATCCCTCTCTGTGTCAGGCATACAGTCTATCCCTCTCTGTGTCAGGCATACAGTCTATCCCTCTCTGTGTCAGGCAGGAAGTCTATCCCTCTCTGTGTCAGGCATACAGTCTATCCCTCTCTGTGTCAGGCAGGAAGTCTATCCCTCTCTGTGTCAGGCAGGAAGTCTATCCCTCTCTGTGTCAGGCAGGCAGTCTATCCCTCTCTGTGTCAGGCAGGAAGTCTATCCCTCTCTGTGTCAGGCAGGAAGTCTATCCCTCTCTGTGTCAGGCATGCAGTCTGTCCCTCTCTGTGTCAGGCATGCAGTCTGTCCCTCTCTGTGTCAGGCATGCAGTCTGTCCCTCTCTGTGTCAGGCATGCAGTCTGTCCCTCTCTGTGTCAGGCATACAGTCTATCCCTCTCTGTGTCAGGCAGGCTGTCTGTCCCTCTCTGTGTCAGGCAGACAGTCTGTCCCTCTCTGTGTCACACACTGTCAGGCATGCAGTCTATCGCTCTCTGTGTCAGGCAGGCAGTCTATCCCTCTGTGTCAGGCAGGCAGTTTATCCCTCTGTGTCAGGCAGGCAGTCTATCCCTCTGTGTCAGGCAGGCAGTCTATAGCACGCTCTCTATTTCTGCTCAGGTTTTTAGATCTTTGGTATGCGTTTTGTGCTACCCTTCAAAAGAACTCCCAAGAACTGTACAACACATACGTACAGTAAGTAATATACAGTAAGTTATTTTAGGGCATTATTTATCTATTATCTCCTTATCTGTAAAATGGTCCTTAATTGGTACTTTTCCTTAAAACGTTTCAATGTTCCATTTTGGACAATTGGAATTAGTAATGCGTTTCCAGACTTAGGACAGGGGGAGAACACCTTGTAAGAGCTTTGTCACAAGGATAGGCTGAGTGACTTATAACAGGCAAATATGGAATGACGTGTCCATTTAAAGGAGAACATATCCACAGTTCCAGAGCACCTGTCATCTTACAGTTTTTATATTGAAACATATTTTGAGATTGTTTGACAAGGACATGCAAAGTCTGAAAGTCAGAGAACATAATGCATTAGGAAACCTACACAGAATGGTAGCCTAAGTCTTGGACACAGCGTACCTAGTGGTACCTAAACCCTCCAACACCTCTACCATTCTCTGTGACTCACCTCCCTATGCATCAAGGACGATTGCTTCTTAAAGGGATGCCTCTTAAAGGGATGCCTCTTAAAGGGATGCCTCTTAAAGGGATGCCTCTTAAAGGGATGCCTCTTAAAGGGATGCCTCTTAAAGTGTTGCCGAACAGTAGCTGTTGACCATTAAACACAGCGTTAGGGTTCTATTAAATCTGTATGGCAGAAGTTCAGCATTACACCGTGATTGAAATTTAAAGGCAATGTTCCTGCGTGAGCGGAGACTGCATTCACTGTAAACGCTGCATTTGCCTCCTCAATCGGATATTACCTTCACATTTATATTGCGCAATCTGTAACCCTTCAGCGATACAGCTTGAATATAACCTTTAATAGCCTTGGCCTCCTTTTCCTCTATGGTGTCACGCGGTGATCAGCGTGGTGCAGACACTTTGTTTACAGAGGAAGCGGAATCACTCCCTTCCCTGGTGGCGTGGTGGTGTGGTGGCGTGGTGGAATCATTTAGCACCTTGTTAGGGAAGCTGGAGGGGGGAGAGACGGGGAATGAGAGAAGGTGAGGATGAGGGAGAGAGCCTCCTGCCTGTCTGGCAGACTGCTGGTTGCTGGTGGTGTGGTGTTGTTGATGACGAGTGGCCCTGATATAGCTATTATGAAAGACCTGGGGCTGTATGTATCAAGAGTCTCAGAGTAAGAGTGCTGATCTAGGTTTAGATCCTCCTCTTGTCCATGTAATCTTATTCATTGTGGTCTTAAAGGCTAAACTGATTCTAAGTCAGCCCTCTTACTCGGAAAAACTTGATACAAGCGACTGGGTCCAGCAGACAGTGTGTGATCTAGGGGCAGAAGGGGAGGAAGTTGAGAAGTGAGAGAGGAAGGGAGAGGAGAGGGGAGGAGAGAGGTCTGACCCTGATCTCAGTGATACGGGTGTGAAAATGTCAGATGCTCCTGAAATTATATAAAGGCGCAGTGCAGTCGTCAACATGATATTTCTGTGTTTTATACAGTATATATATCCACACTATGAGGTTGGAATAATACTGTGAAATTGTGATAATTATGATAACGCCCTTTTAGTGTAAGAACTGTTTGAAAAGACTGCCTGAAATTTCAGCCTGTTTTGGCAGGATGGAGTTTTAGCCTGCCTGGTGACTTCATCAGGCAGTAATTTAGTTAATAGACCAATAAGAAAGAGTTCCAAACCTCTCTGCCAATAACAGGTCGTTTTCAGTTGTCCCTTTCCCACCCAGACCACTCCAAGACTGTACTAGAAAAATGATTGCTTGAAAAACGGCTCTTAATTTTTGTTTCTTTTTGACCACTTTCATTGAAAACAATCACATACACACATGCATTATTTTATATTGAGATAAAAAAAAAAATGGTTGCATTAGACCTTTAAAGACTACCAGAAGAGATGAATCATGTGTTTTGTAACGTTTGCACCTGTTATTGTCAGGGGAGAATATTTATGTTTTAAGACCTTGTTAAATTTGTATTAACTTAATCTCTTTTGTCAACCTTTTAACATAAAGTGCCTTTCATGCTGTTCCCTTATGGCAATAACAGGGTTGGACCTAGCACCGCACTGCTGCACAAACTTAATAAATCAGGCTTTAGATGCATGAAATTATGAACGCTATTTGAGTCTCACTCCGTCTCAAAAGGATAGGCCTACATTATTAACCCTAACAGAATATAAACAGCATTAAAAATACAACTGTGTATATGAATTATAAAATATGAATGTGTTATAAAGTGAGTGTTAATATTAACTGCTAAAAGCAGCCAAGCTGATTCACTCTTTAACTTCAGCAGCCAGTGGATATGTGGCAGTTCCCACATTTTTTCCCCTGGCCAAAATACTACTGTACGTTGCCCTGGGATCTACGCGTGACGACAGCACATAAAAGAGTAATGAAATGCAAGCTAGACTCAATTCAGTCTGCTGTCATGGTCCGATGTGGTCTGGATAATCAGATGTCAGAAGCACTCGTGTCATGTTGATGTTACCTGTTGAGGAGAGCTTTCTGTCCAGTTATGCAACAGCCAAGATTCAGCATGTACGGAGCAGTCGTTCCCTACGGTCTGACACGGACACGTCAGCCCGATGTGACACTGTGATGCCATTGGTCACTTTGTTGCTCCTTGTATCGGTAGCTTATCAAATCATTTGGCAGTATTTCTATCAGGATAAAAAATCAACGGAATTGCAAAACTGTCAGTGGATGGTTTGGAGGATAATGTGGAAATGCTTCCAGATATACGTGCTTGTGACATCAGATCGTATTTGTCCCATGCACCGAATACAACCTTACAGTGAAATGCTTACTAACAAACACTTAAATAAGTGTTAAGTAAAAAAACATAGGTAGGTAAAAAATTTAAATAACAAATAATTAAAGAGCATCAGTAAAATAACAGTAGCGAGGCTATATACAGCGGGTACCTGTACAGAGTAAGTGCGGGGGCACAGATTAGTTGAGGTAATTGGGGTACTATGTACATGTAGGTAGAATTAAAGTGACTATGCATAGATAATGAACAGAGAGTAGCAGCAGTGTAAACGGAGGGGGCAATGCAAGTAGTATGGTTAGCCATTTGATTAGATGATTGGATATTATGGAAAATTATTCAAATGCCATCATCACAACTATCTAGTAGAATTTTCCCTATAACCATGTATTTGTTAATCTCTTGCGAATCTGCCTATTGGAACTGTCACCTGATTGGACAGTTGGCACTTAGCCCTCCAACAGAGAGACAACCAATAGGAGCTAGTCTGTGGGAAATGTCCTCGTCCAATCATCTAAACGTCAAAGTGACGCTGAGGTAGTCATCCAAAGTGCACACCCGACCCCCTGGCTAGGTGCAGCATGCTCACTCACATCGGATCAGAGCTCAGCATGTGAATAAATACATTGAAGTGGATCACTGAATTGGTACATTGTCACATTGCCAGTGTTGATAGCCTACTGAGCCCTCAGATGGCTTCACAATGTCCTTTACTGTGTTCATCCCCACTCTTGTGGAAATTGCATCAATTTAATCTAACGTTCTACAGGAGAGTCACTACTTTAGAATCAAACTTTATTTCAGACCAACAAAAATATCAAGTTTTCACCATGTAATGCAACGCAGGCCCCAATACTTCACATCTATGAAATTCTTGGAAAACAGATTTTTTAAATATTCGAATTAGATGCCTAAAGCGAAATGTAAATTGTTATACCCACTCCACTGGAATATTTAACACAGGTAGCGCAATTGAAAGACTTGTTCACCTTTTTTGGCAATTAATATTTGCAATAAAACTGTTAGGGCTTGGTTTGTCTGCCAGGGGCCATGTATAATTTCACATAAGCCATTAACTAATGTGCATAAATATTTCATTTTAAGCAAAAGACCTGAGGTTGTTTTTACACTGCTCTTGTTCCTGCAGTAAAACATGTATTCTGTGTATTTGTATTTATTAGTGATCCCCATTAGCTGTTGCCAAGGAAGCAGTTACTCTTCCTGGGGTCCAAACACATTAAGGCACTTACATCACATATAAAACAAAAGATAAAACAGTACAATATAAAACATTATTACACCACTACATATCTATAATACAAAATGCATATTACCACCATACTACAATATTATAATGTACGTGTGTGTAGAGTGCGTGTGCTAGCGCTTGTGTGCATATGCGTGTGTCTGTTGTAAGGTTCTGTATTTATTTTATTTGTCAACCTTGTGTTCTGTTTCGTTGTGTTCTTGAACGTAGCCCTGTCTTTCATTATTGTTAATTGATTTCACCTGGGTTAGTTACTCACCTGGTCTCATCAGCTCCTTACGGAGTTCAGTTCATTCTGGTTGTGCCTTTGTGAGATATTGTTAGTTTTGACTCTACTAAGCCTTTTCCTTGCTCGTTTGTGAGAACCAGTTATAGCCTTCAGTCCTAGTTTTGATTCACCTGCCTGTTTGCCCACCTGTGTATGACCATTGCCTGCCTGTGACCACGATTTCTGCCTTCTGCGAAGGCGAAATAAACACCTGCCACGCTCTGCGTGTGAATCTACACCTTTTTCTCCCTGATTATTCATTACATCTGTACCTTTTATGTGTCTCTTCACAGTCCCCTCTGTTCCATAAGGTGGGTTTTTCTAAATCTGATTCTACTACTTGCATCAGTTGCCTGATGTGGAATAGATTTCCATGGAGTACTGTGCACCTCTCATAGTCTGTTCTGGACTTGGGGATTGTGAAGAGACCTCTGGTGGCATGTCTTGTGTGGTATGCATGTGTGTCCAAACTGTGTGCTAGTAGTTTAAACAGACACCTTGGTACATTAAGCTCGTCAACACTTCTTACAAAAATAAGTAGTGATGAAGTCACTCTCTTCCACTTTGAGCCATGAGAAATTGACATGCATATCATTAATGTTAGCTCCCCACATACTTAAGGGCCAGTTGTGCTGTGCTGTCCGGTTCTGAGCCAAATGTAATTTTCCTAAGTCCCTCTTTGTGGCACCATAGTAGCCATATCTAAGAAAACCAAAGTTCCAAAAGGCTGGGCAGTAGTCCAGGTGCAGCAAAATTAGGACCTGCCTGTAGGACCTGCCTTGTGTTGCAGTCATTTCAGTTGCTGTAGAAGCTGACGTATAGTGTTGAGTCATCCGCATACGTAGACACATTGGCTTTTCATGCGATGAATGAGCCATCTGATTCAATTACATTTTCGCAAAATGTAATTTAAGGTGCGCCAAAGCTTTTTACTATCATTCTTTATCGCATGTTGGGAGGGTTTCATAGTATAGTTTCTTTCTTTTTATTTAGTTTAGTCACACGATTTCTCAATTTGCAATAGGTTTGCCAATTGGTTGGGCTGCCAGAGTTATTTGCCATACCTTTTGCCTCATCCCTCTTAACCATACCATTTTTCAATTCCTCATCAATTCAAGGGGATTTAACAGTTTTTACAATCATTTTCTTAATGGTGTGGGCTTATTTGTAACTGGAATAAGCAATTTCATGAATGTGTCAAGTGCAGCGTCTGGTTGCTCCTCCACACACCAAAGACCAACAAATATTCTCTACATCATAAGAATCACTACAAAACGTATTGTATGACCTCTTATACACTATTAGGCCCAGCCTTTGGAACTTTGGTTTTCTTAGATATGGCTATTATATTGTGATCACTACATCCGATGGATTTTGATACTGCTTTAAAGCACATTTTTGCAGCATTAGTAAAGATGTGATCAATACATGTTAATTTAATTTCGGTACTGTTTGTAAATACCCTGGTAAGTTGACTGATGACCTGAACCAGGTTGCAGGCACTTGGTACAGTATTATCCAGATACTGACTGTTAGCACTTGGTGTTCTATAGCAGCTTCCCACAAGAATGGGCTTCAGGTGAGGCAGATGAACCTGTAGCCATATTACTTCAAAAGTATTTAACATGAGATCCACTCTAAGCTTTACAGGAATGTGGTTCTGAATATAGACCGCAACACTGCCCCCGTTGGCATTTCTGTCTTTTCTGTAAAATGTTAACCACTGTATAACCAAAGGCATTATTAAGTGAGTTTCAGAGATATTCAGAATATGAATGTCATCTGTTACAAGCAAGTGATTGACTTCATGAACCTTGTTTCTTGGGCTACACATGTTAATACGGGCTATTTTTTTAGCACTTTTCTGGGTTTCTTGATTGTTTTTCATGCTTTATTGGGAAGCTTATCAGAATTAGACTAGCTCATGTTATTTATATTGGAGCTGATAGCATCAGTCAATAAATTGGATGTAATTGTTTAAAATTAGGCATTTTGTACACAACACAGTCAAAATATATATACTGTACTCTATCTCAGTGGTTCCCAACCAAGAGTACCAAGGAACCCTGGGGGTACTTGACCTATCCACTTGAGAAGACTCATGAGACCATAGGCCTACTGGTAAAATGCACATGATGAGGTACTTAAGGAATACTCTGGGCAGAGCAAAATTCAGTTGGTGGTACAGTAGCCGAAAAGGTTGGAAACCTCTGCTCTATTACCAGTTCATCAAATTACATAGCAAAACATCCTCCTGCATCTCAAACAGATTGGTAATCAGATAGTCAATGCGGTTTGGTAAATGGATTCCATTTTAACATCCAAGGGTGAGATTCATCATGGTGAAAAGTGCTGACTGATCTCTACGAGGGCAGACTTACTGAGCAGCTAGGGGTTTCCCTCCCAGGCAAACTGATCAGGGACTATTCATCTTACAGGGGTTTATTTATACACATGGCATTCCTAACTGGTAAGTGCGCAGTTAACTAGATATAATACTCCATTAACACTCCTAACCATGGGCATAACTTATTTTTATTGATACATGTTCAATCAATGACATCCCTCATCAGAATTGACTACAGGACAGAAAAGTCAATTTTCACCCGTTTTTTAAATATATATTAACACTATTGTTTCTATACATTTGACATGGTCTGTATTTTAAGAGGGTTAGCAGGAGCTTAGTGTCTAGTGTCTGATCATTGATCATATCTGGGTACCGCCAAAGCGGGTATGATGCGCGAACAGTAATTACCCAAATGCATTCATGCATTGCTGAAGAGCACAGCTCCAAGTACACATGCTAATGTATGACTTGGGTGGTCAAATGAGATATGGCGCAGTAAATCCATCGTTGCGTCAGCCTGTGAAAGAACTATCAAGTGCTAACATATGGATCAATCTCCATCTATCGGAACGATGAGTTTGTAGCACAAGCAACAAGAGATCAGAATCTCCCTCTCCACTGCCCAATGTGTTTTATCATGTTATGGGGTTGTATAGCTCCCTAAAGCTATATGATGGTACAGTTGAACACTATAAAAGGAAGTCTGAGAAGAACAGAACCCACATTTTATGTAATAAACCTTTAATATCCATGGTTGACCCTATCACTCCAAGGGGTGTCCTCTCTCGAAGTGGAAATGTAAATATTCAGAATAAAAATATGACACAAAAGGATATTGCTTCCTCAGATGATATATAAGATACATTCATAATTGAAAAAAGTTAATTTCATTCCCGGATAACTGTCGACTTAGCGGGCTCATGAAAAAGGATTATAGGAATTTAAACATGATATTGGATTATTTGTAAGTGTGTCATATCAATCAGACTATGGGCGGCAGGTAGCCCAGAAGTTAAGAGTGTTGGGCTAGTAACGGAAAGGTCACTCGTTCTAATACCTGAGCCGACTAAGTGAGAAATCTTTGAGCAAGGCACTTATCCCTAATTGCTCCTGTAAATTGAGGGTCTGCTAGATGACCAAAATGTAACATTTTTCAGTTGAGCTGAAATGGTTGCAAAATATACTGGATGTGGAGGTTCATGAACATACCGCCAATCCCTTTGTTGGGTTCTAAACAAACAAAGTTAAACTCAAGCAGATGACTAGGAAAAGCTCAAAACAAGTGCATTCCCCACTTTGTCAAACAGCTGCAAAAACACATACACGTTTCCACCAGCACAAGTATTTATAACCTCGTACTAGGCGGGGTCTCCTCCTTGCACCTCTAGACAGCCAATACATCTTTGTCGCTAGGTAGGAACTTGTGTGTGTGTGCAATAGAACTGTTCCGTGTCACTTCATCTGACCTGACTTCGGCCCACATTCCTCACTCCTCCCTAATCCGCGGCTCTCTAACCTTATCAGTGACTGAAACCAGACTGTTACCCTTTGGCCCTCTCCATAGTATCCATGAGATTTAACAATAACATGATATATGTAAAGTAGTTCTACTATAGTCACATGAATAAATATATATTTCAAGCTAGAATTCAACAGTCCCTCCTTTTTGAACACACTGTTCAACATTACACAAACTTTGAAATGACTTATAAACGAACAGAATATAAAACATGATTAACATTCTCAGTTGATTTGTATGTTTACACACCTCTGAGACGTATGGTCTCTGATCTATAATCACACTATTGCACACTCATATTCCCCCCTCTCGTCGTACAACTGATAATGACATTTCAGATGGAGCTTTGGACTTTCTCCTTTTCATCCTTCTGGTTCCAAGAGATTGACAGCACAATACTTGAAAAGCAAAAGGGAAACACAAAACATAACAAGTATTAATCATGCGATAAGCTATGCATAATTATACATGCAAAGAAAAACCAAAGTTTGATAACATGGCGATTCCCACTCTCACTTAGCCTGACTCTATACCTTCGGGATACCATTCTACTGGGGTCCACAAAAACGAAGGCCCTAAAAACATCCTAATGCTTTCACCCAGTCTTCCCCCGTTAGGCAACAGGTTAAAAAAAAAATGTTCCAACTCCATGTCATCTTCACTTTCCTCCCTATCTCCTTCTTCCTCCATGGCCACCCGATATACACGTGCGGTAGACTTAATCAACTTTACCTCATCCTGAGGTAAATCAGCACTGTATATACATTTCAACATCAATGCCTTCAGTAATATCCCAGCAATACTAACAAGGTAACCCCTGCTACCACTAACACTGCCCATGATACATACTTCAAGATACCCCTCATTTTCGCCGTTGTCCAATTCCAGGTTGTTACTATAGAGTCCTTCTGTTGCTGTCCCTACGGCGACAGCCGTGAGAATAGCTATTGCATTAAATCTGTCTCCTGCTCCTGATCTCCTATTGCCCTTGTCGTTCACCGATAGATCTAGGACTGAATCTTTCAGACACTCCCTACCCGTCTCCCAACTCCTACCCAACTTTCCAGCCACCAACATCTTCTATGACATCCTATGTTCTGCTACTTTCGGTATCTGTGAATGATACTTCCCTGTGCTCAGGTTAGGTACACATCTCTCATCCCAAGTCCGATCTACACCCCACCCCTTTGTGAGAACCCTCATTACAGTGGAAACTTTGGGTCCCAACAGTTGATAAGCAGCAACATTGACACTTTCCTGTTACCATCACTTGGTCACAATGCTGGCAGTTAGGAATGGGGGACAGATTAGTGGAGTTGGAAGAGTGTCCAACCATACAAAACTCTGAGTCTGCCTAGTTAGCTGTACAAAACTCTACAACCATACAACACTCTGCATAGTTAGCTGTCCTTCCTTTCCTATGAGCCATCCCCTGGTATCACTATACACAGAGAAGTGGTATCATTTCCCAGATACTCTATTACCCACTTCCTTAATCTATGAGCCTCACAAATCTCTGCCCCAGTTATATTCAATTACGCTTTCCCAATTCCCTGTAATGTTAATGCCATGTTTTGTTTTTTTACTCCATAGAATGCACTGACGTTGGTCCTAACTAACACTCTTCTGCAAACATTCAGTGTCAATGGTGGTGGAGGCTCAGGTGAGCCTCAGGCCACAAATACATTTGCGCATAAATCATTCCATCTAAGCCATAACACGTTAGTCACTACTGCTAGCCCACTTTCATGGCTATAAACATACTAAAACATGCTCAAGTCAATTAGTCAGTTTTCAACAATCCCTCGTCTGGAACAATGATCACTCACTTGTTCCAAGCCACCTAGAAAAAACGTTTACGTACACAGGACGAGAGAATACATGTTTAATAATTTCATACCACCCTTGACGAGAATGAGACTGGGGCAAGGACTGTCCATCCGCTCAGTTCTATGCCAATGGGATGCTAATCTCCATGCCAGTCTCCTTCACCCTCATCCTTGGGGGTCAAAGCAGTCTTGCAAGAGTTTATGGAAACCCTAAATCAATTTACGTGCACAGTTGACCCCCCCAGCTCCTTCCCGGCCTTCATTCATTCTTCTGGCTTCTCTTCCTTTTCTTTTTCAGTTAGCTTTACAGTTCATCCTCCCAAGGGCACACATGTAACTCATGCCTGTCAAAGTTGATGGCCTTTGATAATGTCTGGGGTATAACCTGATTTTTCCAAGCAAACACATTTCTCACCTGAGCCTCCACCACCATTCTGTACAGTCCATTCTGTCTTGTCCATTTTTCCACCAGTGCACCAGCAACATGAGAGGAGTTTGGACGTGATCTCTCTCCATGCTCACTCCACATGCACGCTCTCGCCGCCCGTACACAGGTTGCTGGCTCGGACTCAGGTCTCAGGTAGAAGTGGTGCGGGACAGGGCCATAGTGAACGCCATTGTCACCATTACTTCAGCCGGTTAGAGGGGGTTAGGCTCACACTGCTCACTGTCAAATTATCCCTTCCATGCATCTGCTGTAGATAGCATCTGGAGTCATTATAGCGATAACTTCGAGAGAGGACAGACCAGAACAGTTCTGATTCAGGAAATCCAGAAAAACTATTCACCGTATGACAAATTATTACATTCCCAATTTTCTAAATACAACATTTCTAAGAGAAATGTCAAAGAGCGTAACAACACTGATGAAACCATTTAGCAAATTAGCTTATACTCCCTTATCATGCTCGCAACCTTACCACAGAGTTACAGGGTCAAGGAATGAGGGCTAACCCTTAGGAGAAATCCTGACCATACATCAGACCCAATCTGGTGTTTCCCGAGGCTGTTGTCTTGGGAGAGCAGTTAGTGAAATTATACAAGTTATGAATTATAAAGCTACCCGGATCCGGCTGTAAAAGGAGCTCCCAAATAAGAAAGGCCTGGCCATTTGTTAGATTTTTCCCTACGTTTTACCACACACACCAGCACACGCACGCACACACAACTCACTTGTTATGAATATTTGTTAGCTGTGTTAATACCGTGTCTGACTTCCTTGTGTGGGGTCTTTTAATTTGGTTTTAGTAGGTTCTTCACAGTTTAGAAAGGATGCACCTTAAAGCACACAAATGACATTTTCAGAAGTATATGATGTACTGTCACGCTGAATGAGAACTTTTAATGCAAAAAGTGGACAAAAAAATTATAGAAACTCTCCGGACAATTCCTACCTATACTGCGTCTCAAGTCAACAGAACAGAACTGATAATTGATCACCATAGCACATTTGGCAATAACCTTGGATAGCACCTTTAATGGGAAAGCTTAACACTGTAAGGCAGCCTGTCTTGAAGGTGAAGTTGTTATTATCCTGAGTCATCAGGCAGCTAAGTAAGTGGACCAGTGTCTCTCTTCCTCCTCTTCCCCAGCCCAAACAGGTGTCTGGCAGATTGATGACTGCGTATCAGCCTGACAGGCAGACACTTCTCTCTCTCCTCTCCCTCGCCTGAGAGATGGACCTGTGTGACCTCTCGCAGATTATGATGCAATGAGTGGATCTGCAGGAGACGGCCCCGCAATTAAACACCATGAAAATGGATGTCCCAGCTGTACTGTTTGTGCCATGCAACAGTGCCTTGATCAAAACCCCCCTCCAGCGTGAGAAAATTGATGTTCTTCCCATATTGTTTGCTGTTAAACTTTGAAACTTTCTGCACTTTCAGAAGTTAAAGTCTGAATAATGAAAGGGACCTAGCCTATATTGACTCAGTCAACCTAGCTACACTGCAGTCTATATCCAGCCTTGTTCAGCTTTGTCAAGAGAGAGCTACTGTAGGTAGGTATGGTGGAGTTTCCCCATTGAACAACAAGACTCTGTGTGCACATTTCTGAATGCAGGGAGCATGCTGCTCAGATAACAGATAACACTAGAGCATGAAATCATGCCTTCCTATGTTGGCGCACTAGATGTGACTTCTACCTGTTTGTCTCACTTCCTCAACATCGCTGACTGGGATTGGTCGTGATTGAAAACTCAACAGCAACAGTCGTTAATTCAAACCTGCTAGGTCAGGACACACGCTGGTGCTGAGGTAAAATTCCCTGTGTTTTTAGGGGGAGAGCGAGAAAGAGGGAGCGAGAGAGATTAATAGAAGGAGAGAAAGAGTGGGAGAGTAGGCAACTAATGAAGTGTAGACAACGAGAGACTGTTTGTTCTCTTGTTAACCTCCAGGAGAAGATAATTCCGTCCCAGGGGGAGGCTTTAGAAGGAGACGGGCAAGGTGCTTTGTGTTTGCCGGCTGGATGGCCAGAGCTCCAGCCCTTGGGCTTTAGCCAATCTCACAAGCTCGATTTTCCTTCGCATGGAGAAGAGGACCTATTTTACATAACACGGGATCTCAAAATGGATTTGTAGAGACAGACATCACACTGCTTGCCTTATATTAAAATGTAGGTTATACAATACACACTTGAGAAGCAGCATTTAATGTTAACAGTGAACGGAACATACTGCGGTCAGAAAGTTGTGGAAAAGCACAGTATTTCTGTTCTGTTGTAATGGATGATGAAATGAAAGTGTGTTTCATGTATATACAGTGCCTTGCGAAAGTATTCGGCCCCCTTGAACTTTGCGACCTTTTGCCACATTTCAGGCTTCAAACATAAAGATATAAAACTGTTTTTTTTGTGAAGAATCAACAACAAGTGGGACACAATCATGAAGTGGAACGACATTTATTGGATATTTCAAACTTTTTTAACAAATCAAAAACTGAAAAATTGGGCGTGCAAAATTATTCAGCCCCTTTACTTTCAGTGCAGCAAACTCTCTCCAGAAGTTCAGTGAGGATCTCTGAATGATCCAATGTTGACCTAAATGACTAATGATGATAAATACAATCCACCAGTGTGTAATCAAGTCTCCGTATAAATGCACCTGCACTGTGATAGTCTCAGAGGTCCGTTAAAAGCGCAGAGAGCATCATGAAGAACAAGGAACACACCAGGCAGGTCCGAGATACTGTTGTGAAGAAGTTTAAAGCCGGATTTGGATACAAAAAGATTTCCCAAGCTTTAAACATCCCAAGGAGCACTGTGCAAGCGATAATATTGAAATGGAAGGAGTATCAGACCATTGCAAATCTACCAAGACCTGGCCGTCCCTCTAAACTTTCAGCTCATACAAGGAGAAGACTGATCAGAGATGCAGCCAAGAGGCCCATGATCACTCTGGATGAACTGCAGAGATCTACAGCTGAGGTGGGAGACTCTGTCCATAGGACAACAATCAGTCGTATATTGCACAAATCTGGCCTTTATGGAAGAGTGGCAAGAAGAAAGCCATTTCTTAAAGATATCCATAAAAAGTGTCATTTAAAGTTTGCCACAAGCCACCTGGGAGACACACCAAACATGTGGAAGAAGGTGCTCTGGTCAGATGAAACCAAAATTGAACCTTTTGGCAACAATGCAAAACGTTATGTTTGGCGTAAAAGCAACACAGCTGAACACACCATCCCCACTGTCAAACATGGTGGTGGCAGCATCATGGTTTGGGCCTGCTTTTCTTCAGCAGGGACAGGGAAGATGGTTAAAATTGATGGGAAGATGGATGGAGCCAAATACAGGACCATTCTGGTAGAAAACCTGATGGAGTCTGCAAAAGACCTGAAACTGGGACGGAGATTTGTCTTCCAACAAGACAATGATCCAAAACATAAAGCAAAATCTACAATGGAATGGTTCAAAAATAAACATATCCAGGTGTTAGAATGGCCAAGTCAAAGTCCAGACCTGAATCCAATCGAGAATCTGTGGAAAGAACTGAAAACTGCTGTTCACAAATGCTCTCCATCCAACCTCACTGAGCTCGAGCTGTTTTGCAAGGAGGAATGGGAAAAAATGTCAGTCTCTCGATGTGCAAAACTGATAGAGACATACCCCAAGCGACTTACAGCTGTAATCGCAGCAAAAGGTGGCGCTACAAAGTATTAACTTAAGGGGGCTGAATAATTTTGTACGCCCAATTTTTCAGTTTTTGATTTGTTAAAAAAGTTTGAAATATCCAATAAATGTCGTTCCACTTCATGATTGTGTCCCACTTGTTGTTGATTCTTCACAAAAAAATACAGTTTTATATCTTTATGTTTGAAGCCTGAAATGTGGCAAAAGGTCGCAAAGTTCAAGGGGGCCGAATACTTTCGCAAGGCACTGTAAACCCTTTGTTCTATAGGCTACCTCTAGGCAACATAAACAAACTACCTGTGAACAGAGACAATATCATGACTCCTCCACAGTGCCTGCTCTTAACCAGATCTTTACTGCAAATTCACATTATTGAGTTTTTACACCAAGTGATCTGAGGGACTTTGAAGAAACGATATTGTAAGCAACAGGTATTGTTACTGTGAATGTCTTCATCAAAGCCAGGAAGAACACTGTTCCCACATGAAACATGTGACTCAATGACATTCCAGCACATTTTCAAATTTACGTTATGGGTCTAACAGAAGAGTGTAATCATACCAATTATTTTCCTTACTTCATTGACCAAACCAAGTATTGAAATGGAGTATTTTATGAAACAGTGGAAAACATATCGATCTTCTTCCATCATCTTCTAAAACTTCAGACACACAACTCCAGTCATAAGCCAAAATGGCTGTCTGAAGGAATGACCATAATTCCAGCTGAGATGTCTAGTGTTTCACCAAGCCAGCCAACTCTGATCTGGGATCTGCTGCCAGAAGCAGGGTACGGTGGCAACAGATGTTATCAGGCTGTCCACAGACATGTGGACCGGCTGATAAAGGCAGCCTCTTGGGGAGACACAGACAGTGACAGAATCCCAGGTACTGGAACACATGACGTATCCCTCCATGGCTCCACCACTGCTACCTGCAAAGCCAGGGATTCATCTTTATCTAAATATGTGTTGGGTAAGATAGAATGGAATTTGTGATTATGATTATTTCTGGATTATAGGCTGACAATCAAACTACACTGAACAAAAATACTGTATAAACGCAACATGCATCAATTTCAAAGATTAGCCTGTTACAGTTCATACAAGGAAATCAGTCAATTGGTATAAATGAATTAGGCCTTAATCTATGGATGTCACATGACTAGGAATATAAATCTGTTGGTCACAAATACCTTAAAAAAGGTAGGGGCATGAATCAGAAAACCAGTCAGTATCTGGTGTGACCACCACTTGCCTCATGCAGTGCAACACATCTCCTTCACATAGAGTTGACCAGGCTGTTGATTGTGACATGTTGTCCCAATCCTCTACATGCTGAGACGTGAGGTGGTGGTGGAAGATGAATGGCATGACAATGGGCCTCAAGATCTCATCTCATCTCAATTGTGTTTGTTGTCAATAGCTAATGCCAGCCCATACAATAACCACACCGCAAACATGGGGCACTCTGTTCACAATGTTGACATCTGTAAACCGTGATTCATCCATGAAGAGCACACTTCTCCAGAGTGCCAGTGGCCATCAAAGGTGAGAATTTGCCCACTGAAGTCGGTTACGAAGTCGACTGTAGTCAGGTCAATACCCTGGTGAGGATGACGAGCACGAGGAGGTGGTTTCTGACAGTTTGTGCAGAAATTCTTTGGTTGTTCAAACCCACAGTTCCATCAACTCTCTGGATGGCTGGTCTCAGACGATCCCACAGGTGAAGAAGCCGGATATAGAGGTCTTGTGCTGGCATGGTTACACGTGGTCTGTGGTTGTGAGGCTGGTTGGACGTACTGCCAAATTCTCTAAAACGATGTTGGAGACGGCTTATGGTAAAGAAATTAGCATGACATTTTCTGTGGCAACAGGTCTGGTGGACATTCCTGCAGTCAGCATGCTAATGGTATGCTCCCTCAAAACTTGAGATATCTGTGGCATTGCGTTGTGTGACAAAACTGCACATTTTAGAGTGGCCTTTTATTGTCCCCTTTTATTGTCCCCCAAAGGCTTACCTGTGTAATGATCATGCTGCTTAATCAGCTAATTGATACGCCACACCTGTCAGGTGGATGGATTATCTTGGTAAATGAGAAATGCTCACTAACAGGGATGTAAACAAATGTGTGCCCAAAATTTGAGAAATAAGCTTTTTGTGCGTATTGAAAATATCTGGGATCTTTTATTTCAGCTCATGAAACATGGGACCAACACTTTACATGTTGTGTTTGCATTTTTGTTCAATGTAATACAACCTGCTGTGTTACCTGTAGAGTGTAGTTATTATCTGCTTCAATCCTAATCACCAGAGGCCTGCTGCCTAGCAACAATTCATAACATGTAATTATGCCAATGGGGTGAGAAAACCAATATAAAAACACTTATTAAGAAGTGGATGGCATGCTATCCCCTAAGGGGAAATCCTGGTGTTAATTTACTCATTGAGTAAAGACATATTGATGGTGTAAGTCAATGGTGCCACCTGTAATGATTTTAGAGGGTGGGATAATGATCTGTCTACACTTTTAAATGATATCCAGACATGATGCGTGCCTGACTACCTCTGGAGGTTGTCAGGAAGATCTGAACATATCTCAATGTGTCTTTTAATTGCAAATGGTTTATACTTGCATCTATATTTTTGTTGTTGTTGCTATTTATAGTGTATGTGAATTCAGAAACTCTTTGTCAATACATTCAGTCTTTATTATGTTAACTGTAACTCCCGGCTGTATCTAAATGTTTTGGTGAATAAAGGTGATTTTGATTCTGACGGTCTACAACTGTCTGAAAATGTGGGGACGATCAGAATGTGGACAAGATCAGGACAAAGGATGCATGTTAGAACCAGGTATAAATGGGGCTCTAGTCAATATGATGACCCCAGCTCAAGATCTTACACAGTGAGTATAAAGACAGCATCGGTTGACCAAGAATAACTCAAAAGAAAAGAACATGTGCCAAAGTCTACACTTGGTTTCGAGTGAAAAGCAGTTAGTTACTGCTCTAGCCTCTTAGCGTAAACATAGCTGTCAAGCTGAGCTGAGACCCCCTGCAACGAGGGTTATTTGTAAAGTGTTGAATACAAAGCAAAAACCCACAAACTGGTGAATGGATCTCACTTTGAAGATATATCCGAGGAACAATCGTTGCTTCGCCATTTTTTTTCTTTTTTTTTCACAAACCCATCAGCAAGCACACTTTCAGATGCCTTTTGTCACAAACATTCAGGGCTACATTGTCAGATTTTTTTTCAACACAAAAAATACAAAGAAGAGAAAGGCAAATCAAACTCTTATTTACTTTACTGCGAGGCTTGTCTGAGCACAGGCCCTCATGCATTGTTCTTTGATGAGCCCACTTCAGCACTATTGATGGAAAGTTTCATGAGAGATTACTAAAGCGGAGATACACTGAAAAAAAGAGGGATGAAAAGGAATCATTTGAAAGACAGATATAGATATTCTGGTATTATGTTCCACTCTTAGAAACTCAGAAAAATATTTGTTCATACATTATACAGATGTAGCATGTTAATTTGATCACTTTGTTGCAGGAGAACTTTCCTGCAATGTAGGACATTTAACATGAGTATTTGAGTCTTCTTAAATTAGTAATCAACTTTGAAATTTCAGACTTGATTTTCCCCTCACACAAAATGTATCAACCTGTACAAAAATGTCCAATAATTATAGTCCACATAATAATTCACATTTCCTAGCAAATTGGCTGAAATTAAGATCCTACATAGGCTTGAAGTACTTAATTGTGCAAGTTGTTTTCTCTGCAGAGAGAGAGAGAGAGAGAGAGAGAGAGAGCGAGCGCTTGTTGATGTGAAAAGACCAATGTCCATGTGTGATGATTACTCCATGAGACAGGGAGACGGTTCTGACGTCATCCAATCCCACATGGTTGTGATAACAGCCATCAACTCGTGTTAAATCACATTGGAGACAAACCTAATGCTGAGAGAAGCTACAGTGACTTTCCTTTTGATTAGTCTCCATCTCTGTCCAAGCACGATTGATTCAGTTCCAAACGTGAGCCCTGGGATACAAGTACAAATCTATCGATTCCAACATGAGCGCCTCCTTTGTGTGCCTGTAACATGCGCACGTTCCATGCGAATGTGTTCCGTGTGAATGTGCATGTTCCTATTGTGTATGCATGAGTACTGGCATTCTCTGCCCTGCGTATCATACTAACATACTGTAGCCATCCTCGCTATATGAGCCACATTACCAATCCCACCAAGGTGCGTAAGGTGTTTGCCTTTCACACTAGTGACCCGGGTTCGATTCCCTGCCCCGCAGTTCGCTACAATAAAGACACAAATGTGATGATTAAGACAGCATATTGTACTATGGATTACCAGAGGCGGTCTCTGTGAAAGCCTTGTATTGAATAGAGTGCACAGATACTCTGCCAGTGTGAACATACTGTAACCAGCTCACGATGTAGGTTAAGGAGTCCCATATGAAGAGGTCACTTCAACGTGTAGATGATCATCTCCCTTTTCCTGCCGGTGGTGCCAGTATGCACAAATAGTTTGTTAAGGTCATTTAAGCAATAACGCCCGAGGAGGTGTGGTATTTGGCCAATATACCACGGCTAACAATTGTTCTTATGCACGACGCGGAGTGCCTGGACACAGCTCTTAGCCGTGATATTTTGGCCATATATCACTAACCCCCGGGGTGCCTTATTGCTATTATAAACTGCTGTCATGATGTCCTCTGGGGTGTGGATCATAGCCCCCCCCCCCCCCTCTCTCTCTCTACAGTTTTATGACTTTACGACAGGTCATAAATACCTGGTAGAAACTGCCATGTAGTATTGAGAGAGTCTACCAGTGGTTCTGCGACTCGCAAACACGATAGCTCCCTGGCTAACACTGTCAAACAAGCTTGGAATGAACACGCACACGTTTACTATCATAGTGTCACGACTTCCACCGAAGGTGGCTCCTCTCTCTGTTCGGGTGGCGCTCGGCGTCGCAGGTCTACTAGCTGCCACCGATCCCTTTCCTTTTTAGTTTGGTTTTGTCTGTCTTGTGTTCACCTGTGTCTAGTTTAGGTTAATCAGTGCGGTATTAAATCTCGCCCTACCCGCTAGGTTTTGTGCGGAATTGTTTGTGTATCTGTCGTTGGTTTGGGTTGCGTTTTGTTTGTTCTGTTAAACAGGTGTTTTCACGGGACTGTTTTCCCGCACGTTAGTTTAGTCAGAGGAGTGTGTTCCTCCATGTTCGACACCTTCTTCACCAACACCTTCTCCTGCGGCGTCCAGCCCCAGCGGGATTCGGCTCGCGCTCCCGAGGGAGTACGATGGGACGGCTGCCGGGTGTAAGGGGTTCCTGCTCCAGCTGGAGCTTTACCTGGTGACCGTTCACCCGACTCCCTCGGGAGAGGAGAGTGTCAACGTCCTCGTCTCCTGCCTTTCGGGCAAAGCCCTGGAGTGGGCCAACACGGTCTGGGAGGGTCCAGACTTGGCGAGGGACCATTACCCAGAGTTCACCCGCTGCTTCCGGGCTGTGTTCGACCACCCACCGGAGGGCATCTGAGGCAGAAGACGAGGGGTGCACAAGATTTCGAGCTGGAGTTCCGGACCCTGGCCGCCGGCCCGGGATGGAATGACAGGGCCCTGATGGACCACTATACAGTGGGGCAAAAAAGTATTTAGTCAGCCACCAATTGTGCAAGTTCTCCCACTTAAAAAGATGAGAGAGGCCTGTAATTTTCATCACAGGTACACTTCAACTATGACAGACAAAAGGATAAAAAAAAAAAATAATGAATTTATTTACAAATTATGGTGGAAAATAAGTATTTGGTCACCTACAAACAAGCAAGATTTCTGGCTCTCACAGACCTGTAACTTCTTCTTTAAGAGGCTCCTCTGTCCTCCACTCATTACCTGTATTAATGGCACCTGTTTGAACTTGTTATCAGTATAAAAGACACCTGTCCACAACCTCACAGTCACACTCCAAACTCCACTATGGCCAAGACCAAAGAGCTGTCAAAGGACACCAGAAACAAAATTGTAGACCTGCACCAGACTGGGAAGACGGAATCTGCGATAGGTAAGCAGCTTGGTTTGAAGAAATCAACTGTGGGAGCAATAATTAGGAAATGGAAGACATACAAGACCACTGATAATCTCCCTCGATCTGGGGCTCCACGCAAGATCTCACCCCGTGGGGTCAAAATGATCACAAGAACAGTGGGCAAAAATCCCAGAACCACACGGGGGGACCTAGTGAATGACCTGCAGAGAGCTGGGACCAAAGTAACAAAGCCTACCATCAGTAACACACTACGCCGCCAGGGACTCAAATCCTGCAGTGTCAGACGTGTCCCCTTGCTTAAGCCAGTACATGTCCAGGCCCGTCTGAAGTTTGCTAGAGAGCATTTGGATGATCCAGAAGAAGATTGGGAGAATGTCATATGGTCAGATGAAACCAAAATATAACTTTTTGGTAAAAACTCAACTCGTCGTGTTTGGAGGACAAAGAATGCTGAGTTGCATCCAAAGAACACCATACCTACTGTGAAGCATGGGGGTGGAAACATCATGCTTTGGGGCTGTTTTTCTGCAAAGGTACCAGGATGACTGATCCGTGTAAAGGAAAGAATGAATGGGGCCATGTATCGTGAGATTTTCAGTGAAAACCTCCTTCCATCAGCAAGGGCATTGAAGATGAAACGTGGCTGGGTCTTTCAGCATGACAATGATCCCAAACACACCGCCCGGGCAACGAAGGAGTGGCTTCGTAAGAAGCATTTCAAGGTCCTGGAGTGGCCTAGCCAGTCTCCAGATCTCAACCCCATAGAAAATCTTTGGAGGGAGTTGAAAGTCTGTGTTGCCCAGCAACAGCCCCAAAACATCACTGCTCTAGAGGAGATCTGCATGGAGGAATGGGCCAAAATACCAGCAACAGTGTGTGAAAACATTGTGAAGACTTACAGAAAACGTTTGACCTCTGTCATTGCCAACAAAGGGTATATAACAAACTATTGAGAAACTTTTGTTATTGACCAAATGCTTATTTTCCACCATAATTTGCAAATAAATTCATAAAAAATCCTACAATGTGATTTTCTGGATTTTCTCATTTTGTCTGTCATAGTTGAAGTGTACCTATGATGAAAATTACAGGCCTCTCTCGTCTTTTTAAGTGGGAGAACTTGCACAATTGGTGGCTGACTAAATACTTTTTTGCCCCACTGTATTTCTGTGATTATTTAGTTAGTTCATTATTTATTTACTAAGGCAATTTGTATATTGCTGATTCATTATGGAAACTAGGTTTCGTGCAGATAACCAATATTTTTACGATGTTTGGAATGAGACTAGTGAAGTAACAATTAATAATTCATTAATAGAAGACTAATTGATCAGATATTAAAATATCTGAAGAGTTTTATTCAGAAAATTATAACTTTTCCTTGATGCCCCGACTTCCTAATTAATTAATGTTTACATGGTTAGTTATATATCCCATACTGAGTAGTTATATATCCCATATCCCAACTGCCCAGGAGACACCCTCGGATAGATGGGACATGGCCAGGGTCAGCCATTGTCAACGGCGATATGACACGTCTCTCTCCCTCGGAGCTGCTGTAATCCTGTAATTAGTATTATGCCGAAAGGACAGGTACTCAACCCCTATGCTCTTTTTCAATGTTGTTGTTGCTGTTGTTGTTCGACGAAAGTATCCTGAGGCAATTGGAAACATTGCTTCTGATGGAAACATTTCATCTTTATGATGGTATGAGACAGAGGCAAACCGTGAGTGATGCTCCTTCCAGCGTCAACGTTTGTTCCCATGGTGTGTACAGAAGGACACCTTCTCTATAGTAGACGGAGCTGGAAACCAGAGCAGGGGGGTCACCCACCCACACCGATAAGGTAGCTTGCTTTTACACTATTGATGTTCATTGGCTGCACGTATCATGGGGCCTGCTTGTACAGTCACTGGGTCTTCTGGTATGGAAAATAACTGAGAGAGTATTTTGTGTTTGTCTTTCAGCTCATTAGGTAAGAAAATGTAGGAGAATGTGTGGTGTTAAAATGTCTTGTGATGTCCAGTGGCTGTGTTAACATCGCCATTGAGGAAACCCAATTACTCCAGTCCTGCAGAGCCATATACATAGCCGCGGGAAGTAGTTTGGAGGGGTTGGGGGGTATTCATTTATTTTTGCCGGTGCTACAGATATCAGTCCTCTAGTAAAGGCCCAGTGCACTACTTTTGTAAAAAAAAAAACATGTTATATATTTTTTCTTTTATTTCAGATTTTTCAGTGGATGCTGAAGCACCCTCGGCACCCTACTTCCTTCGGCTATGGCCATGTACATTCTGGATATAAATAAAAACCAATGGTGGAGAAAGCCTTAAATAAGACTTCAACTGCAGCAGCTGACAGGAAGTACAGCACCAGGGCAGAAGACTTGGAGTAGGACCAGATCATAACATCAAATCTGAGGCTGGTTTATTGTACTGTAATTGTAATTACTTCCTGACTGTTTTACAGTGGTCATCATGTTGTCTCTGTCGTAGGATTACTAAAAAGATATTCCCAATAATAAATGTATTCTGCCCAGTTCTCTAGGGCGTGTCATCGTACTATGGTGAGCAGACAGTGCTGTGTTGGATAAACAAAAAATAATACTTACACCAGATAGGTGCCATGAAATGCATGGCCGCGGGACCATGTTTTGAGTTGAGGGTGCTGTCGACGGAAAAAAACGTTTTATTTATCAGCATCCTCAGCATCCCTACTTCCCACAGCTATGGTAAAATGTGTTGTTTTACAGGGTCAGCCATAGTAGTATGGTACCACTGGATAAAATGATGGTTAAGTGCCTTGCCCAAGAGCACATTGACATATTTTTCATCTTGTAGGCTCAGGTGTTCAAACCAGTAACTGGCCCAATAATCCAATCACTGCCGCCCTAATGGGCTATCGTCAATTATTGAGAGTCATTGAGGATCCAGAATCCAAGAGGAGCAATAGGGAGATATATTGTAGTCATTAGGGTAATAAATGATAGGGTAGCCTGCAATAGCCCTGCTAAAGATGTCACTAAAGAACCTGCACCTCTGAACACTGAATGATACAGTGCAATCGGAAAATATTCATAGCCTTTCACTTTTTCCACATTTTGTTACGTTACAGCCTTATTTTAAAATGGATTCAATGGTTTTTTTTCCTCATCAATCTACACACAATACCCTATCATGACAAAGCAAAAACAGGTTAAGACATTTTTGCAAAAAAAACCTGAAATATCACTTTTACATAAGTATTCAGACCCTGTACTCAGTACGTTGTTGAAGCACCTTTGGCATCAATAATAGCCTTGAGTCTTCTTCGGTATGATGCATGTGTATTTGGGGAGTTTCCCACTCTCCTCTACAGATCCTCTGAAGCTCTGTCAGGGTGGAGCGTCCCTGTACAGCTATTTTCACGTCTTTCCAGGTACGTTCTATAGGGTTCAAGTCCGGGCTCTGGCTGGGCCACTCAAGAGAGACTTGTCCCGAAGTCAATCCTGCATTGTCTTGGCTGTGTGCTTAGGGACATTATGCTGTTGGAAGGTGAACCTTTGCCCCAGGCTGAGGTCCTAACCTGCTCCAGAGCGCTTTTCATCAAGGATCTCTCTGTACTATGATGCTGCCACCACAATGCTTCACCATAGGTATGGTGTCTGGCCTCCTCCAGACGTGACGCTTGGCATTCAGGCCAAAGATTTCAATTTTGGTTCCATCAGACCAGAGAATCTCGTTCCCCATGGTCTGAGAGTCCTTTGGGTGTCTTTTGTTAAACTCCAAGCGGGCTGTCATGCCTTTTACTGAAGAGTGGATTCTGTCTGGCCACTATACCCTAAAGGCCTGATTGGTGGAGTGCTGCAGAGATGGTTGTCCTTCTGCAAGGTTCTCCCATCTCCACAGAGGAAGTCTGGAGCTCTGTCAGAGTGACCTTCAGGTTCTTGGTCACCTGCCTGACCAAGCTTGGTCCATCTCCCCCGATTGCTCAGTTTGGCCGGGCGGACAGCTCTAGGAAGAGTCTTGGTCGTTACAAACCTCTTCCATTTAAGAATGATGGAGGCCACTGTTCTTGGGGACCTTCAATTCTGCATACATTTTTTGGTACCCTTCCTCAGACCTGTGCCTCGACACAATCCGGTCTCAGAGTTCTACGGACAATTCCTTCAACCTCATGGCTTGGTTTTCTCTCTGACATGCACTGTCAAATGTGGGACCTTATATAGACAGGTGTGTGCCTTTCCAAATCATGTCTAATCAATTGAATTTGCCACAGGTGGACTCCAATCAACTTGTAGAAACATCTCAAGGATGATCCTGGAAACAGGATGCACCTGAGCTCAATTTCGAGTGTCATAGTAAACGGTCTGAATACAAGGTATTTCTGTTTTTTGTTTTTTTTCATTGCATTTGCAAAAATCTCTTAACCTGTTTTTCTTTGTCATTATGGGGTATTATGTGGAGATTGATGAGGAAAACAATCAATGTAATCCATTATAGAATAAGGCTGTAACATAAAAAAATGTGGAAAAGTGAAGGGGTCTGAATACTTTCCGAATGCACTGAAGATTATGGTATATTGTAAGTGTCAACCATTCACTGCTAAAGAGGTGAAGATTCAGATTAGGTGTTATTATTGATTATCAGGTATCTTCCAACCAATACGGTTAAAGGATTGCTTCACAAAGCATCAGAAGATTCTGAGTTTATAAAGTTTATGATGTTTTGCTACAGATAGATAATAATTTTCTCCCTTGATCACAAGTATGGAGTCCCTCAAACCTACAATCAATCTGGTTCGGACGCGGTCCTATGGGAGCTCCCTGTGAAGCAGCAAGATAGAATGCAATGCAGTGGTGGAATCGCTCATTGTGTCTAACTGCCCTCCGGGGACGGCTGTGTATATTATCCCCTTACAGCCCTAAAGTGGTGCCATTTGATATATGAATTCCACCAGAAGAAGCAAAGTATTGGAAACCCAAGTTTGCCGAACCTCACAGTGAGGCATGATTAGGCATGGAAAATGTTGAGCAAATCACTCTGAACAAAGTTACATAATTATAATTCCCAGAACTAATTAGATTAGACTCTATTTTAATATGTGGCCTCAGTGACAGGTCTATTAGCTTTGTTCCAGCATTTTTTTTCACTGATATGTCCACTTTCAAGTCACGTAGTTGTGAACTAAGTTAGACATGAGGTTGTGGTTGAGAAGCTATGAGGGAGATTAATGTTGCTAGACTAGTGTCATGACGTTGGCCTGGGGGGTAGGTTTATGACAGTCATAAATACCTCTTCCCCCCTTTTTCCTCTCTCTACCCTACCGAGGTTACATTTGCAAAACCCTTGGTTAACATAGAGATTCGGGGAACATCAGAAGGTGGGGGGAAATTAACTATATTCTGGTAATGCGACCAATTGAACATATGCGGTGGTACTTAATGAATATGATGTCAGTTCGGTTGTCATCTGAGACATTCTCATCAATGATAAGATGACATAAACTCTACAGTGGAAAGTCTACACATCAGAGTTATCGGATTCACATGGAATTGTTGTTCAATTTAAATGTTTGAATATGAAATTATTCGTGATGGGATGAAATGTGATTTTAGCTTCTAAAATGTGAGATTTGGGTTTTCATAAAACAGGGCTCTGCTCAATCAGTGGCCCGCCCCAGTGGCCCGCCCCCTATATAAGCCCTTGACGACAATATAACCTCCTGTTCCGAGGATGTAGGACGACGGTCCGATGTCAGAATGGTTCAGATAATAACTACAGAACGAAGCCAACATCAGCGTGAGCTTTGGTTGCGAATGGTATGAACTTTGAACTCTTATTCACTACAGAAGTTATAACTCCTAGCCGTTGAGTTAGCAACCGCAGATGCAAACGAGGGTTAGGAAGGGACAGACAGAGTATCCCATCTATCACTCAACGACATCACTACAACATATCCAATTGACAACCAGAGACATTCTTCCAAGGACTCGGTTTGGCAACACGGCCTTCCATCTACCACCAACCTACGGAAGCGCAGCTCAGACTAAATATTTATTGCATTTTCCTTTTCCAAATGGGCGGTAATTTAGAATGCATAAGATACTGTATTTACGATAGCACAGCTTCGCTTTTGTTCCTCAGTCTTCCCGCTCCTTCACTCAAACCCAGACCCTTTTCTTTTGTGTAACAAGCTGTCATATCTGTTCTGCCCGCAAGGGACGTTTTCCTTTGACGTAATTTGTAATCAAGTTATGATTTAATTATGTGTATGTGTAATTCTGTGTGATTAGTTAGGTATTTAGTAAATACATAATTAAACCCAATTCCGTATTGCTGATTCAACTTGTTAGCCAGGGTTCGTGCAGATAACTAAGAATTTATAACTTTCAGATGAGACTGAATTAAGATGAGGATTAATATTGACTGCTATTGATGTAAAATATTACTAGGTCTTTAAGAGTTTATTCGGAAGATAACAGCTCTATAAACATTATTTTGTGGTGCCCGACTCTCTAGTTAATTACATTTACATGATTAGCTCAATCAGGTAATATTAATTACTGAGATATGATTTTATAAAATAGCATGTCATATCACTTAATCCGGCATAGCCAAAGACACGACACTAGCCACTGGGAAAAATACCCTTTGCTACACATATTACTTCAATGTAAACTTGTGAACTTGTCAGGTTTCGACCGCTACCTCTGCACATGGTTGAATATTTTCCCTGTAGTTTACAAATGTTACATCCCAAGAATAAATAACTTTTTTCCCAGGTAACACTATATTTCTCGCCAAAACCGTAAGTGTCATTCTAAAGCATTTAAAGCATATTAATATGTCTGTATTTGGTTAGAACGTTGATCGGCATGAAAATTCAAGTCTGATGCTACCTGAGCCTGATGAGCTATACACTACGGACATTTAAGACATTTTATGAGCCCAAGCCCAAAGAAGCCCAAATGATTTTGCCATCATCCAACACATAGCTGAATCCGTGTTTAAATAAAGGGCAACTTTATTTTTTTTTAATACGGACTTGAATTTTTATCATTAGCAGGCTGATGAAAGGCCTTGGATACCTTTTCATGATATTTCCCCTAATGTTGCACATTGTGCTGTATTAGCCTACCTCTTTTGTATCCCTTTTTCAAAAGTCTAAATTTTAAATGAGTCTATTAAGCTATTCAAGTCTAGCTTTTCCTTGGACTCCAACAGCTAAGGAGCATTGAGCAAGAGGCTATAAGTTAGAAGTTAATGCATTACCCATCATTCATTAGTTAAATATCAGGCTATACTGTATTGAAAATATTACCTGAACAGGTAGGCTAGGACATATAAATCTATAAATCTATCTACTGTATCTATCTACTGTATCTATCTATCTATCTATCTCTATCTATCAGTTGCGGTCAGTACCATTTCAGAAGAGGGAGGACAATTTTTTCATAAGCATTGCCTTATCTCTATTACAGTATATTGGATGACTGTCATTCTTATTCTATTCCCCCAGTTCAATGTAACAGCGATAGGTTTAGGCTGCTACTACCCAAATTTCCCTATACCCATCATGAGGTTGCTACAACCTAGGCTATGAATTAAAGTTTACAGCGTAGGTGCGCACAGGTCTAAAGACAAATTTGATGTGACAGACAGTCACAAATGGACAGACAGTGACATTCAATACCGCCTTGCACACTCTTGCCTGCATCTAGCTGATATTGGGTATAATCATTAGTCCAAAAGTTGCAAACACGAGTTTCAATTGGACAAATTCAGGTTTCATAGCTGCCACTTTGTATTCCTTCTCGCATCTACGTTAAGGGCTCTCCTCCTTTCAGCTCTTACCTGCACTTGTGGACTTCAGCACAACACATCAGCTGTATTTGACCAGCCGAAAAAAACTTTCCAAGCCAAACTGCCTACAGACAGTTGAAGTCGGAAGTTTATATACACTTAGGTGGGAATCATTAAAACTAGTTTTTCAACCACTCCACAAATTTCTTGTCAACAAACTATAGTTTTGGCAAGTTGGTTAGGACATCTACTTTGTAAATGACAAAAGTCATTTTTCCAACAATAGTTTGCAGACAGATTGTTTCACTTATAATTCACTGTATAACAATTCCAGTGGGTCAGAAGTTTGCATACACTAAGTTGACTGTGCCTTTAAACAGCTTGGAAAAATGCAGAAAATTATGTCATGGCTTTAGAAGCTTCTGCTAATTTACATAATTTGAGTCAATTGGAGGTGTACCTGTGGATGTATTTCAAGACCTACCTTCAAACTCAGTGCCTCTTTGCTTGACATCATGGGAAAATCAAAAAGAATCAGCCAAGACCTCAGAAAAAAAATTGTAGACCTCCACAAGTCTGGTTCATCCTTGGGAGCAATTTCCAAATGCCTGAAGGTACCACGTTCCTCTGTACAAACAATAGTACGCAAATATAAACACCATGGGACCACATAGCCGTCATACCGCTCAGGAAAGAGACGCGTTCTGTCTCCTAGAGATGAACGTACTTTGGTGCGAAAAGTGCAAATCAATCCCAGAACTACAGCAAAAGACCTTGTGAAGATGCTGGAAGAAACCGGCACAAAAGTATCTATATCCACAGTAAAACGAGTCCTATATCGACACAACCCGAAAGGCCGCTCAGCAAGGAAGAAGCCACGGCTCCAAATCCGACATAAAAAAGCCAGACTACGGTTTGCAACTGCACATGGGGACAAAGATCGTACTTTTTGGAGAAATGTCCTCTGATCTGATGAAACAAAAAATAGAACTGTTTGGCCATGTGTTTGGAGGAAAAAGGGGAGGCTTGCAAGCCCAAGAACACCATCCCAACCGTGAACCACGAGGGTGGCAGCATCATGTTGTGGGGGTGCTTTGGTGGCCCAACGCTTTTAACCACTAGGCTACCGGCTGGTGTACACAGTGGTAGAGATCCAAAGGACATGTGATGTACAAGTTAAGTTAAGGATCGGGGGTGTATAGGCTGTCCATGAAAATGTTCTCTCCATCTGGCTGAAAGGTCTATTTATTCCTTGGGAGCTTAATTAAGGAAGCTGTAGTAAAGCTCGCCGTGACCATAGCAACAGAACCGACTCGCCACCTATACTAAAAACAAGAATAGATGTGTTTTTCTATCTGGAAAATGGATTCAGCACACTGGCTGGCTCACAGAGGAACAATGACCAGTTGAAAGTCAATAGAATTTGATTTAGTGCTAAATAACATCCATGTAAAATATGTGAGAATAGAATAATGAGTGCTTTAATACAAACTGAGGTTTGACGCCAGTAGCAAACATCAGGAATCAAAAAATCCTTTGGTTGAGTTGATTATTATGTAATTGGATAATTCCCTCCCTGTTGCATTGAAAGGTTTATGTTACAATATCATTAGTGCTAGAAACAGTATGAACTGTTTGCCTCAAAGTTAAAAACTCTGCACTTGGCCTGATCGAAGTGCTATCAACTGGAGTTCAGGGAGTAATTGAACAATAACCCTGGGAGACAAACATAAAAAAATCTGTTAATGGTCCAATTACCACTGTAGTGTAGAACATCGTGGGCAAGGCTGATTCCCACTGCTGCCCACCGAGATTAAAAGGTAGCAGAACTAAAGCTTGATTAAAAAGCGAGGGTATCATTAATTACATGTTTGTTGGTTTATTTGTTTGTTAACATTGTGCTGGCTGAATGATGACGGATGTACAGTATATTTTGCTCTCTGCGTGTGCTTTCCCCTATACAGAATACAGGTAACTGCCAAAATAAAGGAAACACCAACATAAAGTGTCTTAATAGAACGTTGGGCCACCACGAGTCGCCAGAACAGCTTCAATGTGCCTTGGCATAGATTCTGCAAGTGTCTGGAACTCTATTTGAGGAATCCATTCTTCCACAATAAATTCAATAATTTAGTGTTTAGTTGATGGTGGTGGAAAACACTGGGACATTTTTAGACATGTCCCTAAGCATGATGGGATGTTAATTGCTTAATTAACTCGAGACCTACACCTGTGTGGAAGCACCTTCTTTCAATACACTTTGCCTCCTTCATTTACTTAAGTGTTTCCTTTATTTTGACAGTTACCTGTAGATAAATTTTAGCCTTGCAATCACCTACTGTTTTGAAACTTTACAGCAAGGACTTTGCATAACCCTCAACCCCATGGCCATGTTCCCTCCAATGAATGGCCTTTTATGTTTGAGGAGAGAAAATATAATTATATGTCTCTGACTGACGGCTGCCTCTACTGTAGTCACGAATTTCGGATGAAGGGGCATGTCTGAGTGACGTACAGTAAATATATAGTTTGTGTGCATATCTATACATGACAATGCTAATGACAGGGGTCCATGGTACTTAATGACATGTGAAGAACATACACTACATGACCAAAAGTATGTGGACACCTGCTCGTCTAATGTCTCATTCCAAAATCATGGGCATTAATATGCTGTTGGGCCCCCCTTGCTGCTATAACAGCCTCCACTCTTCTGGGAAGGCTTTCCACTAGATGTTGGAACATTGCTGGGGACTTGCTTCCATTCAGCCACAAGAGCATTACTGAGGTCGGGCACTGATGTTGGCCGATCAGGCCTGGCTCGCAGTCAGCATTCCAATTCATCCCAAAGGTGTTCGATGGGGTTGAGGTCAGGGCTCTGTGCAGGCCAGTCAAGTTCTTTGACCCCAATCTCAACAAACTATTTCTGTATGGATCTCGCTTTGTGTACAGGGGCATTGTCATGCTGAAACAGGAAAGGGCTTTCCCCAAACTGTTGCCATAAAGTTGGATGTACAGAATTGTCTAAAATATCATTGTATACTATAGCATTAAGATTTATTTCACTGGAACTAAGGAGCCTAGCCCGAACCATGAAAAACAGCCCCAGACCATTATTCCTCCTCCACCAAACTTTACAGTTGGCACTATGCATTGGGGTAGGTAGCGTTCTCCTGGCATCCGTCAAACCCAGATTAGTCCGTCAGACTGACAGATGGTGAAGCGTGATTCATCACTCCAGAGAACGCTTTTCCACTGCTCCAGACTCCAGCCGATGCTAGGCATTGCGCATGGGGATCTTAGGCTTGTGTGTTTTACACCCTTGAAATTACTCAGACAGCAACCGCCCGTCTTCGTTTTAGCAGCTTTCAGGCTGGGGTTAAATTTTTAGTTTTAGTAGTGTAGTTTTTTTTTTAAACACATTGTATAATTTCCAATGCTATACATCCCAATACGAAAACAATGCTTTCACAATGAATTAACACAATACTCCAAAATATTACTAGTGAGTGATGCAACCGGGGACAGACAATATACACTGAAAACCTGTGCTAACGCACAGTTACAGTGCCGTGGAAAAGTATTTTCCAACTTTCTAATTTTCTCAACTTTGGCATATTTTTTTATACCGAACGTTATCAGATCTTCTACGAAAACCTAATATTAGAGAAAGGGAAACTGAGTGAACAAATAACACAACAATTAATACTTGCATACCTTTGTTGATTAAATTAATTATATAACACCCAATGCCCCTATGTGAAAAAGTAATTGCCCCCTTAAACTTTCTGGAAAACTTGAGTCAAGTTTTTTGACAAGATCGGTCCCATTATGTCTGGCAAAAACCAAACACTGCATTCCACAGAAATAACCTAATAAAAACAGTCCAGCATGGTGGTGGTAGTATGATGGTTTGGGGATGCTTTGCTGCCTCAGGACCTGGATGACTTGCTTTAATAGAAGGAACCATGAATTCTGCTCTGTAACAGAGAATTCTACAGGGGAATGTCAGGCCATACTTCTGTGAGATTAAGCTGAAACGCAGCTGGGTCGTGCAGCAAGACAATGATCAAAAACACACAATCAGGTCTACATGAAATTTGTTAAAAAGCAACAAATTGTACGTTTTGGAATGGCCTAGTCAAAGTGCAGACCTAATCCCAATTGATATGTTGTGTCAGGATTTGAAACGAGCAGTTGCATTCTGCATGCAAGCCGTTCTGCATTCAAGAGTGGGCCAAAATGTCAACCTCAAAAGGGGCAAATGCAGGGCAAAGATCAGCTGTTTGTAGGGAAGATGTATCCATTGTATGGCTTGGGATAAATGAATAGAGAGCAGTAGATATCAGAGCAGAATGTGAAATTTGCCATGTCATTTCACATTCCGAGGCCCCAAAAAGAGAGCATAACCATCTCATTATTGTCAGGGACAGGGGGGTTGGATTCACATTTCCACACAATATACCTGTTATCCTATTAAGGTGAAAATCTATTCGAACTGTTTCATTCCCAGTGTCTTAAGAATATTCAGTAACACTCCACAATTACTCTTATTCCTGTGTAATAACCTGTTCCTTCTCAATAACATATTGTTGTATAGGATTGTCTTCTTGCTGATTGTAAGACGAGCTCTGGACCACATCAGGCCCAGTAGGAGGCAGTGAAGTTTAGCTGTCATCCACCTTCTCTCAGTCAGTCAAAGTCCTCAAGGTGTTATTCTATCTAGGGGACATCAGTAAGATACAGTCAATTGATCTTGCTCCCTCAATATTTCAATCAAGAGATTTTAAACACAATGCATCCAGGCAGTAGGGTGGATCAGCAAAGATATGAAAGCAGATTTTAACTGGAATTTTTCACCAATACTGTATTAAGCCTGTCCAATAGCACAGATGCCTTAACATATCGCACATTACACTTTTGATTTGTGTTTGATGTCAGTGAAATCCACATTTGGAAATGTAGGACTAATATGTTTTTGTTGTTGAAAGAGCTCCTGGTGCTCTAACACCCTTGGGGACTAAAGATATGTGATAAAGCTGACAAATGAGGCTGTCCTAATCTCTTTTCCACAGACAATGTGAGTTAGATACAGCTTCTCACTTCACAAGCTTTCAATAAAAAGGAGAGCCGGAGATGGGGTGACTATCAATTATAGTTATTATACTTTTTTGGGGACACAAAGAGATCCATCTACAAATGTGTCTTTCCTCCAATAAGTCCTGTTTCTGAGCCTCTGAGGGAGAGAAAAGGATTCCTGACTTGTAGCGTACAAATCGGCAGTTTAGAAAAAGACTCCCCACAAATCGGCAGTTTAGAAAAAGACTCCCCACAAATCGCCAGTTTAGAAAAAGTCTCCCCACAAATCGGCAGTTTAGAAAAAGTCTCCCCACAAATCGGCAGTTTAGAAAAAGTCTCCCCACAAATGCCCAGTTTAGAAAAAGTCTCCCCACAAATGCCTAGTTTAGAAAAAGACGCCCCACAAGTCACCAGTTAAAATAATTACCCCCACAAGTTGTCAGTTTACAAAAAGACTCAATTTAAATGACCAATTTAGAAAAAGACTACTCACAAGTTACCAGACACACGTAAAATGTCTGGTATTAGATGATTTGGAGGAGATTAATTCATTCTAATATGTCCCATCTATCTAGAACACGGCAAGACAATATTTTTCTTCTAGATCATTTATATCACCACAGATTCAGCATCCCATTGTTACTCAGAGTCTGCCATGCAGGTACGCTCTCTCCTCGTGATTTCACTGATGAATGCAGGACTGGCTCGGCTGTCCTGGGAGGCCTTTTGTTTTGCCCAAATGAAAGATCCATTCATTTATAACATGCTGTTTTAATCATTAAAAACAGCCATATGGCTCCTTCTAAATAATTACCACCTGTAATGCAATGCATTAAGAACAATAAAGATTATACGCTTAGCAGCTGTTAAAAAGAAAACGTAGTGGCGACTCATTACATCTCTGCTGTCACCCCAGATTAATGTAAAAACTGTTTATCCAAGTGATGGGGTTGTTGTTTGCTGCATGCTATGGGAAGGCAGGCAAGAGTAGTTTACATTTTATTTAGTAGTATTAGAAAACAATAACTTCTAACCCCTCAAATATTGATCAGAATGAAAAAGTTGTTTGAAAATAATGACTGACTAGTAACTATACAGGAATGTAGTATATAACTGAATCTCACACCTCAAAATGCGATCATTATAACACATCTCTGGATGTGATCATGACAACTTGCAACATATTGAATGGAACCCTTTTCATTTCAAAACACATCATTTTCACACAGTGCATGATAGCACAATCATGACAATGTTTTGGCTGATTTCAATTCAGTACAGCTATGATATGCTGTTGTACTGAAGAGTCAGGAGATTCTACAAGAAGCTTTAGAGGGACAGGAGCCTGTGTGAATGACACATTGACCTCACAGCATTGTTTTTCATGATCAAAAGATAAGCCTAACCATTGTTACGTCTCTTAATTACATCATTCTTTAAATTCAATCTCAACATGGATTCCCTAATTTCCTCTGGCGATCACAGGGAAGAACTCTTACTCTTTCATCTGTGATTCATGCAATTTACAGGCTTTGCATACCCAGTGAGATTCAAACCAGTGGAAACACGCAGATTGGCAACATCATCCGTCTTCCCTGAGCTCAGCCTCTTTCTTATGGAGATCAAACAATCTAAACTCATTAGGATTAGGTTTGCACTTATTTTTGCACAACCCTGCGATTCTAGGTCTAAGGCGGGTAGAGGCAGGTAGGCTTCAAGGGGGCAGCTGGTGGATAAGAAACTCTGTGCAACACAGCCATAAGAATGATGATGATGGGGTTTATTTCTAAATGGTGACCAGTAGATGAACTCGCTAGAAAACAGGAATGGGCTGTTGTTAGATCCCCCTTGGTAGCTATCTTGAAACTTGGATTGCACGGCCGTCTTGTCGTTTGGATAATAGGCAGTACATGAATTATACTGTAATTTGAAAAGACTGGAAAGGGTAAACACACACACACACACGCACAAACTCAACAGTCAACACTGCTGTTCTAATATACAGCTGAAGTCGGAAGTTTACATACACCTTAGCCAATTACATTTAAACTCAGTTTTTCGAAATTTCCAACATTTAATCCTAATAAAAACTCAGTCTTAGGTCAGTTAGGATCATCACTTTATTTTAAGAATGTGAAATGTCAGAATAATAGTAGAGAGAATGATTTATTTCAGCTTTGATTTCTTTCATCACATTCCCAGTGGGTCAGAAGTTTACATACACTCAATTAGCATTTGGTTACATTTCCTTATTTTTTTTAAATTTGGGTCAAGCGTTTGGGTAGCCTTCCACAAGCTTCCCACAATAATTTGGGTGAATTTTGGCCCATTCCTCCTGACAGAGCTGGTGTAACTGAGTCAGGTTTGTAGGCCTCCTAGCTCACACACACTTTTTCAGTTCTGCCCACAAATGTTCTATAGGATCGAGGTCAGGGCTTTGTGATGGCAACTCCAATACCTTGACTTTGTTGTCCTTCAGACATTTTGCCCCAACTTTGGAAGTATGCTTAGGGTCATTGTCCATTTGGAAGACTAAAAACTTCCTGACTGATGTCTTGAGATGTTGCTTCAATATATCCACATAATTTTCCCTCCTCATGGTGCCATCTATTTTGTGAAGTGCACCAGTCCCTCCTGCAGCAAAGCACCCCCACAACATGATGCTGCCACCCCGTGTTTCATGGTTGGGATGATGTTCTTGGGCTTGCAAGCCTCCCCTTTTTCCTCCAAACATAACAATAGTATTTATGGCCAAACCATTCTATTTTTGTTTAATCAGACCAGAGGACATTTCTCCAAAAAGTATGATCTTGTCCCCATGTGCAGTTGCAAACCATAGTCTGGCTTTTTTATGGCGGTTTTGGAGCAGTGGCTTCTTCCTTGCTGAGTGGCCTTTCAGGTTATGTTGATATAGGACTCGTTTTACTGTGGATATAGATACTTTGCACCTGTTTCCTCCAGCATCTTCACAAGGTCCTTTGCTGTAGTTCTGGGATTGATTTGCACTTTTCGCATCAAAGTGCGTTCATCTCTAGGAGACAGAACGCGTCTCGTTCCTGAGCGGTAAGACGGCTGCGTCCTGCCATAGTGTTTATACTTGCGTACTATTGTTTGTACAGATGAATGTGCTACCTTCAGGTGTTTGGAAATTGCTCCCAGGGATGAACCAGACTTGTGGAGGTCTACAATTTTTTTTCTGAGGTCTTGGCTGATTTCTTTTGATTTTCCCATGATGTCAAGCACTGAGTTTGAAGGTAGGCCTTGAAATACATCCGCAGGTACACCTCCAATTGACTCAAATGATGTCAATTAGCCTATCAGAAGCTTCTAAAGCCATGACATAATTTTCTGGAATTTTCCAAGCTGTTTAAAGGCACAGTCAACTCAGTGTATGTAAACTTCTGACCCACTGTAATTGTGATACAGTGAATTATAAGTGAAACAATCTGTCTGTAAACAATTGTTGGAAAAATTACTTGTGTTATGCACAAAGTAGATGTCCTAACCGACTTGCCAAAACTATAGTTTGTTAACAAGAAATTTGTGGAGTAGTTGAAAAATGAGTTTTAATGACTCCAACCTAAGTATATGTAAACTTCCAACTTCAACTGTAGCTAACATTTGCTAGCTAACCAACAACTGTAACTATGTATTTGAGAGACAACAAGTACTCATTGTGCAAATGTATTTATGTTTTTAATAAACATCGGAGATTAAATAAGGTTTACATGTTGTCAACAATCTAAGCCAACCATGTCTGTTTTGCTCCTTAGTTGTGCACACTTCTATTTTGTTGCTAACCCATATATACACAGGTGCACAGATGAGGATGAAATGGAACCAAAGCCATATTCTAATGTTGAGCACAACAATTTACACTCATTCTTTCAATCGTTCTTTTACTATGTCTTTGTTTTAGTATGGTCAGGGCGTGAGTTGGGTGGGTTGTCTATGTTAGTTTTTCTATGATTTGCTATTTCTGTGTTTGGCCTGGTATGGTTCTCAATCAGAGGCAGCTGTCAATCGTTGTCCCTGATTGAGAACCATATTTAGGTAGCCTGGTTTCGTGGGTGATTATTTTCTGTTTAGTGTGTGATGCACCTGATGGAGCTGTTTCGTTTGTTCTCTTTTGTTACTTTGTATTTAGTGTTCAGTTCAGTTTATTGAAAGGATGAACACTTACAACGCTGCGCATTGGTCCTCCGATCCTTCCTACTACTCCTCCTCTTTAGAGGAGGAAGACGAAAACCCTTACAGATAACCACAACTGGGTTCAAATACATGTGTATATGTTTATTTGGGTGAATCTATTTGAAAGTATTTTCAAATAATATTGCCCAAATCAACTACTTCTACTAAAAGTATTTGAAAGTATTTTCAAATGATTTAAATATACAGTATAGCCTACTATTTGAAAGTATTTTCAAATTCTTATTTTCAAATACCTGGGTTAAATGTATGGGAGTGTACTTGAGTCAGTGTATTTGAGCATTTTCAAATCCTGACAATACTTTCCAAGTGTATTTCAAATACAGCACATTCCAATATTCAACAGCTTGTCTCAAATAAAATATCTGAAAGTAATTGAGATATTTGAAATAGTATTTGAACCCAGGTCTGTCGATAACAGAGAGATGTTTGAAGCAAGCATCATGCTCACCATATCAGTAACCAGCAGCTCAATTTAGTAAAAAAATAAATATTTAAGCCCACTGACCAAATATTACAGCTGCCTGGCCATGGATCCCTAGGCGAGGCGCCTGTAGCAACCTGCAGATGGAGAGAAATTATATCTTAATTAAAAGTGGCATCCTAAGAGGCCCAACAGGGCATTTCACCAGACGTGACTGGCTCAGTTAACCCTCAGAGTCCCTCTGACCTGTACTGTGGCAGACAGTTCAGCCTGTTCTGTTATCCCTAACATGCCCTCATCTGTGTAGAAGCATATATGAAGTGTACATAGGCCTACTACAAGACTTACATAAGGAATCAGAACAGCCGATGTCATGTTATGGCTAAAAGGTCACGATAGCTGTAGGAGGTATGAAATAATGTAACGTAAAAGATGACAGAAAAAACGGTCAAAGTGTCAAACTAGTCGTGTTGAAGTGTCATATGCACTATTGTAGCTTTTTCATACAGTGGGGCAAAAAAAGTATTTAGTCAGCCACCAATTGTGCAAGTTCTCCCACTTAAAAAGATGACAGAGGCCTGTAATTTTCATCATAGGTACACTTCAACTATGACAGACAAAATGAGAAAAAAATCCAGAAAATCACATTGTAGGATTTTTTATGAATTTATTTGCAGATTATGGTGGAAAACAAGTATTTGGTCACCTACAAACACGCAAGATTTCTGTCTCTCACAGACCTGTAACTTCTTCTTTACTTCTTCGTTACCTGTTGAAGTGTACCTATGATGAAAATTACAGGCCTCTCTCATCTTTTTAAGTGGGAGAACTTGCACAACTGGTGGCTGACTAAATACTTTTTTGCCCCACTGTATAGTTAATGCGAATTCAAGTGGCCATTCTCTTCAAGTAAAATGTAATAGGGAGTCATTACTTAGTACAACTGAATGCCAGTATAATGAGGTTGTTTTTTTAATTTCTCAGTTTCATTTCTAGTGTAAAAAACAAAACAGTTGCGCTTTGAACATCATGTTGTTTCAGCTGGTGCTAAAATAAAAAACCTAACTGTTCCCCCATCTAAACATTGGCAGTGTCAATGTGTTCCCTGTCATTTGTAAAGTGGCATATGGTTGTGTTCAGTCGTGATTAAATATTTAGAGGCTTGTTCATTGCCTGAAGCGAACTAGCACACTGTATGGAGGGATTGAAGGTCAACAGAATTCAACAGTGTGAATTAAACATTGCGTTGCAGGAACACGCAGAAATGGGAGAGAGATCTGCCACTTTAAGACTAGCCCTGAAGATACCTTTTTTTCTTCCGTTTTATTTGTTTCTCTGGTGCTGAGTTTTAATGAGAAGAGTTGTGTTGGAGAAAGGGCAACGCTCTCCAGTATTCTTAATTTCACAAAGGTACGGTATTATGCAAGTAAAGCATCATTTTTTGTATTTACATCCTGTCCCTTGCATTCAATTCACAATGATACTTTTCTTAGTGTTTCTGGGGTTTTCATGAATGCACAAGGACTGTAAAACTGTCAGCAATAGCAGATTTCTGATAGATACATACATGCCACGTCAGTGCCAGGTCAAAGCATGTGAATTCGGTATCACTTCCCTTCAAGGGACTCCGTTGGAAGAGTAATCTCCAATCTCACCATCCAGCCCTCTTTGTGCGGTGCAACAGCAGGACGCCACCTTTTCCCATTACAGTTTGGCTGGACTAGACAGATCTACCCATTCTGGCACGGCTAGCTAGCTCATCATTCTGACAGGCTCTCTGGAGCTGATATTCATGCAGACACTCATAGCTAGGAAAGATGTAAACAATTCAATACCTGACCCAGACCTTCTGCCAAAAACCCAACCAGGTATACTCCCTTCACAGATAGATGCCTCCTATTTTCAAAATAAGAAGTATGTGTCAATACCTGACCTATGGCCTGTATGAGAAGCGGCTTGAAAACTAGTAAACATCCACAGTAGGACCCATCTAGGTACACATTGACAGCGTGGGACTATAACGTTTTATCTGCGTTTTTGTCAAAATGTAGTTATTGACATAGCCTTGTTCTGTTTAATGTTCTCTATCTATTTCGTACTCTAAATACCCCAAATCAGAGGCAGACTGGGACAACAATTTGGCCCTGTCATTTTATCAGTAGTTGTATCAACATTTGTTCAATAGAGATGAATTACATACAGCTTTATGTGCTCAAACTAATACCATAGGCTATTTTAATTTGGGGTTCAACTCCTGAGGAAGTGGAAACTTAAAACACATGAACTAGATTGCTAACTCTAAATATAATACCCACTGCTTGTAGCCATATTATTAATCCACAGGAAATGTAATGTCCTAAAAAATGCAGATGTAGGCTACTACTATAGGTCTATGGAGACCTACTGTATTGACAAGGGTTAAAGCAGAACAGAAATCCCATGACTGAAACTTTCCACTGGGCCCATACTGGTTGAATCAACATCGTTTCCTACCTCATTTTAATGAAATGACGTTGAACCGACGTGGAAGAGACGTTGACTTGATTGGCAGGTAATAGGCACCCTTTCAGTTTGTTATAATCCATGACTATTCATGTTGTTAAGTTTAAAAGAATACAAGATAAAAAATTATGACACCATTCAAACCAATGAGGGTTCGGAAGTTTAAAGCCAATTATATCTCAGAATCATCTTCTTGCAGATTAAACCTTATAGTCCCAATATCTCGAAATGTTGAGTGATAGAGTCTTTGTTACCGGTTATACACCTGAACAATTCTGATACAGCAATGTAAAAATACTATAAAGCATTAGAGGTCATTATTCTCTCTTGGAAAAAAATTTGAAAATGTGTTTTCTCCTTCTCTAAAATATACACGAAAACCTCAGTTATGATTTGGAAAACCCCAAAAGGCAATTAGAACATTCACTCCTCAAATAAAGCTGCCTCAGGAAGACAGATTTTCCTCACACCATGGAGGAGAATCATTCTCACAGCTGAATGAGCTCTCTTGAGAGAATCACTGACCTTTTATGCGGTGTTCTTGACATGTCGTGAATTCGTAAATATGAGTAACGACTGCGAAAAAAATACACTCGAACGCCCCTCCAACGTGTAGTTTCTAGTGGGGAAACTCGTCTGTCATCCCTGTGCTCCCACTTGCAGCCCTCTGACGTCATATGTCAACAAAAAAGACAGGAAGCATGGCGGTATCTTCAGAACGTGTTCTTAATGTTAAGAACAAAATACAAATTGTAATGCATTTCTAAGCTTTTGAACATATGCTTATATTAAATGTTGTGCATGACATGCATTTAGGTTAATTAACTGCTGTGACACATTTTTTTTGTTGATACTGTAGGTACAACGGTTCTGTAGCCAACTAGCCAATGATATGGTTCATTTCATCTTAGTTTTGATTCAGAAAGCAAAAGCAGTTCTAGATAGAAAAAGACCAAAACAATCACAAGCTTTCCAATGATCTCCATGCTTGATGGTATTTCCCACTTCAAAGCATTTGAATGCACCCCAACTCGTACTTACAATTACGATTTCACAACTGGTACTGTAACTACATCCTTCCCACTTGGTCATGAATGAAGCATTAGCCCATGTGGTAAACTTATTTCAAAAACAGACAAAAACAGACTGGAAATTCCAACCAACTGGAAATTAAAAGACCAAGGAGAGACATTCTCGCCCTCAGTTGACAGGAGGTTAGCTAGTAACTGCTCTATTTCAGCTGGGTTGCATTTGTCATGGGTCATGTGGTTGGTGATAGCACATTTATCTTAGAGGCAGAGGTGGGCGTCCACAGAACAGGGTGTCACCATGAGGGCGCTCGGCTTGTTAACTTAATCTGCTAGGGGGCTGAAAAATGGAGACGGTGTGTGGTGTCTGGGTGATAGCAGGAAACAAACTCGGCGGAAATAGAGTCAGAGAAGGCAAGATTAATCCCTTTAGTGAGGGAAAAGAGAAAGTGGAATGTCTAAGGGCTATCAACACCTCTGCTCCAACACGCTGGGTAATTTCATGGAAATTGAAAAGTCCAAATTGCTACAACAGTAAGGTTGGTAGTAGGAATGCAAACGTGGACTTACAATTATAACCTGCTGTATTTGGAACTCATATTGTCATATTATAATAATAAAGACATTTCGAAATAACATGTGTTACATAACTTATACCATAACGTTGATCTCCTCAGAAAAACTTCGGCAAAGTTCAAATGTTTGAACAAGAAATTACACTTTTCGAGACAAGAAATCACACTACTTTAATCTGCCTCAAGATACATTATATACTCAGAGAGCAAGGTGTTTGTCATGAATTGGAGTGAAAATTATTGTAGAGAGAGTAACACTTCTCCCATCTTCTCTGCATTATCAGACACACATCTGACAGGAGAACGTGGCCCGGAGCTGGGGGGCCCAGAGGCAGACAGAGGATTGTCAGCAGAGTCCCATTTCTCCCGGTACGAAATACTTCCCTTTATCTGCAAGCCTCTCCAACCTCTGTCTGCACAGGCCGTTTACCAATGAAAAGTACATTCTAAGCGAATACTGACAGATGTGAAATGCCGGTTAAACAGAACTTGTGAAAGTGTAATATGAAAAGGCATCATAGCTACATGCTTCCCACTTTAACTAACCATTAGCAGATCAAGTTTTTGTCAACAATGAGAATCACTTTGGATAGGTATTTCTAGTAAGGTAAGAGAGGGATCTAAGGTAAACGCTCAGGGTTGCTGCTGCTGCTTCTTTGAACAGGCATAATCGTGTTTATCATCAAGCAATCTATCCTCTGGTAACATCATTCGTCCATGTGCCCTTCGGCACCTCTTTTCTCATTTCCTTCAGACCAAAGCAGCTCGCTCTATCTGTTCTCCTCTGTCACGGAGTATCAGACGGATGTATTTACTCCATCATTTTAAACTTTGTTTACAACTGCAATTTCAGTGCAGTGCGCCCTCCTCCAAATTCCATTGCGTAAAGGTAAATAATATCTAGTCAATTGACCTCCTAAACACAATAAAGACCTATATGACAGCACTGTAAGCCATAACAGTAGCTGTGAACTCCCCAGCTCCCGCTCAGGTTGAAGTATTCACAGATTCTTCAAGTTTGAGGTGACAATACATCGCTCACTTGGATTCTCAGAAATCCCACCATTTTGTGGATTAACATACCACAATGCATTCTTATACAGTGCATTCAGAAAGTATTCAGACCCCTTCCCTTTTTCAACATTTTGTTATGTTCCAGCCTTACCATAATACATTCTTATAGATGCTAGACGACAGTATGTCATTAACAGAAAAGTGAGTTTTATCATCGAGATGCGGTTTGGTTTTAATATAGCTCAATAAGAAATAGTCTGATGCTATTCGATTACTTTATTGGCGAGCTGGGGTTACACGTTGTTCATCGTGCCAACCAAACTATCCCTTATTTGATGGCACCACGTCAACAGGCCTTGGTTCCCATAACCACACAATTGTTGGCTGTACGTATTTGCAAGAAAACATGTTTGGTATTTTATGTATCTCGTCCTGTCTTTTCACATGATGTCCTGGCGGGCATCAATGATTAACTTTGATGACAATGATAGTTTCTAAACTATACCAAATTACTCCATTAAGGCTCAGAGAATGCTTGTATGGTGCTTTTCTGTTTTCAGCTCAGGGGTGCAGGAAGAAAAGCTGAATTGGTCCTTTCAGGAAAATCATTTCACAATGTACAAACGCTCTCCCTGGACCAAATCCAAGGTGTTATTATCCCGTCCTGATGATCTAACTGCAAGCCATTTTCTTTAATAATTGTTTGCCTCTTTAAGCAGTTTCTATGAATGATAATGTCCTTTGTTGTTAGCAGCTGTAAATGGTCAAAATCGGATTTCAACTGCTATTTGTGAGGATTAGACTTATCGTTCCTGTTTTTCTCTGAGGACCAAGGTCCATTCTGTTTCCTTATACACCTATCATCAATAACTTTGCCATAATAGTTAGCAGCTTCTTCCTATGGTAAAGGATATCTAGATTTGAAAGTGATCGGCTCTTCTATCACTGATGAAGACATCTCTCAGAGCTGTGGAGGAGTTATTTGATCCTCCTGTCTCTTCTCTTCCCAGGTCTTTTCAGGCCATTATTCCACCTCCCTCTTTCTGGTCCTTCAACACTCCTCTCCTGGGAACCCAGAAGGCGAGCAATCTCTTATCCATTTTCAAACGCTCTTTCTCTCTCACCGTGGCCAAATGAATGGTACAATGACACGTCCAAAAAGCGGTGTGACTGAAATTTGATTGCGGCGTTCTCAATTTGTATGCCCGATTAGCATAATGACAACAGGGTACTTGAAATCCCTATGCCCCCCTTGGGGAATCTAGTAGGCAAAAGCCAATTTCCCTAGTCAGGGGTAATACCTTACTTGTCAACAGGGCTGTGTGCTATTCTTAGATAATAGGCACGGTTGTTTCTTGCGAGGGGTAGTGTTGCCCTCAATGCCAAATCCAGTTACATGATGCAGTCACAGGGAGCTGCAGAATTCCTGCACTGAATGACAGTAGAAGATCTGCATGGTTTCAAATGGTATATTTCCTAATGAAAAAAGTGTTTAAGTCTGTTTTACATGAATGCACAATATTACATGACGCCAGGAAAACACTTGTCTTGCCTTTCAGGAAATAAGAACAAAGCCATGAACAGTAGTTGACGGCAGAGTGCATGCCTTGCTAGACTCCTTAGCTGTGAAAATGCACTTTTCTGAGATCTCTCTTGATTTGCCAGTGGAGTTGTACGTTTGAGAAAAAGTACAATTCATGAGGCCTATTTTAAGAACTTACATCTATTTTAAGAACTTACATCATAAGCAGAGGCATTTTAAGTATGCAGGGGTAAAAACAAGTGTGCCCCGTACCTGCTCAAGGGTACACTCTACCTTGTCTATCTGTGTATTTGTCATAAAATATCGAAAAACAATGTCTGTTTAGATATATTAACTTTGTTTAAGACAGTTAGAAAGTCCATAGGTAGCTTGTTTGTGGTAGCAGGTCCAGGAATGGCTGAAGAATTGCAACATTTACCTGGAGCTAACTCTACAGATAGCCCTACTGGGTGATTTGAAAAGTCAAAGTCAATCAATCAATAATATAATAGCAAAAATTGTATCTTTAATTTACAATCTGTAGAAACTATGAGACTAGAGGTTCAGAACTTTCGTGAAACATCACAGCACAGTTGAAAAATATATGGCAAATAGAAATCCAATATGGATGGTGTTAAGATATAGATGGGAGGGGTTGAGTGGAGCTAATAACAAAAAAGATAACTCATGTAAAATATACTGCATCTGTAAAATGTACACTTACCGGTCAAAAGTTTTAGAACATCTACTCATTCAAGGGTTTTTCTTTATATTTGACAATTTTCTACATTGTAGAATAATAGTGATGACATCAAAACTATTAAATAACATATATGGAATATTGTAGTAACCAAAAAAATGTTAAACAAATCTTTGAGATTCTTCAAATGACCACCCTGTGCCTTGATGACAGCTTTACACACTGTTGGCATTCTTTCAAAAAGCATCATGAGGTAGTCAGTCACCTGGAATGCATTTCAATTAACAGGTGTGCCTTCTTAAAAGTTAATTTGTGGAGCCAATCAGTTGTGTTGTGACAAGGTAGAAGATAGCAGAAGATAGCTCTATTTGGTAAAAGGCCAAGTCCATATTATGGCAAGAACAGCTCAAATAATCAAAGAGAAACGACAGCCCATCATTACTTTAAGACATGAAGGTCAGTCAATACGGAACATTTCAAAAACGTTAAACATTTCTTCAAGTGCAGTTGCAAAAACCACCAAGCGCTATGAGGAAGCTGGCTCTCATGAGGACCACCATAGGAATGGAAGACCCAGAGTTACCTCTGCTGAAGAGGATAAGTTCATTAGAGTTACCAGCCCAAATAAATGCTTCAGGGTTCAAGTAACAGACACATTTCAATATCAACTGTTCAGAGGAGACTGTGAATCAGGCCTTCAATTGCTGCAAAGAAACCACTACTAAAAGACACCAATAAGAAGAAGAGACTTGCTGGGCAAAGAAACACAAGCAATGGACATTAGACCGGTGGAAATTTGTCCTTTGGTCTGTAGTGCAAATTGGAGATTTTTGGTTCCAACTGCCATGTCTTTGTGAGAAGCAGTGTGGGTGAACGTATGATCTCGGCATGTTTATTTCCCACTGTAAAGCATGGAGGAGGAGGTGTTATGGTGTGGAGGTGCTTTTCTGGTAACACACTCTGTGATTTATTTAGAATTCAAGGCACACCCAATCAGCATGGCTACCATAGCATGCTGCAGCAATATGTTATCCCATCTGGTTTGGGTTTAGTGGGACTATCATTTGTTTTTCAACAGGACATTGACCCAACACACCTCCAGGCTGTGTAAGGGCTATTTTACCAAGAAGGAGTGGTGGGGTACTGCATCAGATGACCTGGCCACAACAATCGCCGACCTCAACCAAATTGAGATGTTTTGGGATGAGTCGGAAAAGCAGCCAACAAGTGCTCAGCATATGTGGGAAATCCTTCAAGACTGTTGGAAAGGCATTCCAGGTGAAGCTGGTGGAGAGAATGCCAGGATTATGCAAAGCTGTCATTAAGGCAGAGGGTGGTTATTTGAAGAATCTCAATTATAAAATATATTTTCATTTGTTCAACACTTTTTTGGTTACCTCAGGATTCCATGTGTGTTATTTCATAGTGTTGATGTCTTCACTATTATTCTACAATAAAAAATAAAATAAAATAAAAACCATTGAATGAGTAGCTGTGTCGATACTGGTACAGTATATGTATATGTATTTTATATGTATGTACATACAGTTGGAAGTCGGAAATGTACATACATCTTAGCCAAATGCATTTAAACTCAGTTTTTCACAATTCCTGACATTTAATCCTAGTAAAAATTCCTCGTCTTTGGTCAGTTAGGATCACCACTTTATTTTAAGAATGAGAAATGTCAGAATAATAGTAGAGAGCAGGATTTATTTGAGCTTTTATTTCTTTTATCGCATTCCCAGTGGGTCAGAAGTTTACATATGCTCAATTAGTATTTGGTAGCATTGCCTTAAATTGTTTAACTTGGGTCAAACGTTTTGGGTAGCATTCCACAAGCTTCTCACAATAAGTAGGGTGAATTTTGTCCCATTCCTCCTGACAGAGCTGGTGTAACTGAGGCAGGCTTGTATGCCTCCTTGCTCGCACATGCTTTTTCAGTTCTGCCCAGACATTTTATATGGGATTGAGGTCAGGGCTTTGTGATGGCCCCTCCAATACCTTGACTTTGTTGTGGGGTCATTGTCCATTTGGAAACCCCATTTGCCACCAAGCTTTAACTTCCTGACTGATGTCTTGAGATGTTGCTTCAATATATCCACATAATATTCCATCCACATGACGCCATCTATTTTGTGAAGTGCACCAGTCCCTCCTGCAGTAAAGCACCCCCACAACATGATGCTGCCACCCCGTGCTTCACGGTTGGGATGGTGTTCTTCGTCTTGAAAGCGTCCCCTTTATCCTCCAGACATAACAATGGTCATTATAGCCGAACAGTTCTATTTTTGTTTCATCAGACCAGAGGACATTTCTCAAAATGTACGATCTTTGTCTCCATGTGCAGTTGCAAACCGTAGTCTGGCTTTTTTTATGTCGGATTTGGAGCAGTGGCTTCTTCCTTGCTGAGTGGCCTTTCAGGTTATGTCGATATAGGACTCGTTTTACTGTCGATATAGATACGTTTGTACATGTTTCCTCCAGCATCTTCACACAGTCTTTTGCTGTTGTTCTGGGATTGATTTGCACTTTTTGCACAATTTGACAAGCTGACTTGTTGGTAAGGTGGCATCCTATGATGGTGCTACTTTGAAAGTCACTGAGCTCTTCAGTACGGGTCAGTCTACGGAGATTGCATGGCTGTGTGCTCCATTGTATACACCTGTCAGCAACGGGTGTGGCTGAAATAGTGCGTCCACATACTTTTGGCCATGTATATTACAGTCTAAATCCTCACCAGGAATCTGAAGTTTTCAACCTATGGTGAATAAATAGAAAATTAAGAAACATAACAATTCTCACTCATAAACAGCAAAATAACCCTGAAGAAACGCTTTGAGCCTTGTTAAATGTCAGTGGCATCAGGAGCCGGTTATACGCTCCCTGCTTCCCCCTAGCACCATCTGCCCCTGTTCACTCCTCCATCTTTTTCATGAATACAGGAGAGATGGAATTCTGGAAGAGTCTTGATAAACAACTGTAAAATTCAGAGGAAGTGAAATATTGACTAAAGTAAAAAGAAGTAACATTTGCACAACTCAGATGAACGCCCCCGCACTGTTCTGTTAATTTGTGGGCGTTGGCAACTCGTAGAGGTTAATTTATGATTATTGTAATCATGGCGCTTCCGGAACGGTTTGGTAGTCATGGCTGCAATGTGATTGTAACGCCTGTCCCTGGCGGGGAGGTGACACCATAGTGCAAGCTCGAAGGGACAGAGAAAGGCACAAGGACAAAATGTTTTTACGACAACGATAACACCCTGGATGAATACAGAAGCAGTGTCTGTCTGAAACGGCGTGTTTGCCGTTTATCGGAACTGAACTTCAAACCATTTGAAATGACCTTGGAGATCTGTGTGTGTCTGATACTGATCACAAAGCCTGGTAGATCAAACAGGACGTAGCTAAGATCGCTCAATCGCTCCACTGCTTATGGCACCAACCCAACCACCCCAGGAACACTTATTCCAATAATAATTGACATTCAGGAATGGTGACATGTTAAGAAATGACAATAAACTGAGAGAGAGATATTCATTGTGGTGCATCAGGGTCTCTGTCTAAACCTCACTGGCAATATGTTGCATGGTGCCTCTGTCTCAGGGGATGTCTATTGGATGCCTCTCCATTAGCCTTCCAACTCGCTGTGCATAATCAAGTTGTCACTTTGACTGTTTTTCAGTGTCTCCTAAAAACATGATTTGGCACCAAATGGAGGCAGGTATCAGGAGCGAGCCAAACAGTCCTCAGGAACGGGCAGGCTGATAGACAGAGAGTAAATGAACACTTCATCCTAGAAGGGTGGCACTACAAGATAATATGTGTTTTTCACCGCCCGCATCCTGTCCAATATCTTGTAGAAAGTTTTATATTTTAACCTATTATTGTCCACATCATAGAGAAACAATACAAGAGTTCTGACATTCTGTGTTCCATTACAACAGTTCTGTCATTCTGTGTTCCAATACAAGAGTTCTGTCATTCTGTGTTCCAAGACGAGAGTTCTGACATTCTGTGTTCCAATACAAGAGTTCTGTCATTCTGGGAACCAATACAAGAGTTCTGTCATTATGTCATCCAACACAAAAGTTCTATGATTTTGTGGTCAATATACAATTGTCCTTATGCTATATAACACGTTTCTCCCCATTCTGTCCTCTAGGATTAAGTCAGTCACTGTACTCAAAGACATACAGGAGGGCGTCGTGCCAGACTTTCCAACAACTCAGATATTGGAGTCTCAAAAGGCCCCTTCACACCATAAAGAGAATTGAGTGTACCCTGGTCCTATCACAGGTCATTGTCCCGTTGACTGCCTGCCTATCGAATGTACTGAATGAGCAGAGAACACAACAGAAAGGTAATTGCACTCTGAATGAAAAGCAAGCGATCTACTGCCGCTAATGATGTTTGAAACAAAGTATAAGAAGAAGGAAGACCTGGTTCTGAATGCTCCAGGAACCACAGGATGTGATGTGTGTGTGAGTTTAGCGTAAATCAAACTTCAGCCTCACAGATCAATAAAGACCTCGTCTAAAGCTTTTTTTGGCAGCAGGTCAACTTTCAGGTCGTAAACTCTGCTGGGTAGGTGGACAGAGAGATATGACCATTTCAGGAGTCATAAAGCCTTTGCAAACGGGCTGAGATCTATAATGATATGTAACCGGGAAAATGTGTGCCACTTACTAGGCTGTTTGGAGTTCTTCCTGTACGAGCTATTCATTTTTAAACTGTGTAAACAGGACATAATGTCCTATTACTAATGTTTTGACATAAATTATTTGTTTATACATTGTTTGGAGATAAATTGATTCTAGCGGATTAAACAAGTGCTTAGCTCGTTTTCTTGCCTAATTGGATGTCTTATCTGTAAAAAAAAAAATGCAAGAAATCTGAGGATGGGATGTTGAACATAGACTGTAGTTCATTGAATGAAAGAAAGAGATGTTGAACTTCTTTGATGCCTCTATCATACCAAGGCTTAAACATACTGTACCATCATTAAATATCTTAGGTAGAGATGGGTTCCTCTAGATAGAGAGCTAAGGGGATAAGGGAGGGTTCCCATTTCAATAATTTATGGGCTACATCCCTCTAAGGAGTTCAGGAGTATAGGGTTATTTGAAATAACTTTCCCTTTTTTAGCCCCAAGGATAACAACATTGTCACGACTTCCACCGATCCTTGTTCGGTGGCATTCGGCGGTCGACGTCATCGGCTATCGAGCCTCCACTGATCTACATTTATTTTTCCATTTGTTTTGTCTGTATTGTAAACACCTGGTTCCCATTATGTTTGAATTATTTCCCTATTTAACCCTCTGGAGCCATCATGGTTTTGTGCCTGTTTATTGTTGTCAGTTGTCTCGTTTATGTGATTCTGGATTTTCGTTCTCCTTGTTGGAAGATTATCTTTGAGTAGTTACTATTATTACTCATCTCTGTGTTCTGCGCCTGACTCCGCCTTACCCACATCACTTAGACTCTGACAGATACACAAACCTTCAATGGAGTCAGCAGGTGCACACAGCCCTCCTCTACCTATGGAGGAGTGCGTCCAGCAGCACGAGACTATGTTGCAAAGTCTCGGCACAGCCATGGATCGCGTGCTGCAAACCATGGAGCGATGGGAGAGAGGGGGTTTTCCAGCAACCCCATCATCATCACCCCAGCTCCCACAACAATCCACACCACTGTCCACCCCTCCTTAACCTGGATCCAGTGGGATTCGGCTCGCGCTCCCGAGGCTATACGATGGAGCAGCTGCCGGGTGCCTACTCCAGTTGGGGCTCTACCTGGCAACCGTTCTCCCAGCTCCTTCGGGATGCGAGAGTGTAAATGCCCTTATCTCCTGTCTGACTGGTAGAGCACTCGAATGGGCCAACGCAGTCTGAGGAAGGAAAGGACCGACATTGGACAATTATGAATTAGTATTTTACCTGCCGCTTCCGGGGGAAAGCTTGTATCATCTTAGACAGGGGATGAGGAGCACACAAGACTTTGCTCTGTACTTTCAAACTCTGGTCACCGGCGCGGGATGGAATGAGCTGGCCCTGATCGACCACTATAGGTGTGGTCTACGTGAGGACGTTCGTAGGGAGCTAGCCAGCAGGGACACCACCCTTACCTTTGAACAGCTGGTGGACCTATCCATCAGGCTGGATAACCTGTTGGCCTCCCGCGGACGTCCGGATCGAGGTCCGTCAGTTCCATCCCCCAGCACCTCAGATCCGACGCTGATGGAGCTAGGAGGTGCTGCTATGAGGGGGACCAGATGGGGGGGGGGCATTCCCTGCACCCTCTGTGGCCGCAGAGGGCACACTGCTGGTCGGTGTTGGGGAGGTTCTCCAGGAAGTCGAGACAGCAGGCAGTGCACTGGTGGATCATCCCAGGTGAGTAGGCACCCGACTCACCCAGAGATTCCTGTTTTGCACATGTGTGTATGTATAGAATTTCCTCAGTTTTCCCAGCATAAGGCGCTAGTAGATTCAGGTGCAGCTGGGAACTTTATTGATCGTTCATTTGCAATTAGATTAGGGATCCTGCCTTAGATAGTCATCCTTTAGGGTTGGGACTGATCAGAGAAGTCACAGCTCCACTATGTGTGATAACGCAGGGGGATCATAAGGAGAGAATTAGTCTCTTTCTGATCGATTCACCTGCATTTCCTGTGGTGTTGGGGCGTCCCTGGTTGGCCGATCATGACCCCACTATTTTGTGGAAACGGGGCTCTCAAGGGATGGTCATGTCAGTGATTAGGGAGGTGTGTAGGTGTTTCCATAGGTGCAACTACAGGGGAGAGTCCAAACCAGGTCTCCACCATGCACATCCCCCTGAATATACCGATTTGGCTCTCGCCTTCTGTAAAAAGAAGGCGACTCAATTACCACCCCATCGACGGGGGGATTGTGCGATAAATCTCATGGTAGACGCAGCACTTCCCAGGAGTCACGTTTATCCAATGTCACAGGAGGAGATGGCGGCTATGGAAACACGTCTCCAAATCTCTGGGACAGGGATACATTCGGCCTTCCACTTCACCTGCCTCCTCGAGGTTCTTTTTTGTGAAGAAAAAGGATGGAGGTTTACGTCCGTGTATTGACTATCGAGGTAGATCACAGTGAAGTACAGTTACCCGCTGCCTCTCATAGCCAGTGTCACAGAATCATTGCACGGTCCACGCTGCTTCACAAAATTGGATCTCAGTAGCGCTTACAACCTGGTGCGTATCCGGGAGGGGGATGAGTGGAAGACGGCATTTAGTACCACCTCTGGGCACTATGAGTACCTTTTCATGCCGTATGAATGCTCCATCAGTCTTTCAATCCTTTGTAGACAAGATTTTCAGGGACCTGCACGGGCAGGGTGTAGTGGTGTATATAGATGACATTCTAATATACTCCGCTACACGCACTGAGCATGTGTCCCTGGTGCGCAAGGTGCTTGGTCAACTGTTAGAGCATGACCTGTACATCAAGGCTGAGAAATGTCTGTTCTTCCAACAGTCCGTCTCCTTCCTAGGGTACCGCCTGTCCACGACAGGAGTGGAGATGGAGAAGGATCGCTTTTCAGCCGTGCGTGTAATTGGCCGACTCCAACCACGGTAAAAGAGGTGCAGCGGTTTTTAGGGTTTGCCAACTACTACCGGAGGTTTATCCAGGGCTTTGGTCAGGTAGCGGCTCTCATTACCTCTTTTATAAAGGGCGGACCGGTACGACTGCAGTGGTCAGCTAGGGCGGACAGGGCTTTTGGTCACCTGAAGGTTCTGTTTACCTTGGCTCCCGTGCTGGTTCATCCTGATCCCTCTTTGGCATTTATAGTAGAGGTGGACGCGTCCGAGGCTGGGATAGGAACTGTGCTGTCTCAGTGCTCGGTGTGCTACCAAAGCTCCGCCCCTGTGCTATTTTTTCGAAGAAGCTCAGCCCGGCGGAGCGAAACTATGATGTGGGTAATCGGGAGCTGTTGGCTGTTGTCAAGGCTCTGAAGGCATGGCGGCATTGGCTTGAGGGGGCTAAACATCCTTTCCTCATTTGGACTGACCACCGCAATCTGGAGAACATCCGGGCGGCGAGGAGACTGAACCCTCGTCAGGCAAGGTGGGTCATGTTTTTCACCCATTTTGTTTCACCCTTTCCTACAGACCAGGTTCCCAGAATGCTAAGGCAGACGCACTGTCCTGGATGTATGACATTACCAAGTGAAAATACCAACAAACAAAAGGTGACCTTCTACTTTAGTCAACTTTACTCTAACATGTAAAAATTCCTTACATTTCTTACAAAAGAATAAGATTTTTTATTGTTAGATTAATAATTTGATTAATTAGATTAATCAAAGCTACTGTATACAGTGCCTTCAGAAAGTATTCATACCCCTTGATTTATTCCACATTTTGTTGTTACAGCCTGAATTTTAAAGGGATTACATTTTTTTTCTTCACGCATCTACATACAATAACACATAATGAAAGTGAAAAACCTGTTTTTAGAAATTTTTGCAAATGTATTGAAAATGAAATACAGAAGTATGTCATTTATGAAAGTATTCACACCCTTGAGTCAATACATGTTAGAATGACATTTGGCAGCGATTACAGATGTGCATTATTTGTGGGTAAGTTTCTAAGAGCTTTGCACAACTAGACTGTAAAATATTAGCACAATATTCTTTTTAGAATTCTTCAAGACCTGTCAAGTTGGTTGTTGATCATTGCTCGACAGCCATTTTCAAGTCTTGCCATAGATTTTCAAGACAATAAATTGTTTTTGTTGTTTTTTTCAACCTCTTTTAGTGGTATCTAATTGGTAGTTACGCTGTTGTCTCATCGCTACAACTCACGTACAGACTCGGGGGAGGCCGAGAGCTGAAGGTCGAGAGCCGTGCGTCCTCCAAAACACAACACAACCAAGCCACACTGCTTCTTGACACAATGACCACTCAACCCAGAAGCCAGCTGCACCAATGTGTCGGAGAAAACACTTTACACCGGGCAACTGTGTCAGCATGCACTGCACCCGGCCCGCCACAGGGGTCCCTAGTGCACGATGGGACAGGGACATCCCTACCAGCCATACCCTCCCCTAACCCAAACAACGCTGGGCCAATTGTGCACCACCCCATGGGTCTCCTGATCGCAGTCGGCTGCGACAGAGCTTGGACTCAAACCCAGAATCTCTAATGGCACAGCTAGCACTGCAAGGCAGTGCCTTAGACCACTGCGCCACTCGGGAGGCCCCGATTTGCAAGCCAATTTAAATCGAAACTTTAGGCCACTCAGGAACATTCAACGTTGTCTTGGTATTATCCTGCTGAAAGGTGAATTTGTCTCCCAGTGTCTGCTAGAAAGCAGACTGAAGCAGGTTTTCCTCAATGATTTTGCCTGTCATTTATTTATTTAACTTTACATAGCCTTGGAGTTCACCTTTCTGGTATTTTGTACCGGTTTCCATCTCCATACAAAGTTATGGTATTCAAGCTATGGAAGATGAAAAACTTTGAATAATAATAATAGGACTTACATGGCACCTTTCTAGACACCTAAAGCTATTACCTAAAGTGTAAGGGGAAACTCACCACCCATACCCCACTTACAGTACATATTCTAATTAGATTTATTTTAATGGCCCATCCACCTCCCTCTTCGAAGGGCAGAAGGAACTTTAATTTACAGATATGTTGGTACATATACATTATTCTTACACTTTACATACATGGTACTATTATACACAGTATGACATTATGCTGGGATACAGTTTGATCTACTGTACACATTACACATCAAATGGTACTCATCATTATGTACTCTGGCATTAAGTGCCATGGGATCTTTAGTGACCACAGAGTTAGGACACCCGTTTAAAGACCAATCTTCATCAGTTTCATTGAGGAACATGACGTTGTTAGTCAGTACTTCAACATTATTGAAATTAAATGAATGTTGTAAAAGTGTATGGTATAAATTCCAGTGATCCGCCTTTGAACTTACTGCCTTCTTGTTCATTTCAGCAACATATTTATCTTGCTTTTGTTTGTCTGTCTTTCCTCTGGTGCCATCTTTGTTCTATTGAGGATAAGTTTGGCTCTTTTTACTGACCCAGATCTTATCAACTCGTTCCTTTAAAACAACACATCTTTAGACTAATTTCGTTAATTTGAGTCAGTAATTGTCACGCCCTGACCTTAGAGATCCTTTAAATTCTCAATTTGGTAGGTCAGGGTGTGACTAGGGTGGGAAATCTATGTTATATTTCTTTGTTGCCCGAGTATGGTTCCCAATCAGAGGCAGCTGTCTATTGTTGTCTCTGATTGGGGATCATACTTAGTCAGCCCTTTTTCCCACCTTCTGTTGTGGGATCTTGTCTTTGTTTGGTTGCATGTATTTTTGCACAACGAAGCTTTTTGTTCGTTGTATTGTTTTTTTTTTTTTTTTCTGGTTCACATTTCAATAAAATATGATGAACTCAAATAACGCTGCGCCTTGGTCTACCCTTAACGACGAACGTTACAGAAGATCTCACCACCAACAGACCAAGCAGCTTGGTCAGGAGGACTGGACCTGGGAGGAAATCCTGGAGGGAGCAGGACCCTGGACAAGGGCCGGGAGTATCGCCGTCGGAAGGAGGAAATAGAGGCAGCGAAAGCGGAACGGCGATGATACGAGGACTTAGCTCAACGAAGCAAGCACAAGAGGCAGCCGGGAGATTAGCGGAGTCAGGGTTTAGACCTGAGCCAACTCCCCGTGCTTACCATGGGGAGCGTGACTGGTCAGGCACCGTGTTATGCGGTGTTGCGCACGGTGTCTCCAGTGAGCATTCACAGGCCGGTGCACTCTGTGCCAGCGCCATGCATTTGACGGGCGGAAGTGGGCATCCAGCCAGGACGGGTTGTGCCAGCCCTACGCTCAAGACCTCCAGTGCGCCTCCACGGCCCAGTGTATCTGGTGCCTGCTCCACGCACCAAGCTTCCAGTGCATCTCCCCAGTCCGGTGAGACCTGTTCCGGTTCCACATACCAGGCCTCCAGTATGTCTCCCCAGCCTGTTAAGCCCTGTGGCAGCTCCATGCACCAGGCTTCCAGTACGTCTCCTCAGTCCGGTGAGACCTGTTCCGGCTCCACGTACGAAGCCTCTAGTGATGATCCATGGTTCGAAGCCTCCAATGATGATCCATGGCTCGAAGCCTCCAATGATGATCCATGGCACGAAGCCTCCAGTGATGATCCATGGCCGGAGCCTGTATCGACGATCCATGGCAAGGGGCCTGCAGCGACGGTCCCCAGTCCGGAGCCTCCAGCGACGGTCCCCAGTCCGGAGCCTCCAGCGACGGTCCCCAGTCCGGAGCCTCCAGCGACGGTCCCCAGTACGGAGCCTCCAGCGACGGTCCCCAGTCCGGAGCCTCCAGCGATGGTCCGGAGCCTCCAGCGACGGTCCAAAGTCAAGAGTCTTCAGTGACGATCTGCAGTCCAGAGCCTCCGGCGGTGGTTCCCAGTTTAGAGCCTCCGGCGAGGATCCACGGTCCGGTTCCTCCGTCAACTATTCACAGTCCGAAGCGGAGGGATCAGCGTAGGGAGCGGGGGCTAAGTCCCGAACCGGAGCCGCCACTGAGGGTAGATGCCCACCCGGACCCTCCCCTATAGGTTCAGGTTTACAGCCGGAAGTCCGCACCCTGGGGGGGGGGGGGGGGGGGGGGGGGGGGGGGGGGGGGGGGGGGGGGGGGTACTGTAACGCCCTGACCTTAGAGATCCTTTAAATTCTCTATTTGGTAGGTCAGGGTGTGACTAGGGTGGGAAATCTATGTTTATATTTCGTTGGCCGAGTATGGTTCCCAATCAGAGGCAGTTGTCTATCTGATTTGGAATCATACTTAGGCAGCCCTTTTTCTCACCTTCTGTTGTGGGATCTTGTCTTTGTTTGGTTGCATGTATTTTTGCACGACGAAGCTTTTCGTTCATTGTATTGTTTATTGTTTTTTTGCTGGTTCACATTTCAATAAAATATGATGAATTCAAATCACGCTGCGCCTTGGTCTATCCTTAACAACGAATGTTACAGTAATGCCCAGAGCATCCAGGATCCCCTACCGGTGAAAGATTAACTGAAAACTTGAAATAGCCATGATTCTACGAGCCTCTCGTTCACATGTCATTCTCCATAGGGGGTTTATTGGAGCTGTCATTTGTGACAGACTTGTAAACGTCTGCTTTAAACAATATAGGCATACAAATAATATTATTTCTTGATACATTTGAAACAAGGTCTAACTGTGGCCACTACCGGACTAGATTGTGAACGACTCTTGGTGGAATGCATTGCTTGACTGGCGTGACGGTGATGATAAGCATAGTAATTCGCAAACTGTAGACCCTCAAACGATTCATTCTCAAATTCGAGTTTGTATGTTTTGGTTCTACAAAAGCTGTGTCCATCATAACATTCAATAATCAATTAATTGCAGTCATTCTTGCACCATGTGATCAATTACGAGTTTTAAACATGTATTTTTCTTCTGTATGCTCATTGTCTATATTCCTGCACTCATATGACAGGCAGTTTGTGGTTTGAGCACTACTCTGGAGCCGCTGAGCCGGAAGAGCGTGTATTAATCCTGGTGTAGGGCTCATTGCGGCCAACACCAGCAAGTTAAACGAACGACTAAAGTAGATGAGTCACTCAGAAAAACTAATCATGACTCTTCAGTCTGTAAAAAGAGTAGTTAAAAAAGAATGTTTAATGGTTGAATTAATTGACCCATTGTCAAATGCACCATTAAATTGTTTAACAATTGATTTTTTTTTTTATGTGAACAGTTCGTGAACCCATTTTAACCATTGGGCCTGGGCATGAGACACCAGAGCCCTTTATTGTAGAGCTGTGTCAACGAGGTGGTCGGAGTTCAATTGGATAACACTTATCATGTGGTTTGTGCAGGCATTATGGTGTGCTGGGATGCTATCAGAAATGTTTACATTTGCAACAAGCATGGTTACAATAATTAATTGTTAAATCCCTGTAATTACAGACGGCAATGAATTATTAAAATGTATTACAATATTTGTTACAGTGGACCCGTTAAAATGAAATATTACCTACAGTAATTGTATAGTCTATGTTTACTGAAGACAGGGCAATACGAACCACATAGCAAAGGATCCTTATCATTTTTTAAATAATGTGATCATTGCAGCGATGAGACACTCTGGAAGGACTCTCTGGTGATCATTGCCTTGAGCGGGTTTAGTAGCTTTTCTGCAAAATAGTCATAGAATTACACTGGGAATCCATCCATGCCTGCTGATTTTGTCCTTCGTAGGTATTTAACAGCCCGAGGAATTGAATCAGTTGTTATGCTTTTTCTAGTGATTTTGTCTCATCATCTAACAATGTAGGTAACTCAATGTTAATCAAACAAATCTCAGTCTCCTCCTTAGAACCTTTATTTTCTGATTGGTGCAACTTGTAATAAAAAGCTTTGAAGACCGAGTTGATTTCTATGGGGTCTGCGTTATCTTCTCCTTGTTCCACATACAGATTTTTTGGATCTTAATATATCTCTTTCCACTGACTGTGTATTGATCGAGGTGCATTTCAGTTTGAGAAAGTCCAATTAGTATCTGGACTTTTGTTTGACTATCCTGTTTTTCTAGATTCTACATTTCTAATTCCAGGAAGTCCAGCTCCTTGCTTGTTTCCTTTCTTTTAGATGTGGAAAATGATGTGATATATGCCCTCTAAGGAATGCTTTCAATGTATCCCAGATAATAAGTAGGCACATATTATCCCCCATGTTAGTCAATATAATATCACCCACCCATTTCTGTCAATTTTTTTATTTAACCAGGTAGGCAAGTTGAGAACAAGTTCTCATTTACAATTGCGACCTGGCCAAGATAAAGCAAAGCAGTTCGACACATACAACAACACAGAGTTACACATGGAGTAAAACTAACATACAGTCAATAATACAGTAGTAAAATAAGTCTATATACGATGAGAGCAAATGAGGTGAGATAAGGGAGGTAAAGGCAAGAAAAAGGCCATGATGGCGAAGTAAATACAATATAGCAAGTAAAACACTGGAACGGTAGATTTGCAGTGGAAGAATGTGCAAAGTAGAAATATAAATAATGGGGTGCAAAGGAGCTAAAAAAAAAAAATACATACAGTAGGGGAAGAGGTAGTTGTTTGGGCTAAATTATAGATGGGCTATGTACAGGTGCAGTAATCTGTGAGCTGCTCTGACAGCTGGTGCTTAAAGCTAGTGAGGGAGATAAGTGTTTCCAGTTTGAGATTTTTGTAGTTCGTTCCAGTCATTGGCAGCAGAGAACTGGAAGGAGAGGCGGCCAAAGGAAGAATTGGTTTTGGGGGTGACCAGAGAGATATACCTGCTGGAGCGCATGCTACAGGTAGGTGCTGCTATGGTGAACAGCCAGCTGAGATAAGGGGGGACTTTATCTTGTAGATGACCTGGAGCCAGTGGGTTTGTCGACGAGTATGAATCAAGGAACAGCCAACGAGAGCGTACAGGTCGCAGTGGTGGGTAGTATATGGGGCTTTGTTAGTCAATATAAAAAATATTGCCCTTCGTTTGTCAATATAGAAATATCCAACTGTTGGTTAATAAACTCAGTGAAACTTGTCTCCCAAAAGTAAGGAGTCAAAATGTCATCTTTTGGGGGGTGTTTAGCACATCTCCACGTAACATCAAAATACAGGGGAGAGTGGTCTGACATTTTTGGGAGGTATTCAAAATCTGATATACAGTGCAATAGATTGAATGGGATAAGGAAGAAGTCTGTCCTAGAATAGGAATCATGGACCTGGGAGTAGTATGAGTAGTCCCTGACTGTGGTTGTGATGTCCACAATTCACTAAGACCCAGATCTATACTGTTATGACTCAAAACCTTGGCCATATCTAGGAGAGGGCCTCCCCTTGTAGATGATTTATCATGTGTATTAAAAGTAGAATTAATATCACTCACACAGATTACTGGAATCTTAAAATGTATGAACTTCAAAGTAATATTGTTTATGAATTTTGAATCATCTTGATTAGGGCAGAAGCAACGGAGTAACAACTTTCTCTTGATCCAAAACACCCCTTATTGTCCCTTTGAATCAGATATTACTTTCTCGGGCTGAATCAATATACAGTTGTGCACTAAAAGGCAACCCCCCTTGCATTAGTTGTGCAAGAGGAGTATTCTCAACCCATTCCCTTTTAAGATTATGATGGTCAGTGGGAGAGAGGTGTGTCTCCTGCAGAAAAACAATACTGACTTTATACTTTGAATGACACAATACTATTTTTTTAAATGTACGATTAATTCCCCTCACGTTCCATATCCAAAATTGTATAGATACCTGTCATGACATATTAAGACCAGTGTATGTAAAAACCCCTGTATTGATGTTTACCCATAATTCAATACCAGTTCCTTGATAAAGTACAGAGCATTCAGAAAGTATTCAGACTCCTTCACTCTTTTCACATTTTCTTACATTACAGCCTTATTCTAAAATGGGTTAAATAGTATTTTCACTCATCAATCTACACACAATACCCTATAGTGACAAAGCAAACATGTATTTCTTTTGTTTTGCAAATGCATGTTATTTTTATTTAGCTTCCAGGAATTGTGTACAGATCTTTGCAACATGGGGCTGTGCATTATCATGCTGAAACGTGATGGCGGGGAGTGAATGGCATGACAATGGGTATCAGGATCTCGCCACGATATCTCTGTGCATTCACATTGCCATCGATAAAATGCAATTGTGTTTGCTGTTCATGGCTTAACCTCACTGCCACCATAGGGCACTCTGTTCACAATCAGCAAACCACTCGCCAGCACAGTACCATACACACTGTCTGCCATCTGCCCAGTACAGTTGAAACGTGGATTAATCCGTGAAGAGAGCACTTCTCCAACATGCCAGTCGGATACGACGGCGAACTGCAGTCAGGTCAAGACCCTGAGGATGACGAGCACGCAGATGACCTTCCCTCTGACAGTGCAGAAATTCTTTGGTTGTGCAAACCCACAGTTTCATCAGCTGTCCGAGTCGGGTCTCAGACGATCCTGCAGGTGAAGTAGCCAGATGTGGAGATCCTGGGCTGGCGTGGTTACACGTGGTCTGCAGTTGAGAGGCCGGTTGGATGTACTGCCAAATTCTCTAAAACAACGTTAGAGGCAGCTAATGGTAGAGAAATTAACATTAAATGATCTGGCAAAAGTTCTGGTAGACATTCTTGCAGTCAGCATGCCAAATGCATGGTCCCTCAAAACTTGAGACATCTGTGGCATTGTGTTGTGTGACATGACTGCACATTTTAGAGTGGCCTTTTATTGTCCCCAACATACGTTGCACCTGTGTAATGATTATGCGGTTTAATCAGCTTCTTGATATGCCACAGGTGGATGGATTATCTTGGCAAAGGAGAAATTCTCACTAACAGGGATGTAAACAACATGTATCATGAGCTGAAATAAAATATCCCAGAAATGTTCCATACTCACAAAAAGGTTATTTCTCAGAATGTTTATGCGCACATTTAGAGAAATAACCTTTTTTATATAAAACATTGATTCTTGCATTTCAGGCATTTGGAATATCATGCTAAAACATACATTCAAATTAATTTCATATATCTCCTTGCCCTAAGCCTTTCCCATAAAATAAAATTCCATTGGCTGGGTCTGTCATGAATCCATCATAACACATGCTTGTCCCTGCTTCAAGGGTCAGCTAATTTCCATGAAACGATTCGCCTCTTTTACCGTTTTCTTCCACTTCAGTAGTGTAGCCCGGGTATATAGGCCAAGTTTTCATTTGTTCTCACCAGTGTCAGATTGTCCCTGTTTTGTCAGAAGCTCAGAAACCTTGACGAGATGATGAGGCCCCTTGGCCGGGCACCTGACTCCCGTCTAGGGCCAAGTTGGTGGGGGACTTTAATGGTGAATGTGTCTTTGATGTTCTCGGCACCCACCATCTTAGCGATTGCATTCTCCAGACACACTTCAGCGCCATCTGCCATGTCACAGCCATCTGCCGTTTCAAAGCAAATTATTGTTATTATTATTATTCTCCTTTTAGTTCTGAGAATGTTTATTTGTGCCTTTCAATTGTTTTAAGTAAAGAAGCAATGTCCACCTCTTTCTGACCCACTCTAGTTTCTTCTTTTAGCTTTTTGTTTATAGAAATTATATATTGTCTGATGCTTGTGACATCGGTGCCAATCTTCTCAACTTTAGCTGTTAGAGCCTTATTTCCTGCACAAACCTCAGAATAGTTCTTCAGTCCTCAGGACCTCAGGTCTTCAGTCTTTTCCTTCATACTTGCATTGGTGGGTTGTATCTCCTTTGCTCAGTCAATAGTTTGGTTAGTGTCCCTTGCCGGCTGGGCTTGCAGCTTCGATTAGTAGCTTTTTCAGTCTGTCGTTCTGCTTTCATCCCTGTAGAATCAGCCATAGCCGTAGGGGCAAATGGCAGAATTAATGCTGTTGAATAATAATATTTTCTTATTAAGTGAGCTTTGCAGTTTATCCAACCGGATCATGGTAGCGAACTTGCATGTGGCCTCCATAAACGAAATCATTCAGAAACACTTTCACCTCTGTCTTGTTTTTAGTTGTTCATCTAGAAATATTGTGGATTCAAAATTAGCAACATCAGATGCTTTTTTGTTTCCAGAACGGCCACACCACAGCTTGCCATTACACTAAATGGCGTGAAGTCGCCACAGATGGCGAGCCAGACTTTCTTACATACTGGATTTACCTCAGAATTATCCATGACTACTTTTTTTATTTATCCATTTCTAAAAACAAGTTGTTTTGATCGATTGTGAGGAGAGATGAGGCAAAAAGAGACACCACTGACTACACTCATATTTTTTCAGATCAAAGTAAATCACATCTGTGACAATCCCGCAACACGCCACAGCAGCTGCTGTCTTCTGTGTGTTTGAAGCCAGCAGTGTACTGCCATGATGCTGGTCTCTCTCTGCAGAGGGAGGCTTATACAGCAGCATGCCAACTCTAGGGCGCGTCAGGATCCACAGAAATGAACCGGGTGTAATGACCTGTTCTTTTTAATTAGCTGGGAATACAGTCTTCATTAACCACTTGGGCACAGCCTGCCTTCATTTGAGATACCTGCTTCCACGATGACGGTGACTGGCCTTCCACAGGGATATACAACACAGCTAAAATACATACTGTATGTGTCAAGCAGCACTGCTTCAAGCATTTACGGAGTAAACAAATATATATTTCTGTGTTGACTTTATTTCAGCTCCACACACTGCAGGTGTTTAGGTAGTATTTTATTCTCAGTGTGGCCGTGTTTGCATGCACTTTGGTACATCTTGAATGGTAAAAATGGGGTTTCATCTTGTTTCAAAAGAATGTGTTCTCTTTTTAGAGAACATTGGAGCTCTGTGTGCCTGAGAGGAATAAAGAGAGCGACAGGAACAAAACCTGGGAATAAAAATGCAATAGTGGGTGTGTCAATCCAGCTAGCTGCTCATGCTTGATTAGAGTGGACAGAAGCTTCGTCAGCTCTATATGGTTACTGACTGCTGAACACTCAAGCTACAATGGAAAAATCTAATGTAATATGGATTGCTTGTGCTCATTCAGGGAGAAAGGAACCGACTCCTTTATCATGTAAGATACAAGAGCTGAGTAACCTTGGTGAACTCAAGCACACAATGTTTTACTTGGCATGCTTGTGTGACCCTTGCAGCCAATTCAGCAAGCACGCTGGGCTGAAGGGGGAGATCTGTACACTTAGTTTTTCAAAAGCATGATTTGAATGGAGTCTCTCCTTCTCTCTCAAACTACACTATGATTCAAATCCCATGGCACTTTAATGCCGCCTGTTTTCTGCAGTATTTCAGACCTATGGCTGTAACCTGGTCTTTCTGGCAGAATCGTGATGATCTATGTGGAGGGATGAGGGAATGAAGCCAAACCCTGACCAGGCAGGTTGCCCTGTGTAATTGCCATCCATCCCCTCAATGCACAGAGTCATCTGAGAAGTGTAGTCTCCGCACATTAGGCGCGGGGCCTTAACCGAGCCAGACAGACAGGGAGGAGCCACTAACACCCAGGGGCCACACAGGACTCCAGAGGCACAGCGGGTCAACAGGAAGGCTGAGGCTTGGACAGGGAGCACCGGGGCTGAACTGACCTCCAGTCTGCGGTAAGCAGTATGGACAGGGCCCTAAATCAAGATGCTGTGGGGATTTGCACCACTGTCATGCTGCTCTTGTTACCTGGCAAACCTGCGGAGACAGCTAGGGTCAGTCAAAGGTACCCCTCACAGTGACAGTTTTTCCCCGAGACCTGGCTCGACCTCATCTGCCAAGCTCCTGATAGGACATTTGAGAGCTGGAAATTGGTTGTGGCAGGCTTCTATTCCGTCCCTTCGTTGCACCAAAGCTTTGCATTTTGCCTGTATGGGAGGATTCTTGCTGGGCTAGAGAGAACCACTGGATTTGTGAGTTCAGTGCCACAGTCTTCTTAAGTGTCTATTCTGTAAAAAAAAAAAAATGATGTGCTTCTTCCCACAGATGGATGAGAAGCAAAAACATTGTGCTTAATTCACCTCAGAAGATATACTAATTTCCTCCAACAGCTCCTTCTCCAGCGTGACAATGTGCACTGAGTGTCTTTAATGTCTTGATGTTAAGCTTCATGTCTCTCATACACTGAGTGTACAAAACATTAAGGGCACCTGCTCTTTCCATGACATAGACTGATCAGGTGAAAGCTATGATCCCTTACTGATGTCACTTGTTAAATACACTTCAATCCATGTAGGTGAAGGGGAGGAGACAGGTTAAATAAGGATTGAACATGTGTGCATTCAGAGGTTAAATGGACAAGACAAAATATTTAAGTGCCTGTGAATGGGACATGGTAGAAGGTGCCAGGCGCACCGGATTGGGTCAAGAACTGCAACGCTGCTGGGTTTTCACTCAACATTATACCGTGTGTATCAAGAATGGTCCACCACCCAAAGAACATCCAGCCAACTTAACACAAACAAGGGCCAGCGTCCCTGTGGAATGCTTTGGACACCTTGTAGAGTCCATGCACTGACTAATTGCGGCTGTTCTGCAACTCAATGATCTCTCCGTTCATCTTTCCCTCGATCCTGATTAGTCTTCCACTACCTGCCGCTGAAAAACATCCCCACAGCATGATGTTGCCACCCCCATGCTTCACCGTAGGGCTGGTGCCAGGTTTCCTCCAGACATGACGCTTGGCATTTAGGCCAAAGAGTTCAATCTTGGTTTCATCAGACCAGAGAATCTTGTTTCTCATGGTCTGAGAGTCCATTAGGTGCCTTTTGACAAACTGCTAGCGGGCTGTCATATGCCTTTTACTGAGGAGTGGCTTCCATCTGGCCACTCTACCATAAAGACCTGATTGGTGGAGTGCTGCAGAGATGATTGTCCTTCTGAAAGGTTCTCCTATCTCCCCAGAGCAACTCTGAAGCTCTGTCAGAGTGGCCATCGGGTTTTTGGTCACCTCCCTGATCAAGGCCCGTCTCCCCCGGTTGCTCAGTTTGGCCGGGCAGCCAGCTCTAGGATGAGTCTTGGAGGTTCCAAAATTCTTCCCAGGTTCCAAATCCTTCCATTTAAGAATGATGGAGGCCAATGTGTTCTTGGTACCCTGACACAATCCTGTCTCAATGCTCTACGGACAATTCCTTCAACTTCATGGCTTGGTTTTTGCTCTGACATGCACTGTCAACTGTGGGACCTTATGTAGACAGGTGTGTGCCTTTCCCAATCATGTCCAATCAATTGAATTGACCACAGGTGGACTCCAATCAAGCTGTAGAAACATTTCAAGGATGATCAATGAAAACAGGATGCACCTGAGCTCAATTTTGAGTCTCATAGCAAAGGGTCTGAATACTTATGTAAATAAGGTATTTCTGTTTTTTATTTTTAATACATTTTCAAAAATTCTAAAAACCTGTTTTTGCTTTGTCGTTATGGGGTATTGTGTGTAGATTGCTGAGGAAGAAAAATAAATGTAATCAATTTCAGAATAAGGCTGTAACGTAACAAAATATGGAAAAAGTCAAGGGGTTTGAATACTTTCCGAATGCAATGGAGGTCAGGTTAGCTCTGTTTCTCTTCAAAGTAGTTTTACACTGTTATTACATGAGATGAAGTCATGCTTTCCCCCCAAAATAGTTAGGGTACATCAATGCCAGTGGAGAAAAGTAAACAGTTTGGGGCAGGAGTCAGGGGGAGAACAGAACATGAAAAAGCTTCAATCACTGATTACAGAAGCAGAGCTTCTCTTTTTTTCTTGACAGACGGCTCCTTTTCCAGACACTGTTTTGGTAGATTGCTCCCCGCACACACTCTTTTATCAAAGCTTTCCAGGCCTATTTCAACAGCTTTACCAGTATCCTGCAGCTTGTATTCGGGCTCATCAAACCGTCCTCCCATCCAGCGCTCCCTTTGATACTCTGTGCTGTTGACATTTAAACACATTCCTACATTCTCTGTTTCACACAGAAACAGAGAACCCACACAGCTCGCATACACAAGTTAAGATATTTCACGTCCAGAAAATCTAAATGACCTTGTTTTTTGTATTACTCTAAATGAAGCTCGTTGTTTCAGACTACAGAGACGGTAGCTACTTTATATAAGTGATGATTTTCCCTCTGTCTTTGTGAGTTGTGACCATTTGTTTGGCTTAAGCACAATAATGGGCATTCATTCAACCAAAACAACCTTAAATGATGCCCGAGACACTACTACGGCGAAGTAAAAGGTCAGCAATGATAATAGATACTAATGAAAAAGTCCCATCATGAAGAAAGCAAGTGAAGGATATAGAAACTGCAGTTGGATTGAATTCAGTTGTAAGACTAGATAATTAATTTAAAGCCATTGCTACTTTTATCGTCAATCACACAACATAATGAGTTTTTCTCATTGCCTGCCACTAATTGAAAATGTGACCAAGACAAAATACCATCAGTTAAGGTAATTGATTAGCCGTGGCATTAGCAGAAGAAACGCATTGTCAAAGACTGAGTTCTATCCTAGGTCACATTTTTCAGATAATGGTGGAGAAAACATTCAACTGACCGAATGACCCTGATGCGGCAATTGTTTTTGCAGGAATTTAAATGAAAACCCTTTGTATAAAAAGTAAGTGTCTTTACCATACCTAATGAACAAGAGATTTACCATTTGTCAACCCCACTGAAAACACATTTTTCTACTACTACTTTTTCTACTTTTTGGGGCCAAAAATGTTTTGTTGTAATAATGTAATATATCCAAAATAATCTTAAATACACTTTATACTGAAGTCTTGTCACCTGCTGGCTTTCCTCATTAACTCAAATGTATGAACCTGTTTTGAAGTAGGTACCATGCCTGTAGAAGATGAATAGATCCATGTCTGTGAGTGTATACCATTATTTGTTCAATTGCATACACGTGTTCATGCTTAAAATACCTCTTAAGAATTGGCTCCTTTTTTTCAAATTTCGCCTAAAATGACTTACCCAAATATAACTAACTGCCTGTAGCTCAGGCCCTGAAGCAAAGATATGCATATTATTGGTACCATTTGAAAGTAAACACGTTGAAGTTTGTATAAATGTAAAAGGAACGTAGGAGAATAGAACAAATTAGATCTGGGAAAAGATAATACAAAGAAAAAAACTACCTTTTTTGTACCATCATCTTTGAAATGCAAGAGAAAGGCCATAATTTATTATTCCAGCCCAGGTGCAATTTAGATATTGGCCACTAAATGGCAGCAGTGTATGTGCAAATTTTAGTCTGATCCAATGAACCATTGTATTTCTGTTCAAAATCTTGTATCAAGACTGCCCAAATCTTCCTAATTTATTAATAACTTTTCATGTTCAAAACTGTGCACTCTCCTCAAACAATAGCATGTTATTCTTTAACTGTAATAGCTACTGTAAATTGGACAGCGCAGATAGATTCACAATAATTAAGGTTTCTGCCAATTTCAGATATGTCTATGTCCTGGGAAATGTTCTTGTTACTTACAACCTCAAGCTAATCGCATTAGCCTACATTAGCTCAACCGTCCCGCAGGGGACCCATCGATCCTGAAGAAGTTTTAAATCCGCTTCCTGGGAAATTACGTTTTTGAGGGCGACAATGTATTATCTTTTCCTTTATGCATTACTAAACAGAACAGGTAGGCATGAGTGGAAACCATAGAGAAAGGGTGTTTTCTATCTATACAGCATGTGATTTTTATGTTAAGACAACACATATTAGCCCTTGAAAGGAAATGCTTGTTATCTAAAAATAAAAATACTATCATGGGAAAGTAGAATGTTCCTTTGGCCTTGACATGAAAATCCTTCTCACCCCGTTCTATACTCTTCTTCACAAACTTTTATCATACCATATTTTCTCAATGTTTAATGATAACCAAAAGGATCACCCTATGACTCATACTGTGAATTGCCTACTACTTTCTAACCTGAGAGGATCTCTCAGCATTTCAACAGCTTGGGACTAAGGTTCTATCTGGAAAAAGATGATTCTGAGATAATTGGCTTTAATGTTCCGAACCCTCATTGGACTGGACTGGATGTCAGCCATTTTTTATCTTGTATTCTTTTGAACATGAATTTGGGTATTTAAGTACTATGTAGCTAGAGAACATTGAACAGAACAAGGATATAACCATAAATCAATTCTGATAAAAATACAGAGAGAACCATAGTCCCTCCCAAGCTCTCTCGATCTGTACTTTGTCTATTTCAGCACCCTGGCCAGCGCCCATCAGCTCAGTGATTTCCCTCATATTACATTGACTGTCATCACTTTCCCACACTTGCCTGGTATAGGTCAATGCTATGAGCACCTGGCTTTAAAGTACGATTCCCCAGAATATTCCCTTATTGGTGTGTTGCTATTCCATCCACTCTCATAATTCTCATCCACCCTAATTAGCTAGTCACAGAACTGGGGTTTATGTGATGAGGTAATTAGTGGCAACCTGAAGAGGTCTTAATCTGTGTGGGTATTTTCTGTGTGGAGGTTGGATTGGGTGGGGCAGGGAGCAGGGCGTATGATTCGCTGCTCAAACCAAGGTCTAAACTGGGATAAAATGATCCTGCTCTCATTGCTGCTCCAGAACTAGCCTTTGAAGACTTGTAGCTTGAAAGAGAAAGTGAGAGAGTGTGAAAGAAAAAGAGAATGGGACAGAGAACAGAAATAGAATGCTGCTTGCTGTGTCAGTCTTTCAATTAAACAAAGCATCTGAAACTAAACTAAACTGATAACAGTAATGACTGCATTGGAAAAAAACTTTTCAATTGACTCCTCGGTGGAGTTTTAAAGCAAAGTCAAGTTAGCCAAAGCACTACTACAAGTGAGAACATGCCGTTTTTTTCTGTGCTACAAAGCACAAAGAAATCATGAATCTCTGTTGCAGCTCATCTTGTTGCTACTGTTTTCTTTGTGTTAGTTCCCATGTTTCCCCACTCAAAACAAGCTAATCTTTCTGGCATCATTAACCAAATCAAAAAGAACAGTTTAAGCTGTGTGTTATATCAGACTGCCGTTGTTGACACATCTTCAATGTAGGAAGCACATGAGGCCCCAGCGGGCTCTCATTCAAGCAGCGTGATCTCCTCTCTACAAACACAAATTAACCCATCTAATGAAGCACAAACAATACAGATTAATTAGGACTTAGACAAGGACTTCAGAAAATAAATCACATCAAAGTCACAGTTGAGATCAATTATTTGAAACTCAAGCTATGTGCTCTGTCTGTACCCATTCCAATATGTTACTGTACGTTACTATATTGCAAATAATATATAACAATAAATATAAACTCAGAAAAAGAAAGAAATGTCCTCTCACTGTCAACTGCATTTACTTTCAGCAAACTTAACATGTGTAAATATTTGTATGAACATAACAAGATTCAACAACTGAGACATAAACTGAACAAGTTCCACAGACATGTGACTAACAGAAATTGAATAATGTGTCCCTGAACAAAGGGGGGGTCAAAATAAAAAATAACAGTCAGTATCTGGTGTGGCCACAAGCTGCATTAAGTACTGCAGTGCATCTCCTCCTCATGGACTGCACCATATTTGCCAGTTCTTGCTGTGAGATGTTACCCCACTCTTCCACCAAGGCACCTGCAAGTTCACAGACATTTGTGAAAGATCTTTGCTCTTTGCTGGCCTTGGCAGAACACTGACATTCCTGTCTTGCAGGAAATCATGCACAGAACGAGCAGTATGGCTGGTGGTATTGTCATGCTGGAGGGTCATGCCAGGATGAGCCTGCAGGAAGGGTACCACATGAGGAGGGAGGATGTCTTCCCTGTAACGCACAGCGTTGACATTGCCTGCAATGACAACAAGCTCAGTCTGATGATGCTGTGACACATCGCCCCATCCTGTACCTGTCCCGCAGGTGTGATGTTCGGATGTACCGATCCTGTGCAGGTGTTACACGTGGTCTGCCACTGCGAGGACGATCAGCTGTCCGTCCTGTCTCCCTGTAGAGCTGTCTTAGGCGTATCACTGTGCGGACACTGCAATTTATTGCCCTGGCCACATCTGCAGTCCTCATGCCTCCATGCAGCATGCCTAAGGCACTTTCACACAGATGAGCAGGGACCTTGGGTATCTTTCCTTTGGTGTTTTTCAGAGTCAGTAGAAAGGCATCTTTAGTGTTCTAAGTTTTCATCACTGTGACCTTAATTGCCTACCGTCTGTAAGCTGTTAGTGTCTTAACGACCATTCCAGAGGTGCATGTTCATTAATTGTTTATGGTTCATTGAACAAGCATGAAAAACAGTGTTTAAACCCTTTACAATGAAGATACAGTATGTGAAGTTATTTGGATTTTTACAAATTAGCTTTGAAAGACAGGGTCCTGAAAAAGGGACTTTCTTTTTTTGCTGAGATTATGTAATTTAACAGCCAATTTTATCCAAAGACACTTACCATCTGAGCTACTGAGAACCAAAAACACACACACACAGGTGTTGGTCACATTACCAAGACAGGCAGACAATGTTAATGACAGATCTATGGTGAGTGACAGTATAGGGGACAGGATGTATGCATAACCCTCATGTCTGCTCACCAATGATATTAGCCGTCATATCTGAGCTATATCAAGTCTTAGCGCTGTGTCAAGTCATATCAACTTACAGTAAATGATGGACTGAAAATGTCCACTGTTTTCTAAAATTATTTTCACATGATGTTGTTAAACCCCTTGTTGATGTTGGCCAGGCGACCCATTTATCAATAGGCCATCAATGCCTGCTGCTTTCCTGATGTTGATTCTCTTCAACTACCACAGTATGTCCTTCTCTCTGACCGCTAAGGGTGTCGCCCTGTTGTAACAACTGGTTCAGCACATTCTGCTCGGCTGAGAAGGCTGTGTCAAATTTAGCATAAAAGTCATTCAGCTCATTTGCAAATGTTGCGTTGTCTTCACATTAAATTTTCTTTGTTCATGCTCCATTCTCTCTGTCCAGCAACATGTCCACCCCCTGCCATGCACTTCGCGGGTCATTTTCTCTGAACTTGCTCTCTATTTTCTGTTTGTAGTCCTCTTTATGCTCTCCCCACAACTAATGTCTGGTCTGGCTTGTTATTGCTATTGACTTGTGGAACAATGGCACTGTATTAGTACTTTCCTCATAACACAATCAGAGACTGTGTGAGGATACATATTCAATGTGATGATGGCCCTGACTTTGGCTCGGTGTCCATCCCATTCCAAGCATCTCCACATGGGCTGGTGATCGGAGATGGGGAGGCTTCCCTAGAACCAGAGCTTTGGCAACTTTCCCCTCTCTCTTCCCTCCCCTGCCATAGCCAGATTAATTAGGCTGCCTACTCGGTCTCATTAGATGCTGATTAGCACCGGGATCTTGTCCCTTTATGTCCAGCGAGAGGCCTTGGCTGTCTATCTGTCATCACATAATGCATTAATAGGGTTGGAGAGGGGAAGCTGGCTGGACAGAGAGTCTCCTAATACCCCTTCATTGGTGACTGGAGGGTGTATGGGCAGCACATTTGTCTGTGGTCCATTGTAGGAAATGGATTAGCTCTACAGGCCACACTTTTCCATAAACCTGTCTGGAAACAACCCGATCATAAACAAATCTATGACATTTAAACTGCACTGTCCAACAAAAATAGCTGGTGAAGAAAGATATTCAGAAACAATCAGTGGAGACTGGTGACTTGAAAAAATTGAGGAGGAAGTGAGACCCAGAGATGACAAAGTGTGTTTCAAAAGTCGTCACAGACTAATTATTTTAACCTAAAGCATTTAATAAAGACATTTATAGTCAAATATTATGAGAAATTGGAAAGGGCAACTTACAGTGTTGGGATTTCAGTGCTTGATTTCAGTGCAGGACAGGGTTTGAGGTCTTCATAGGCTTCAGTGCACGACAGGTTCATCATTGATGGCGTTGGAGAAGAGCTCAACTCTTCCACAATAACACAACACAGTTAGACAGAAGAGCTAAGAATGAGTTAGTCCGAGCAAGGATTAAAATAACACTGATGTGTAATAATGTGATTGTATTTGTGTATGTGATTGGCCCTACATACAGCAATGAGGGAAAATTGAGATGTCTACTCACAGTGCTTGGAGAGGAAACATTCAATGTACCAGTGGATGAGAGGGCACATGAGACGTGGATTCAGTTCTTGTCAGGAGAGAGTTGACAAGGGTAGTATAGTGGAAGTCACCTCTTAAATCGGGGAACAGGAAGGGAATTCGCTGTAAATACAAATAGCAGATACATTCCATTACAGCAGCGTCATCGTAGGTTTGGGCAACAAGTTCCTCCATGAAGTTAAACTCAGACGTCTCAGAATTCAAGTCAAACAGACTGCGCATCTCGCACACTGGACATATCAAAGTAGCCCAAGAAACATTCCTCAATCACACGGTAGATACATCCAATGTATGCACCACACCAAACGCACTGCTACTGCCTCTGCAACGCAATGCTGCAAGGCAAACGCAGCGTTTCATTGGAAATTAATGTCATTCTGGTGTACCAAAATGCAATGACTTTGTCGGTGTGATCAAAGCGTAGGAGCAGACTGGTGGCACCATAGGTCCCAAAGTGGTGGGGCAATTTCTTCCCCCTGGGGCCATGAGTTTTTCCTCATCTGGAACCTAAGCAGGAAAACTCCGGACCCTATAGGGTATGAGAGTGATTCATTAGTTGTAAAAAGGTTTTATACAGGCTGGGACCAGTTTTTTTTAAATCAGGTCACATTGTTTAAGGATCAGACCCTAAAATTACATATCCAAATCTAACTGCCTGTAGCTCAGGACCTGAAGCAAGGATATGCATATTATTGATACCATTTGAAATGAAACACTTTGAAGTTTGTGGAAATGAGAAATTAAAGGAGAATATAATACATTAGATAAGGTAAAATATAATGCAAAGAAGAAAATGTGTTTTTTTATTATTTTTTGTTCCTTCATCTTTGAAATGAAAGAGAAAAGACCAAAATGTAATATTCCAAGTTAGGCGCAATTTAGATTTTGGGCACTAGATGGCAGCAGTGTATGTTTTAGAAATCAAATCTAATTTTATTGGTCACATGCACATGGTTAGCAGATGTTAATGCGAGTGTAGCGAAATGCTTGTGCCTCTAGTTCCGACCGTGCAGTAATATCTAACAATTCCACAACAACTACCTTATACACACAAGTGTAAAGGAATTAATAAGAGTATGTACATATAAATATATGGATGAGCGACAGCCGTGCGGAATAGGCAAGATGCAGTAGATGGTATAGAGTACAGTATATACATATGAAATGAGTAATGCAGGCTATGTAAACATTATATAAAGTGGCATTGTTTAAAGTGACTAGTGATCCATTTATTACATCCAATTTTTAATTATTAAAGTGGCTAGAGATTTTAGTCAGTATGTTAGCAGCAACCACTCATTGTTAGTGATGGCTGTTTAAAAGTCTGAAGGCCTTGAGATAGAAGCTGTTTTTCAGTCTCTCTGTCCCAGCTTTGATGCACCTGAACTGACCTCGCCTTCTGGATGATAACGGGGTGAACAGGCAGTGGTTCGGGTGGATGTTGTCCTTGATGATCTTTTTGGCCTTTCTGTGACATCGGGTGGTGTAGGTGTCCTGGAGGGCAGTAGTTTGCCCGGTAATGCGTTGTGCAGACCTCACTACCCTCTGGGGTGGACCATTTCAGTTTGTCTGTGATGTGTACGCCGAGGAACGTTCCACCTTCTCCACTACTGTCCCATCGATGTGGATAGGGGGGTGCTCCCTCTGCTGTCTCCTGAAGTTCACAATCATCTCCTTTGTTTTGTTGAAGTTGAGTGTGAGGTTATTTTCCTGACACCACACTCCTAGGGCCCTCACCTCCTCCCTGTAGGCCACCTCGTCATTGTTGGTAATCAAGCCTACCACTGTAGTGTCGTCTGCAAACTTGATGATTGAGTTGGAGGCGTGCATGGCCACATAGTTATGGGTGAACAGGGAGTACAAGAGAAGGCTGAGAACACAACCTTTGTGGGGCCCCAGTGTTGAGGATTAGCGGGGTGGAGATGTTGTTTCCTACCCTCACCACCTGGGGTCGGCCCGTCAGAAAGTCCAGGACCCAGTTGCACAGAGCGGGGTCGAGACCCAGGGACCCAGCTTAATGACCCAGCTTAATGACGAGTTTGGAGGGTTCTATGGTGTTAAATGCTTAGCTGTAATCAATGAACAGCATTCTTACATAGGTATTCCTCTTGTCCAGATGGGATAGGGCAGTGTGCAGTGTGATTGGGATTCCATCGTCTGTGGATCTATTGGGGCGGTAAGCAAATTGTCGTGGGTCTAGGGTGTCAGGTAGGGTGGAGGTGATATGATGAGCACTTCTTGATGACGGAAGTGAGTGCTACGGGGCGAAAGTCATTTAGCTCAGTTACCTTAGCTTTCTTGGGAACAGGAACAATGGTGGCCCTCTGGAAGCATGTAGGAACAGCAGACTGGGATAGGGATTGATTGAATATGTCCATAAACACACCAGCCAGCTCATCTGCGCATGCTCGGAGGACGTGGCTAGGGATGCCGTCTGGGCCGGCAGCCTTGCGAGGGTTAACACGTTTAAATGTTTTAGAAACGTTGGTCGCGGTGAAGGAGAGCCCACAGGTTTTGGTAGCGAGCTGTGTCAGTGGCATTGTATGGTCCTCAAAGCGAGCAAATAAGTTGTTTAGTTTGTCTGGGAGCAAGACGTCGGTGTTCCCAACGGGCTGGTTTTCCTTTTGTTTTATTTTTTATTTATTTAACAGGTAGGCAAGTTGAGAACAAGTTCTCATTTACAACTGCGTCCTGGCCAAGATAAAGCAAAGCACTTCGACACATATAACAACATCCATGATTGACTGTAGACCCTGCCACATAAGTCTCGTGTCTGAGCCGTTGAATTGCGAGTCTACTTTGTCTCTATACTGACGCTTAGCTTGTTTGATTGCCTTGTGGAGGGAATAGCTACACTGTTTGTATTCTGTCATGTTTTCGGTCGCCTTGCCATGATTAAAAGCAGTGGTTCGCTGTTTCAGTTTTGCGCGAATGCTGCCATCAATCCACGGTTTCTGGTTGTGGAAGGTTTTAATAGTCACAAAATCACAGATGCACTTGCTAATAAACTCGCTCACCGAATCACTGTATACTTCAATGTTGTTGTCTGACGCTATCCGGAACATATCCCAGTCCACGTGATCGAAGCAATCTTTACGCGTGGAATCCGATTGGTCGGACCAGCGTTGAACAGACCTGAGCCCGGGCGTTTCCGTTTTAGTTTCTGTCTATAGGCTGGGAGCAACAAAATGGAGTCATGGTCAGATTTGCCAAATGGAGGGCGAGGGAGGGCTTTGTATGCGCCACGGAAGTTAGAGTAGCAATGATCCAGAATGCTACCAGACCTGGTCGTGCAGTCGATATGCTGATAAAATTTAAGGAGCCTTGTTTTCAGATTATCTTTGTTAAAATCCCCAGCTACAATAAATACATCCGCAGGATATGTGGTTTCCAGTTTACATAGAGTCCAATGAAGTTCTTTCAGGTCCGTCGAGGTGTCTGCTTGGGGGGGATATACACGGCTGTGTTTATAATCGAAGAGAATTCTCTTGGTAGATTATGCGGTCGGCATTTAATTCTAAGGAATTCTAGGTCAGGTGAACAAAAGGACTTGAGTTCCTGTATGTTGTTGTGATCACACCATGATTTGTTAATCACACGGCATACACCCCCGCCCTTCTTCTTACCAGAGAGATGTTTGTTTCTGTCGGCAAACCGGGTGGCTGTACTGACTCTACTAACATATCCCGAGTGAGCCATGTTTCCGTGAAAAAAAAAATGTTACAATCTCTGATGTCTCTCTGGAAGGCAACCCTTGCTCGAATTTCGTCTACCTCATTGTCAAGAGACTGGACATTGGCGAGTAGTATACTCAGGAGAGGTGAGAGATGTGCCCGTCTACGGAGCCTGACCAGAAGACCGCTCCGTCTGCCCCTTCCACAGCACCATTGTTTTGGGTTGCCTACTGTCCTGGGTGGTGGTCCAAACAGAGGATCCGCTTCGGGAAAGTCGTATTCCTGGTCTTAATGTTGGTAAGCTGACGTTGCTCTTATGTCCAATAGTTCTTCCCGGCTGTATGTAATAAGACTTAAGATTTCCTGGGGTAACAATGTAAGAAATAATACATTCCAAAAAAAATAGTACTGCATAGTTGCCCGTAGAACGCAAACCGAGGCGACCATCTCTGTCGGCGCCATGTCTTATTCAATGAACCATTGCATTTCTGTTCAAAATGTTGTATCAAGACAGCCCAAATGTGCCTATTTGGTTTATTAATACATTTTCAAGTTCAAGCTTTCTGCCCAAATTTAAGCTTTCTGCCCATGTCAGATATGTCTATGTCCTGGGAAATGTTCTTGTTACTTACAACTTCATGCTAATCACATTAGCCTACGTTAGCTCAACCGCCCCGCGGGGGGATACCAATCCAGAGGTTAAAAATAAATCTTGTTAAAAACTCCAGGTCCTTGGGAGGATGAAAACCCTGTCGAACTGCAGCAACCTTATACTTGTTCATATTAATTATATTTAGTCTAGAATAACAGGTGGCTTTTCTCTACCCAGACACAGAGACAACATCTGAGGGACCATGGAACTCACAGTTTGCGTCATTCAGGCCTATGAAACTGTGGACCTAATTACATTTACTCACAGTGTTGATTGATTACTTCAAGTTAATACTTTTGGATTGAAAAGGTATCGGCAGCCTATCCAGCCCAAGTTTGAATATAAACCAAAATTGAGCACATTCCCATTTTTTCTCAACAAATTGCCTAGAAATACACAACGTTACCAATTAGTTTATCCTGACCAGATGGACAGGGCGCATAGGCTGTATGCAGCTGCTATTATTAGTGGCCTACAGTTGATCAGACTGAAAAATCATCTAATTTTCATCCCATACAGAATGTCAGATCTCTAAAGTTTAGGTGTAGCCTAGGCTGCTGCAAATGCTTTATGTAAATCGTTTTTGCTTGTGTCTGTCAAGAGTGATTATATGGTATGACTTTTGCTAAATAAATACTGGAGGAAAGTGGAAAGTCTACTTGAGTGCGCCCCAAAAAAATGTGCTGTGTCAACCTCTTTTTAATCACACTTTTAATGGATGATGCGACATCCCAGAAAAGACCGTAGGAACTTCCATATGCTCCGCAAGTAAAGCTAACGTTAGCTAGCTACTTGATACTAAAGTTAGCAATGCAAATTTAAATCAATTGCACTAAGACAACACAAAAAGTCATAAACCAAGAAAAAAAATTATAATCTACCTCTTCTGTCTCCTGTAGTCATTTGAATTGAATAATATCCTAAAAATGCTCACCAAGCTTCTCAACACATTAAACCTCCATAATGCTCTGTGGCACAACCCAAATATACCATACTAGGTTTGTTCCTTGATCCTAATCCTATGATCAAATCAAATCAAACTTTATTTGCCACACGCGCCGAATACAACAAGTGTAGACTTGACTGTGAAATGCTTACTTACAAGCCCTTAACCAACAGTGTACATTTAATTAATCAAATCAATGTAAATTGTCCAGTGGCAATTTTTATGAATTGTTCAGCAGTCTTATGGCTTGGGGGTAGAAGCTGTTGAGGAGCCTTTTGGTCCTAGACTTGGTTCTCCAGTACCGCTTGCCATGTGGTAGCAGAGAAAACAGTCTATAACTTGGGTGACGGGAGTCTCTGACAATTTTATGGGCTTTTGTCTAACACAGCCTATTATATAGGTCCTGGATGGCAGGAAACTTGGCCCCAGTGATGTACTGGGCCATTCGCACTACCCTCTGCAGCGCCTTACGGTCAGATGCCGAGCAGTTGCTATACCAGGCGGTTATGCAACCGGTCAGGATGCTCTCGATGGTACAGCTGTAGAACCTTTTGAGGATCTGGGGACCCATGCCAAATCTTTTCAGTCTCCTGTGGGGGAAAAGGTTTTGTAGTGCCCTCTTCACGACTGTCTTGGTATGTTTGGACCATGACAGTTCGTTGGTGATGTGGACACCAAGGAACTTGAAACTCTCAACTCTATGATTGGATGGACAACATGTCAGTTCATATTGAAAAAGCTTTGGTTGGAGGACGTCCTCCGGAAGTGGCCATAATGACCATGTAGGTCTATGGAAGAGGGTAAGGCCTACGAGCCTCCTAGGTTTTGTATTGAAGTACCCAGAGGAGGACAGGAAATAGCTGTCCTCCAGTCTGGCTTCACCATGGTGCTAGCCTAGAGTGTGTTGTTCAGACTACTGTAGAACTTCATTGCATAACTGTGTGTTTTAATTAGGTATTTGTTGACTATAGTTTTATCAAAAAAAGTAATTATATTTAATTCTCTCTCTCTCAGAACGTAATTAGCAGGAGATCAACAGCTGTGAATCACTTCTGCACTGCACTAATCAACCAGAGGAGGATTAGAAGAGGGAGTAGTGGGAGAGCCCAGCTTTAGGGCTACAGAAAGGTGTCTACAGCTTATTTGTTGCCACACACATTACACTGAAAGTAATACAGAGAGTCAATGAGTTGTAATGTTGAAATCCCATTATAGGTTAACAGCGAGAGAGAAAACAACAGATGATCCTTTTGCATGAAGAAAATGATTGGTGCTGCTGATTAAGCAGAGACTGGTGTTTAGATTGCTTGTGGGGATAGTACAGGATTTTCTATGGAACTGTACAGTTGGAGTTGGAAGGAAGGCAATTCTAGGAACAACTGTCTGACTTCATGTCTTAATGTTTTACTCAATGAGAGGAGGAATGAATACAAGACCAGCCAGTAAACTGGCACAGAGGATTCATAAATGACTTTAGGTATTCCAGGGAAACGTGTGAATAGAGAACAAATTGAATCTTTCTATTCAGAGACAGATTGAGCGACGACCCTCCGGCTATACAGCTGCAGACTGGAGCACCTGCAGA